>NC_000082.6:70779588-71145213 GCF_000001635.26 Mus musculus | reverse complement strand
GTGCTTCCAGACACTGAGGTCCCTTCCTCTGGCTGACTTTGATTGGTAATAAAGATTTGACATAGAGCCAATGGATGGGCAGAGAGAAAGAGGCAGGACTTTTAGATTGTCAGTGAGGAACAAAGAGGGGAAGAATAGCAGTCAGAATCATAATGATGGGGGTGGGGGTGGGGCAGAGAGTTCAAGCTTAAGGTCTGGTCAAAGTATAAGAATCAAGGTAAGTGGCCACAGGGGCCACTCCCCTGACCGACTCTGGGGCAGCAAAGATAAAATATAGATTTTAAAGGTGTTAACAAAGGATTGCTGGAGGGGAGTGTGTGCAAGCCATGTAAGCTAGTAAGGCATACTAAAAATTAAGCTGACATATGTGTGTCTTTCATTTGTGAATCCAGAGCTCTTGGGCAGGTACAGAGCACTCGTGACCCACCTGGAGCATACAGCAGCTTTAACTATTCACTGCTTCATACTAACATAACATCTATATCATATTTCGAAATATAAGTATAAGAAAAAGTTGATGTCAAACATCATTCTCAGTTACTTCTGAAAGATTGCAAAATAAGTAGAATTTAGAACGTTTACCTGTGTATTATATTTTATCAGTGAATAAAAATCTGCAGCCTATTTAATAACCAAATGATGGCTTATTAGCTTGCAAATTGACTTAAGTCTAAGCTAAAGTCAATAATGTAATTAGACTCTAATTTATGTGTTCCAATACGGATTGATGAACTGCTATTTTGTAAAACATGCTTTCTACTCATATGCTTCTGGTTAAGCAGTCATGTGAAGGCTTCATAAAGCACTATTGCTTCATTGGGAATTATTCTTAAATAGAATTGAGAGACAAACTGCCTACATGCCTACATCCAGTACAATTAATTTTAGAAAGAAACAAAAACGAAAGAATACCTAAAAATTCAGTCTTTACATATTATGGATTTGTAGGTTAATTTTATTACAAGATTTCCTCTTCATCTTTTGTTTTTGACAAATATTGATACACAATCAGTCCTAGAGATGTGCACACACTTCTCTATGTTAAATGTTTTACACCTACATCTGCCTGAGAACGTCTCTGACTATTCTTTACTCCTGCTGATTTAATTCCAAGAAGACCTGGGATGAATTTCTCATCTTCAAAGGCTAATCTTTATGTCACTGGAAACAGTCCCTCTTTCACTTTCTACACAGTCTCTGAATCCCTGTTTTTGATTCTGAATCTCAGAGATTTTTATAAAACTAACTTCTTTCTGGAGACTCTAATTTTTCCATTTCTATTTATTGTCAACTCAAATCTGCTTAACCTGGGGGAAGTCTCCCTGAAAGCCTCTCATGTAGTCGTATTTCCCATCCTTTACTTCTTGGAGTTCACGTGTTACAATATAATCCTTTTCAAGGTACATTCCAGATGTTTTCCTTGCATTGATTTAAGACACATTTTCTTCTTTTAAGAAATGTTCTCTGTTTTCTTGCCTCATTATCATCATCATCATCACTTATTGAAAATACACTCATCACTCATATAAAATATCCACAGTGTCACCTCCATTCACTGTGCCACCCAGCTCCCCACATCTCACCCTCTTCCTCAGACACACTTCTTCTCAGTCTCCCATTAGAAAAGAACGGGTCTCCAAGAGAAAACAATGAAACATGGCAAAACAAAACAAAATAAGCCAAAGCAAAAGCCTTACTTCAAAACGGGACAAGGCACCCTGTGTGTATATATATATATATATATGCAGAGAACCTAGGGCAGACCCATGCAAGCCTCATGCTTGTCACTTCAGTCTCTGTGAGCCCTACTTAGTTGATTCAGTGGGTACATTCTCCTAGTGTTCTCCATCCTTCTAAATCCTACATTTTTCTGCCCCCCCCATTGTGTTGTTCCCTGATCTCCAGAGGATGGGCCCAATGAAGACCTCCACTTTAGAGCTCTGCATCCGCTTCTATTTGTTGCTAAAAGAAACCTCTCCAATAACCATTGGACAAGGCCCTGATCTATGAGTGTATCGAAATATCATTAGGAATCCATTGATTTTTTTTTTTAATCAGTCATGTTCTACCCTAGGTCTCTGAGTTATCCTGTTTCCAGTTCCTGGCCATCCAAGCAGAGCTAGATATGGCTCCCTTTTGTGGAGTTGGCTTCAAATTCAATCAGACATTGGTTGCCTACTCCCCTTCTAGCCACTAAAGGCATCATAGTGCATCAGAAAACATACAGGCAAAACAAAATGTAAAAGGTATTTTTTAAAAAGTATATAAAAAGTATTAAAATAATACAAAATATTTAGAAGACATATTATACTATGTCTGTTAAAGAAACTAACAGCATAATAGTACCTCTTCTAGCGTCTATAGCTCCCACTCTTCGGGATATTGAACAGATTAATAGTTCTGTCAGGTGGAGTAGGTCTTACATCTAATCAGAAAGAAGGTAGTTTGGTGACCCCCATAATATTCATGTCACCGTTGATTCAATGGTCACTTCTTGTGAGGGAGATAGTTACTGAAGGTTTACAAGTGTTTACAAATGTAGAGGAGGGCTGATAACTTTTTTCCTTCAGATATATCTCAGAAAGCACTAAAGTATGTGAACCAGGCTAGCAAAGAGGCATTTGCTAACTAATATTATTTTAATTTCTCTGTCTTGTGACCTATTTTTTTTAATTCATACTGATCAAATCTTCAAATAGAGTTGTTGTGCAAAATACGAGCTTTCTGTTAGCTAAACATTCTGTTCAAATTTAAACCATAATATTTAACGTAGAACTTACCCTATATGGCTGAAATGATTTGTTTTATATTAAAACAGTCTATCATAAACATTATAATGACCAGCATTATACTTTAAGACTATCCACCCCAACAAACACAGCTTCTTCCTATATTATAGGGGATGTAGCTAAAAAACTATTCCACAGTTAGGCCTTTATGTGATCTATCTTCTAAAGTAATTTTACCAGATACAAACGTCACACAAATACAAACTAGTGTTTTAATGGAAAAAAATAAATTATAAATGTACACTTAGGGTAGTAATTCTTTTGAAGTACATGTTACCAAAAATCCATCTTTATCCAGTACAATCCTCAACATTGTATTTATACATTTCTCGCATTTGAGCCAAACAGAATAAATTCAGGACTGTGTTTGTTATAAGAACATATAAATTAGAGTGCTGCCAGTAATTCCTTATTTAAGCTCTATTTAATAGCATGGTATTTGCCAACCAGTGACTACTATAACTTGAGGCCCAAGCCAGGAGAGGAAGGCTGTGCCAGATAGTGCCTGGATGTCCAGGAATGTCCAGATAGTCCAGATAGTGCCTGGATGTCCAGGAGTGGGAAGCCAGACGACCCAAGCAAAATACAGTTGGAAAAAAGTCAATGAAATGACTACTAAAGCTACGCTACTATACTCATAGATCGGAGCCTAGCCCAGTTGTTATCAGAGAGGCTTCCTCCAGCAGCTGGTGGGAGCAGATTCAAAGATGTGGAGCTGGGGAAACCCCAAAGAAAGGAGAAGGAAGTATTTTAGGAGCCAGAGGGATAAAGGGCCACAGAATCAATTTATCAGAGATTATATAGGTTCCCAGAGACTGAAGTAGCCATCAAGGAGCTTGAATGGGTCTGAGGTAGGTCCTTTGCGTGTATATTATGACTGTTAGCATGGGGGAGGGGGGGTTGTGGGACTCTTAACAGTGGGAATAGGATTGTCGCTGACACTTTTGCCTACCCTTACGACACTTCCTTGTACTGGGTTGCCCCTCGAGCAACCTTGATATTAGGGTTTGTACATAATCATATAGCATCTCATTAGGTCATATTCAGTTGATATCCCAGGGAAGCTAACTCTTCTCTGAATGGAGACAGGACAGGAATAGATGCAGGCAAAGGGGGAGTTGTGGGGTCAACTGTAAGAGTGGAGGAAGGAGAGACTGCCGTCAGGATGTAGGTATGAGAAGAGAATTAAAAATAAAAAGTAAAAAAGAAACTAGAATAGGATTTTATTTAAAATAATAACAAGCTTTTAAAATACATTACGATTTAAAAGTTAAAAAAGACAATTTAAAATTAAAAAGGGATTTAAATGTATTGTTTTTTATAAAACACATATGTTGTCTATTCCTTTACCTTTATGTTCCTTATACTAAATCCTCAGAAACATAAAACCTTGGAATCTATGAATACCTTAAGTTGTGTCTACTTGGTACATTTAAAAAAATACTCCAAAAGCTACTTACTACATTCAGATTTCAGAATAAGAAAATTTTGGTAAAAAAAAAAAAAACAAAAACAAAAAAAAACAAAAACAAAAAAAAAACCTACAATATTAAAGTTAACATCGACTTACCATCCACTTGTTCTGTGAAGATGTATTCAAACGCGAGGACAAAATGCCTTCTGTCACACTCTCCGGATTAGGACAGGATTACTTAGATGTCCAGTTCTTCCATCTTATTAAAGGTCATGGAATTGTTTCATTATTCAGTCCCCTTTGGATGAAATTTACTTTGTCAGTTTGTACTTCATGGTGATAAAACCCTAAGGGTCAGAGTATGTGAAATAATGCTATGTAGAATCTTAGAGTTGGGCTGTAGTAAGTGCTGAACAATTTAGAAACTTCCACATATATGAATTTCTTGTATATATCTTTCCTTTATTTTCATTGCAAGCAGTGTTTGTTATTTTGTTGTTGTTGTTGTTGTTGTTGTTGTTGTTGTTGTTTTTGTTTTTGTAACCTGCTCGCTCATGACCTGTTTAAGCAGCAGCATCCGTATTTGTGTCTGTTAGCACTGCTTCTGAGCTTTGGTTGAATCATTTCCAATACTCAGGTTAACTTCTTTCCTCTTTCACCCATCTGAGTCTCCCAAGCTCTATCTGCTGTGCAGACTGGACTGTGAAATCTTTCTTTATTATCTGCACCCATGACATTCTTGCTCTTCTAAATTCATTGTCAGCATGAACCCTGCCATCAAATAAGTCTAAAATCTCCTGGTGATTCAAAGACAGCAAACTTCAAAAGTAATAAATGGCACTACCCAGGGCCAAAGGACTCCTAGAAACTGTAAGTGCCTCTCTGAGGCCAGGGGATCACAAGGAGCAGGTAAGCCATCCCTTCCCCTGAAAGCAATAGGAAATGGCACAAGTAAGAATGCTGTACTGTAGGCTTTAGAGGTTACATCAGGAAACAGTGTGTTTTTAAATGGATACAGATGGGAGAAAAACATGTATTTTGTCCAAAAAAGTTTTCAAAATATACATGAGGGTATAGTATATTAGATAAAGCATTTAAAACTAGAAAGTCTTTGGGAATAACCAGATTTCCTATGGTTTATCCCCAGATCACATCATTTCATGAACCAAGTAAAAAATAAATGTCATTTGAACCATTTTAAATTTCAGCAAGAGACTTTTTCTTTTCTTTTCTTTTCTTTTCTTTTCTTTTCTTTTCTTTTCTTTTCTTTTCTCTTTTCTTTTCTTTTCTTCTTCTTCTTTTTTAACAGTAGGAATTTGTATTGCATTGAAAAACACTGCAAATAGAACTTTTGTGGTAAGGTTTTTCTAGGCTTTCCTGTCATCATTCAAAAGAGAAATAATCCCATTCTGCATGATTCATCCCAGGTATTCAGAGAGAAAATTCTCCAGGGCAGGGACAGGTGATTCGTCTCTGTTCTACAGTATGATGAAAATATTTTTTTAAAGAACATCCCGCTCTCTGTGTTCCGATTCAGTGCTCTCCAGGTAACACTGTGATCTCCCATTTATTTTCTGGAGAAGAAATCATCAGCCTGCCAGGACAGTTCCTTAGGAGCCACTTCAGTTAATAGGGTACCATTACCAGCTTAAGATTAATACCCAGGTTTTGCGTTTCATTAATCAGTACAACATGGAATTGGATTTCTTGTTTCTTACCTCTTTTCAACAATACAGTGAAATAAGTTAATACAACAAAAATATTAAAATGGCAGGAATAACTGTACCCACATTGGGTTCTGAAAGTGAATTAACTGCAGCAGTTTCATTCTAAAGACTCCACTCCAGTAATCCAAACGTAAACATATAATCTGTAAAAAATAATATTTAATTGTATCCTAAATTTAAAATGTATAAATTGAGTGTTAAGTTTTTAATTAAGGTCAGAAGGAGAAATAATTTCTAAAACAATAAAAGTTTTAGGTGCTTTATGAGGTTTTTTTTTTAATCCACTTTACATTCTCATCTCTGAGAGGGTGACCCGCCCTTCCCCCAGTCATCCTCCTTCTCTGAGACATCAGCTCTCTACAAGATTAGGCACGGTCCTCTTTGTCCCAGACAAGGCAGTCCTCCTCTACATATGTGTCTGAGGCCTTAGCCCAGCCTCTGTGTGCTCTTGGTTGGTGGCTTAGTCTCTGGGAGCTCCCAGGGGTCCAGGTTAGTTGACACTGTTCGTCTTCCTATGGAGTTGATATCTGCTTCAGCTCTTCAGATCCTTCCCCTAACTGTTCCCTAGGGGTTCTATACCTCTATCCAATGCCTGGCTTGAAGAAATGAAATGATAAAAAATTAGTAAGAAACATATTTTATTCAATATTTAATAATTTTTGAAATTATAAACTATAGTAAAAGACCATATAGGGTATAATTCGATACTTATTGTACTGGCTAGTTTTGTGTCAACTTGACACAGCTGGGGTTATCACAGAGAAAGGAGCTTCAGTTGAGGAAATGCCTCCATGAGATCCAACTCTAAGGCATTTTCTCAATTACTGATCAAGGGGGAAAGGCCCCTTGTGGGTGGGACCATCTCTGGGCTGGTAGTCTTGGGTTCTATAAGAGAGCAGGCTGAGCAAGCCAGGAGAGGCAAGCCAATAAAGAACATCCCTCCATGGCCTCTGCATCAGCTCCTGCTTCCTGACCTGCTTGAGTTCCAGTCCTGACCTCCTTGGTGATGAACAGCAGCATGGAAGTGTAAGCCGAATAAACCCTTTCCTCCCCAACTTGTTTCTTGGTCATGATGTTTGTGCAGGAATAGAAACCCTGACTAAGACAAATTGGTACCAGCAGAGTGGAGTATTCCTGTGACAACCTGACCATGTTTGGGGGAGGTCTGTGGAAGGACTTTGGAACTTTGGGCTTGAAGATCCATTCGTTGTTAAGAGCTCTGTCAGATGTTTTGTAGGAGCTTGGAAGATAATGTTGAGAACAGTGCAGAAGATGGAGGTCTGGCTTGTGAAATTTCAGAGGGAAAATTAAAGACTCTTTTCAGGGCCATTCCTGTTTTGACTGTGAAGATTCTGTAGTTCTGGTTAGCTGGGGCTGAAGAATCAGCTGTGATTAACAAGATACCAGAACTACTAAAGCAAAAACTTTGCATTACTGGGACTATTGATGCTGGTTAGCTGGAGCTAAGAAATTAGTGGTGATTAAGAAGAGACCAGCATCATTGAGGTGACATCTTCTGGGAAGTGTTTTCTGAGAGCACAGTGGCTGTGTTCCAGATATAGCCAAAGTTGTACCTTGTGCTGTGGCTGGACTTGGTAATGTGTAAGGGTCACCCAGGTGGTACTGGTTTTGAAGGCATGAAGGAGTTGAGCAGAGCAGCTGAGGCTTGGCACTGTGAGAGGCCATGGAAGGCCATTGGTGAAAGTCCAGCCTCAGTTGCAATTGATGGCCCAGGACTGAAGGGGTCATGCAGTGTTTTGGAGATGCCAATACCATGAGATGACCACCAAGAGCAGCAGCAGCAGTGGAGTACAGGCATCTGGAGCCTAGAGGATGATGCGTGTGCTACAAAGGTCATGGCTGGAGAAGTGACCCAAGCCCTTGGAGGAGCCCAGAAGATCGTAAGTTGGATCCCAGACATTGGACGGTTGGAGATTGACTTTTGCTTTTGATTGTGGCTGTGCCCTGATATTTTCCCTCTTGAAGGAAGAAACTGTTTTAGTGGAGCCCACAGTTAAGAGACTTTTAATTGTAAAAAGACTTTGGATTTTAAAAGAGATGGATATTTTAAAGAGATTGAAAATTTAAGAATATGTAAAGACTGTGGGACTTTTAAAGTTATTTAGATCTTGGGGATGAATAAGAATGTAAGGGTTGAGGCTTACTAGTGATGTGTTTGTGTGTCAAGTTGACAAGGGGTCAATTGTACTGGCTAGTTTTGTGTCAACTTGACACAGCTGGGGTTATCACAGAGAAAGGAGCTTCAGTTGAGGAAATGCCTCCATGAGATCCAACTCTAAGGCATTTTCTCAATTACTGATCAAGGGGGAAAGGCCCCTTGTGGGTGGGACCATCTCTGGGCTGGTAGTCTTGGGTTCTATAAAAGAGCAGGCTGAGCAAGCCAGGAGAGGCAAGTCAGTAAAGAACATCCCTCCATGGCCTCTGCATCAGCTCCTGCTTCCTGACCTGCTTGAGTTCCAGTCCTGACCTCCTTGGTGATGAACAGCAGCATGGAAGTGTAAGCCGAATAAACCTTTTCCTCCCCAACTTGTTTCTTGGTCATGATGTTTGTGCAGGAATAGAAACCCTGACTAAGACACTTATCAAAGTACAACTCACTGATTATAGAATCTATGTGTAATAAGTTCCCTTTCCCTCCAAATTAAAAAAGACAAATGTAGATAGATGCATATCTATGTATATATAAAATATAAATGTTCATGAAAATAAATTTCTATATACCACTCATATAATATTATACTATATATGAAATATACACTAATTTTTAATTTATAGACTACATATTTATAATTTATATATAAATTATACATAAGTATAATTTATGTGTATACTTTTGCCCTTGGAAACACATTCAAATTACATCTAAAATATTTGTTAAAAAATTTCACCTTCTTAGTTATCATTGTCAATTTTCCATATTCTGTCATTATGTCTTTATGACACAGTTAGAGAAAATGTCATAAGCAATTTACATGATTTGCTTGTAAAGCTTCCTGGGGAATTAATTAATAAAACAGGGCTCTGTCATTACTACTATTTCCTTCAAAGTAATTATAAATACTCTTGAGAACAGCAATATAGGATTAAGGGTAATGGAGCAGTGATTCTGGTCTTACAATGTGTCTGAGATAAAATAATCTCTGGTAGCAACTTCTTCCTCTTTCTCCTGGTGGCCATAGTGAGGTGAATGTTACTAAGAAGATATTTATGAGGATGTTTCTGCAAATTTATTAAAGGACCAAATCAAGTAAGAACACACACACACACACACACACAGAGAGAGAGAGAGAGAGAGAGACAGAGACAGAGACAGAGACAGAGACAGAGACAGAGACAGAGAGACAGAGAGAGCTAACTAGGGGTTGCAAAAATCACAATCATTTATAATACATATTAAATATGTACTTTATTTTTCATCCCCCCTAACCTGAATGAAATCATTCTTTTCCATGGGTCATGGCATTAAAAACTTAAAACCCTTAAGCACTCCATGAAATCATCAAATATTAAGATGGTCCAGTCCTGAGTTCTCTTCCACTAACTAACTCTGAACTTTGGTTTTCAACTGCAACTGAAACTACTGGAAACTGTGGAATTCTGTAAGTGAAACTTGCACATGGAAGAGAATTGAATGCCTATAAATAAAGAGGATAAGTGAAGAGTAAAATTTCAGAGATGTGTTTTTAAAACCTCATACTGAAATTCTATTGACCTGAGTAGCTAGACCTAGCTTTGTGGGGACCCAAGGCTAGATGGTTGAGTATAATTGGAAACTAAGAGTTCAAACTCATCCTAAACATTACAGTGAGACTGCCTTAAAAATAACAGTAAGCAAAGACAGAGTGGGAGGGGAGAATGGGAAACAGAGCCAGGAAGACAAGAAGTTTAAAACCTACAGGAGGCATCCTGATGGAAAAAGTACATGCTACGTCCTAAGTTTTGGCATTCCCAACATCAGGCTCACCAAACATGTTCGAGTAGATTATTTGTGTGGAAAAAGTTAGCACCCCTGTGCTTCTCCCATTGCTGTAAGAAAGACTTGTTTGAATAGCTACAGTTTAATCATCCCATATTCCCAGTTTACAAGACTTTAGGCTGACCTGAACACTCACCGGGAGCAATCAAGCTGGTATTAGGAGAACTGACCAGACAAAATCAGCCACTGTCAGAGGAGCCCAAACCAGTTCTGAGAAGTGCACAAGTAATCCAGGTAAGGAGGGAAACCTGAACAAACGGACCCAAGATTGTGGTTGTTCTCTGAACTGTTTTCTTTCAGCAATTTCCAAGCAGGACTCTCTCAACTAAAAAACAAAAGCCAAAAAGCATATAATAAACTCTCCAATATGATTTTCAGTCTTTTTTTTTATTTAAACACTCAACTATTACATTTTGCTTTTTCTTTTAAATTCACACAGAGGAGGTTGGGATTGTGTTCTTCTTTTGTCCCTATAAATAAAAATGTTGTTTGTTTGGGGGGAAATAAAGGAATACCACATAAAGATCCCCTAATGTGATACCCTATTAATATGAGCTACAGAGTCTTTTTTTCCTTAACAATATAAGTACATCATGAGCAATGCATTACTACTTCAATTTTTTTCTCATTTGGAATGTGAAAAGTGGACAGAATGGGCAGTCTTTCAACCACTATGGCCTCAGTATAATCATGGAACTCATACACACAAATGTATGAGACTATACTTGGGGTAATTATTACTACTTATTATAGTAAATGGGTTATATGTTAATAAAAGTAGTTCACATTAAATAATGATAGTATATTACTGTTGTCAACATCTTGCTCTAGTATGTCTTTAGCTAGACATGTTATGGGGCACATTATAATGCCACCTTCTGTTAACTGAGCTTTAGACTGTTACACTCTCAGTCTAGGAAACAAAGAGATTGAAAATAAGGCTTCTCCTAGGCTTACACATTTACATCTTTGTTCTAATTACATATCTAGCATTGATTTTGATTACATATACACAGCTTTTAAGTGAAGAAAAATAAAACTGAAAAAAATTTTTTTCAATCGAAACATCTCTTGAGTTTTGAAGGATGACGCTAATCAGAAGTGAAGCTTAATGTTTGTACTTTATAAAAATGACACACTAGAAATATATACCTGTGTCTGGAATTTTAAATATTAAAATGTTCAACTTTATTTTAAGAGACTCTGTTCTTTAAACACAAAATAAACTGTGGAAATTTAAGAAAGAGAAAGTGATTCTGCTTTAGTTTAATGTTATGAGTTAAAATATCATTAACATGATATGTTTTCCAAGTTTCCCTTTTCCTATTGGGTAGGTATCAATGTACACACACACACACACATACACACACTCACACACACACATTCACACACACACACACACGTGTGTGTGCACACACACACAAACACACATACACACACACATGCACCACTGATGTCCTTTAATATTTCATTCATTATTTCAAAGTGATTCTTATGAGTCCTTAAGAAATATATTTGCTGAAAGGACCCTGATATAGCTGTCTCTTGTAAGACTATGCCGGGGCCTAGCAAACACAGAAATGGATGCTCACAGTCAGCTATTGGATGGACCACAGGGCCCCCAATGGAGGAGCTAGAGAAAGTACCCAAGAAGATGGGGGTATCTGCAACCCAATAGGTGGAACAACAATATGAACTAACCAGTACCCCGGAGCTCTTGACTCTAGCTGCATATGTATCAGAAGATGGCCTAGTCGGCCATCAGTGGAAAGAGAGGCCCATTGGACTTGCAAACTTTATATGCCTCAGTACAGGGGAATGCCAGGGCCAAGACGTGGGAGTGGGTGGGTAGGGGAGTGGGGGGGGGGGGTGTGAGGGAATGGGGGAGTGGGGTGGTGAGGGTATGGGGGACACAGCATTGGAATGTAAATGAAGAACCTAATTTAAAAAAAGAAACTGAAAAAAAGAAATATAGGTGAATTCTAATATTCATGAGACTTATAGAATAAACAGTTCTCTTATTTTCATTATCTCCATTTTATAACGTTGTTCCTTAAGTTTCAAGAATCAATTTCCACTCACAGTTGAAATGACAGAACAGGATTGGTCTTCTTGAGGAAATGTAAAGTCATGTGGAAAATAAAATACAAAACACAATTTTTGGATAAGTTATGTAAAGTGATTGTTGACTTCCTGCCAAGAAGTTGTTATCTAAGAGCTACAGAGCATGAAACTGAGCAGGAAAAGTTACTTTGCTTATTCATTTTGGCAAAAAGTTAATACTACTAATAACTTTATCACTGAAGTTCCATGTACCATTTTCAATCTGAAACTCAAATGCAGGGACCCTGGTTCTTCTCTGTGTAACCACATTGATATAGAGAGTAAGACTCCATCTGAAAGTATAGATTTGTGTATGTTTGAAGGAGTTTTCACCAGTGTAGTAGAATGAACTGAACCAGCAACTCAAATAATTTAGTGTAACCGGATGTGGGGTTTAGAAGGAAAATGACACCTATTGGCTCATAAGTTTGAATGTGTGGTCCCCAATTAGTGGAAGAGTTTGAGAAGGATTAGGAGATAGAGTCTTTCTAAAATGGTTGTGTACTGGTTTGAGGATTGCAGGGGGAAGAATTTGATGTTTCAAAAGCTCACATAAAATCTAGTCTCTTTTTTTTTTTCTTTTACCTACAGATCAGGACGTAGAGATCTCAGCTACTCTTCCAACAGCACGCCTGTATGCCCTTCACCATAGTGACCATAACCAAGTGACCTTAACCCTTTCAAACTCTAAGTAAGCTCCCTAATCAATGTTGTCTTTTATATAAGAGTTGCCATGATCATGGTGTCTCTTCACAGCAATAGGACAGAATCTGAGACACACAGTACAGCCATCATGAGAATAAACACCCAATTTATTATTTATAAGCTATGTAGTCTAGTTACTTGTACAAACAATAGCCTAAATGTTGCCAAGAAGTACTTTTTAGAGTGTTGACTGTTACATTAAAATCAAATAAAACATAATACTCTCCACAATATGGTGAAATTTCTTTTAATCATCTGAAAGCCTTAAACAATTTCAGTTTCCTGAAGATGAAAGAATTTGGAGTCAAGAAAGAAAGAAAGAAAGAAAGAAAGAGAGGAAGAAAGAGAGAGAGAGAGAGAGAGAGAGAGAGAGAGAGAGAGAGAGAGAGAGAGAGAGAGAGAGAGAGAAAGGAAGGAAGGAAGGAAGGAAGAAAGAAAGAAAGAAGAAAAACAATCTTCCTTAATGTCCAAGCCTTGCTTCTTTTCCATATTTCCAAGCTGATTGTTTTTGTTCCCAAAGGTTTAAACCTTCCCAGCCTACAAAATTCTGTGATATTATATGAGACTATCATATTTAAATAAATTAATAACAAATATGTAATAATTTACATCATGGATTATGTTTGGTCTTTAAACATATTCACCTTCATAGTGAAATCTTTAAAAAAAAAAAAGTACAATGATGTTTTGATCCTTTTTTTTTTCTATTGCCCTTAATATCGTTTCTGGGGTAAGAAGTATGACTCCTAGGGAAATCTTGATAGCATTTATACCTACTACATTCAAACTTTTGTATCCAGCGATTAGGGTTGATCTCATTGATAATCACTCAAAAGACTCTGGAATAATGAGCTCTGGATCTTGGAATAACCCAGCCAGGCGAAAGGAACAGCCTCCAGTGTCACCGAGCTGTGTCAATGAAACAAGCAATACACATACCATTAGGTAGCTGCTGTGATAGAGAGCAGATGCTGATAAAAAGATCTCACGGAAAAAGATGCAGCTGTCTGTGCACTTAGAAGTGTCAATCTTTTAGCATGCATCTCAGATTACTCCCACTTCTGTCCAAATCTCAGGAGAGCACATATGCATTCAAACTGCAAGACAATCTAGACAGGCTGTTCGGTTACTGATGCCTTTTGAAACTTCTATATGGACACAAGAAAAACAGAAGAGTGTATTATGAGTCTCTCATTTAGCAGCAAAGTACATTTATTTTTTTCTTTCTTTTTTTTTCTCCCCCACTCTTGGGGATTTTTTTCTTTTTAATTTAATATTATTTTTATTTACATTTCAAATGTTATCCCCTCTCCTGGTTTCCCCTCCAAAATCCCCATGTCCCACCCCCTCACCCTGCTCACCAACCTACACACTCCCACTTCCTGGCCCTGGCATTCCCTCACACTGGGGCCTAGAACCTTCACAGGACCAAGGGCCTCGCCTTCCATTGATGACCAAATAGGCCATCCTCTGCTACATATGCAGCTAGAGATATGAGTCCCGCCATGTGTTTTCTTTGGTTGGTGGTTTAGTCCCATGTTCATATAAGCCTTACTTATACTATCCAGGAGCTGGAAAGAACCCAGATGTCCCTCAACAGAAGAATGGATACAGAAAATGTGGTATATTTACACAATGGAGTACTACTCAGCTATTGAAAACAATGAATTTATGAAATTCTTTTGGGCAAATAGGATGGATCTGGAGGATATCATCCTGAGTGCGGTAACCCAATCACAAAGAACACACATGATAGCCCAGAAGCTCAGAATACCCAAGATACAATTCACAAAACACATGAAACTCAAGAAGAAAGAAGACCAAAATGTGGATACTTAGATACTTCTTAGAAGGAGGAACAAAATGCCCATGGAAGGATTTACAGTGATACTGTGAAGCAAAGTACATTTTTTAATATTATCAAATAGAAAACCACTCTTTACACATTTGCATTTAATGGGTGATAATGAAAGTAACACAGTACTGACTGAAACACTTGTAATTAGTTATAAATTGTTCCTCAATGTTACTGGTGTACCTTTTTTGAGAAAAACTGTCCTAGATAACCATACTAAAAGCACTCTTGCCAATGGTTTGTCAATTTATTTTATCACATACAAAAAGGTCAAGAAAATGTAGACTTATGAAGGAAAAGTAAAAAAGAATTAATGGAGGTTACAAAGATGGGTTACCACCAAGTGGTCATGATTGGTGCTTTTATAGCCCTTATGCTGGGACTTACATAGAGACTAAAGTAATATTTGTTGAGATTGTTCAGTTTTGAGCGCGTGGTTAGTAAGGAACCTACATGCTTTATATATACTCCTTTATCCTAATTGTCCAGTCAATGCAGGAGTACTCTGCAGGATATACTAGGAGACTAGAACATCGTCTGCCATTAGCCTTTTCCTCTGCTTAAGGGGATCTAGTTACTGTTTTCTTACCAATCTCACTATCTTCTCATATTATATGGAGTTATGCTGTTGATAGCTCTTACAATAGAAGATGCTAACTTATGCATATGGATAATACATTTTGTGCCAGGATTCTTCACCGTGTAGTCATTTATTGTCTTTCTTTGCAATTAGCCACTCCTAGGAAAAGCTATTTATTAGGTATGTGAATACATATTTTTATGTTTAGAAATGTACTCATTGATGTTTAAAAGACACTGGCAGGTCTCAGCTCCAGTCATTGTTACTAAAGTGGCATCTTTCTTTGAGCCACAGTTTTTGTCAATAGTGGGAGATGGCACAAACATTGAATATCAGGATGTTTTCTTTGTGTCTGTTTTGAGATATCAGAATTATCCTTCTCTGCAACAAAACTTTTTCTCTCTTACTCTTCTATTGATCTGGGATTAAAAGTTATCCATGATGCCCCTTATGGGTCTCATTTTATAAAACAATATAGTTGTGATAGTTCTTTTGTTATAAATAATTATTTCTTTTATAGACCTGGAAATGCAAGATCAAATAGTCACAGGATAAGGACAATTTTTTTAATTGGGTATTTTCATTATTTACATTTTAAATATTACCCCCTCCCCAGGTCTCTCTTCCTGAACCCCCCTATCTTATCCTCCCTCCTCCTGCCTCTATATGAACTTTGAATTCGGAAACTTTTGGGGAGAAATATGTTTCACTCCCTCAAGGTGGCTCCTGTTCTGGGTTTCAGCTTCACACTGATAGCAATCTCATTAGGCCAGAATTCAGTCACGTTGATTTGAGTTTTAGCTACTAGGAATAAAAACCTGACACTATGAGAAAAAGAACACATAGGGAAAGCATGGCAGAGGCGACAAGACCATTTCTGCAAAATGGACTGGAACAGAGTCAAGCAGCATAGGGAACTGGCCAAGCCACTGATGTGGTCATGCTGCTGCTGTTGAGCGCACTGAATCGCCTTTTGCCTTGAAAAACCATTTTTTAAAACTTCTACCTCCTATTAAACTATGGTAAACATTTGTTCACAAAACATTGAGTTATGTAAATGAGTCAAAGGTGGGATCATTTGACCTAAATTGGCCTCCCATGACCTAACTGTTCTGAAGAAGAAGAAGAAGAAGAAGAAGAAGAAGAAGAAGAAGAAGAAGAAGAAGAAGAAGAAGAAGAAGAAGAAGAAGAAGAAGAAGAAGAAGAAGAAGAAGAGAATGAGGAGGCATAAGGGGAGGGAGGGGAGGGGGGAGGAAGAGAAGAAGGAGGAGGGGGTGAGAAGAAAGAAAGAAAGAAAGAAAGAAAGAAAGAAAGAAAGAGAGAGAGAGAGAGAGAGAGAGAGAGAGAGAGAGAGGAAGAGAGAGAGAAAGAAAAAAGAAAGAGAAAGAAAACATCACACATCCAATTGCTTTAACTGTGTAAGCTTTTATGGGGAACAATATTTTCAGGCATTTTCTGTGCTCTTCAATACTTCATCCACATGATAATGAAAAACCTTTAGCTATTGGATATCAGAGCCACAGCTGGCACATGGAGTCCTCCATTGTGGACTCTCCAATTCTATGATGATCTTCATCATCTAAACCATAAGACATTTTCCAAATGGTACTCTACTCAAGTCAGTCTCTTCATTCTTTTCTGTACACTGGTCTTCTGCAATTTTCCCTAAAATATGGTTGCAGAATACACCCTCATAGACACCTGTCCAAATGGTATCCAATAACTTATATACTTTGTTGTACATTTTTTCTGCACACTGCTTTGCCTCAATTCTGTAATTTATGGTATTTTTTTTTAATTTGGCAAACTTTCACCCACCTGTCCATCACTGTGCTTAATTTATGAGCTTGGAAAGATATTTTTTTTTCTGTTCAGAGCATCCCCATAATTAATAGAAAAAGTAATAATACCTAGTTGCACTTAAGTGGTTTAAAAAACAAAATCACAAGGACAAGTTTATAAATCTAAAAGTGTGACTAACAGAAGACCATTGATAAATGTATCTCTCCTAGTACCATAAGAAAAGTCACATACTGTTTGAAACATTGTTCCTGATGGCAATAGGAATGTACCATATACCAAAGAAAGCAGCCTTATTCAGAATTCAGAAGAGTACTAGATCCACAGAAGAGCAAGAAAATGTCAAGAAAGGCAAAAAATACCAGCAAAAGATTTGTGACCTCAAATACTTCCTATGTTAATTCCAACGTTTCATAAAAAATACAAATGTAATTTTCATTTGTTCCAGTGTTTTATTCCAGAGATGTTATCTCTGAGTCATGTCTGAAGTTTCTGTACTGGAACAGAAAAAAAAAAAATTAGCACAAACACTTTTGCTTATTTTCTCTAAAGTACTGAAATGATAGGGGGAAAAAAAGGAAAATGAAATGTTGATTATATGGTAGTGGGAGATGAAGCAGGAAGAAGATGATTTCATGAGCTCATGTTCTTGCAACCCAATTCATCATTTGAGATTCAACCACATGTCAAACAGGACAATTTCTGTTTGGCTGTTACTTGGAAACACTACAGCTATTGATTTTTAAATTTAGTTTCTTTGTCCCATTTTTTTCCCTCAGAAATGGACTGAGTTTAGTAAAATTTACTGCAATTTTGGTGTGAAGAAAATGACACAGTAAATACAAGAAAATAACTCAAAAAAAAACTATTCAAAAAGTATTTTTCAGAGGACTGTGTATGTAAACAGGAAGATGCTTGTGTCAGATTTTTGTCACCAACCTTGTTACAATTTTTTTTTAATTTTCTGTGACACCACATAGAATAATATATCCCAATTTTTAACTCAGAAAATTCAATTAACAAATGTATGCTTTACATGATTGCTAGGTAGGAAACATTAAATTTTTGAATATATATTATGCTCATTAAGTTTGTTAAGTTTACTTATCTGTTTGTATAATCTCAAAAGTTATATCCAATTAGGTTACAACTAAAATTGATGCAGATATATGCATAATACAAAGTTTAATTTTAGTAAATTCAAATTATTATGAAATTATATAATTCAACTGATAGATTAAAATCACTATACATATAAAACCTAAATATCATTGATATGACTTTGAAAGAACATGCTTAATTTTACTTTTGTTTTGCTTTGTTATCGATATTTTTGAAATAATGATATAATTACAACAGTATTCTCTTCTTTTTCTTCCCTCCAAACCTTCTCAAATATCATTTTTTTGCTCTCTTTCATTATTTATTGCTATACATATAACATTAGCTAAACGTAATCTTCCAGTTATGCATTTATGTCTGCAATAGTATACTTATTGCTAAATATAGTACAATGCTATACCCATGTACATTTTCAGGGCTGGGCATTTGGTAATAGATATCAATTTCTATGCTCTTCGCTGGAAAAGACTATTTCTCCCACTATCAGTATTTTTTTTAATTTTTTATTAGTTATTTTCCTCGTTTACATTTCCAATGCTATCCCAAAAGTCACCCATACCCAACCCCCACTTCCCTACCCACCCACTCCCACTTTTTGGCCCTGGCGTTCCCCTGTACTGGGGCATATAAAGTTTGCAAGTCCAATGGGCCTCTCTTTCCAGTGATGGCCAACTAGGCCATCTTTTGATACATATGCAGCTAGAGACACGAGATCCAGGGTACTGGTGAGTTCAAATTGTTGTTCCACCTATAGGGTTGCAGATCCCTTTAGCTCCTTGGGTACTTTCTAGAGCTCCTCCATTGGGGGCCCTGTGATTCATTCAATAGCTGACTGTGAGCATCCACTTCTGTGTTTGCTAGGCCCCGGCATAGTCTCACAAGAGACAGCTACATCTGGGTCCTTTCAGCAAAATCTTGCTAGTGTGTGCAATGATGTCAGCATTTGGAAGCTGATTATGGGATGGATCCCTGGATATGGCAGTCTGAAGATGGTCCATCCTTTAGTCTCAGCTCCAAATTTTGTTTCTGTAATTCCTTCCATGGGTGTTTTGTTCCCATTTCTAAGAAGGGGCAAACTGTCCACACTTTGGCCTTCGTTCTTCTTGAGTTTCATGCGTTTAGCAAATTGTATCTTATATCTTGAGTATCCTAAGTTTCTGGGCTAATATCCACTTATCAGTGAGTACATATTGTGTGAGTTCCTTTGTGATTAGGTTACCTCACTTAGGATGATGCCCTCCAGGTCCAACCATTTGCCTAGGAATTTCATAAATTCATTCTTTTTAATAGCTGAGTAGTACTCCATTGTGTAAATGTACCACATTTTCTGTATCCATTCCTCTGTTGAGGGGCATCTGGGTTCTTTCCAGCTTTTGACTATTATAAATAAGGCTGCAATGAACATAGTGGAGCATGTGTCCTTCTTACCGGTTGGGACATCTTCTGGATATATGCCCAGGAGAGGTATTGCAGGATCCTCCAGTAGTACTATGTCCAATTTTCTGAGGAACCACCAGACTGATTTCCAGAGTGGTTGTACAAGCCTGCACTCCCACCAACAATGGAGGAGTGTTCCTCTTTCTCCACATCCACGCCAGCATCTGCTGTCACCTGAATTTTTGATCTTAGCCATTCTGACTGGTGTGAGGTGGAATCTCAGGGTTGTTTTGATTTGCATTTCCCTGATGATTAAGGATGTTGAACATTTTTTCAGGTGTTTCTCTGCCATTCGGTATTCCTCAGGTGAGAATTCTTCATTCAGCTCTGAGCCCCATTTTTAATGGGGTTATTTGATTTTCTGGAGTCCACCTTCTTGAGTTCTTTATATATATTGGATATTAGTCCCCTATCCGATTTGGGATAGGTAAAGATCCTTTCCCAATCTGTTGGTGGTCTTTTTGTCTTATTGACAGTGTCTTTTGCCTTGCAGAAGCTTTGCAATTTTATGAGGTCCCATTTATTGATTCTCGATCTTACAGCACAAGCCATTGCTGTTCTATTCAGGAATTTTTCCCCTGTACCCATATCTTCGAGGCTTTCCCCTATTTTCTCCTCTATAAGTTTCAGTGTCTCTAGTTTTATGTGGAGTTCCTTAATCCACTTAGATTTGACCTTAGTACAAGGAGATAGAAATGGATCAATTCGCATTCTTCTACATGATAATGGCCAGTTGTGCCAGCACCATTTGTTGAAAATGCTGTCTTTTTTCCACTGGATGGTTTCTTTAGTGACCTATTGTTCTTTGTATTGGGTTGAGCGCCTACAGTCTTTTTCCTGTCTACAATGGTTCATATATTGATGCCATGATTGTTCAGCTCATGGCTAGGCAGCCATATTGGTAATCCTTTATGGATGTAGCTTTCGATATTACTAGTAGACATAATCTCACAACAAACATCCTGATCATCTAGCTACTACAACTTTTCTGTTACCACTTCCACAAGAAGTGTCTTGGAGGGAATGAGCTTTGCATTTTTATTTGTAGTGGTTTTCTATAGTGATCTCCCTCTGTTGCAAAGAGCAGTTTCCTTGATGAAGAAGCAGAGACTGAAAGTGGTTTGAACACTTTGTTACATATAAATATGCATAGTTACATTATCCAATGTCATCCAGTACATTATTATTAAAATATAATCTCCTAAGATTTTTTTTGGAAATAATACTACCATTCTGTTTGGAAATAATTCAATGTCAGGTAACCACTTTGTAATAGGTTCAAATAAGTCCTGGATAACTTAAGCAGAAATCTTACAAAATACTTCCAAGCTTACCTTCCATATATATCCATTTTTCTATGCTGCTCACTTCTCCTGAGATCTGTTTATTTATTCCAATGGACTGATGTGGCCTGCCATAATGTAAACAACAGAACAGGAGAACAGAATAACAAAAGGAAATAATGATAAATAAATGGATAATTAAAAACTCTCAATAACAGCAACAATTTTAAAGGATTCTCTGGCTGATGGCCAAAGAAAAAGTGAATCCTATAGTTCAACAGCATTTGATAACTGAATACAACCTACTACACCTAAGGGATCCTAAAATAGATATTTCTCCATCAAGACTTGAAATTATTTCTCTCTGGATCATTATCTTGATTCAGTTTCTGAAAAATCAGAAAATATAACTAAGCCAGATGGTAAAAGACACCGTGTCTATCAAAGCGCCAGTTAAGGAGCCCAGAAACTGATTAATTTTACTGTAGTTTCTACTCACTGACCCTGATAAAGGCAGTGAGATTAATTATGACCTCCTATTGGCCTCCAGATCTGATGTGTTTACAGGCAGATTTCATCTGACATAACTGGTTAGACAATCTGGCTTGACAGCATAACCAGAGGAGCATAAAAAACATGTGAGGAGCCTTCATGCACATCTGAGCAGCTCAATATGGAAAAGCGCAATTTGCATGTCAAAAGAACTCCGGAGAGTTTGTATATAGATATTTCATATTCACAAGGTTATATGGACATTCCCTCTTTATGCACTACAGCATTTAGCTTCATAAAACTTCCATGTGTACATTTGGTGGAGTCATTTGTGTCCTAGGCAGACCAAGTAAGAGAAATTATACTAGTTGTTTTCAGCCACGGGCAGGTTTTTCTCAATTTGCTTGAAACTCTAAAACAAAACAAAACAAAACAAACAAAAAAAAAAATGGAAAAATATAGCTAGCAGCTGAAACAGTGTTGGGGAAGCTAGCTCTTCTTGTTTCTACTTTCTGTATTAACTGAGCACCCTGCGACAAATTCAGATGCAAATTCATACTTCCAAGTTGTGTTTTATAGGTTATATGATTAGGACTTCAACCCTGGAACAGCTTAAAATAAAATAAAGAGATTGCATTATCTGGGAATTCTATGTACTAGAAACAAGTTTGAGAACTGTGTTCTAAAATTGCTTTTCTGTTTGTTTATAAATTCTTTCTTTCTTTCTTTCTTTCTTTCTTTCTTTCTTTCTTTCTTTCTTTCTTTCTTTTTTGTGACTGTGATAAAATTACATCATTTTTCCACCTCCAAACCTTCCTACTGTGTAGTTCTTTCGGTTCTCCTTTAAATGCATGGCCTCTATTTTTCTTTTATTGTTGTTAAATAAATATATGAAAATCTATATACATATATATGTATAGAAACACACACACATATACTCTATTTAGTCTCTATAATGCTACGCTTTTGCAGGTTTTCAGGGATGATCATTTTTATTAGATCACCAATTTCAATGTTCATCCTGGTGAAAACTCTTTCTCTTGACTTCAGTTGTTTGTTTGTATAGGGTTGAAGGCCCCTGGGCTTTCGTTGCTCCCCTTAACATGTTTTCCACTCATGTTTTTGTAGCTTTAATAAATTATTTGGGGTAGAGGACTTAATAAGCTAATTCTCAAGTGTCACATCACTAATTTTAAAATAACAGATGTGCATATTCAAAGATGTCATGAGTAGGTGACTGAGTGGAACCACTGAAAGAGGTATTAACAATTTAAGAACTGTGAAGAAAGAGAGAAAAATTGCTGATCTTAAACACTTCTGTTGACTTGTTATCTCCCTTTATTTCAACACCCGGGATAACACTACTCTCAAAAAGTGACACACAGCCTAAGGATGATATTGATATCATCACAAAAATTGTATAAACTTTGCTATGGGTGAAATTAAAGTTTTTTTTTAATTAATGTAAAACAAAATTTTATTTTATTATGGATGTGACATCTTTCCTTTTTTCACCATTCTTGTGAATTGTGTTGCTACCTGTCATATTTGCACTTGCAACGATTATTTTACTTTGGAAGAACATTTGGGAAAAGGATCCATATTTATTCAATTTAGAATAATAACATTTCCCCTAAAACTAGTATATAAAAGACAAAAAAAAATAGTAACTTTTTTTTTTTTTGGTTTTTTCGAGACAGGGTTTCTCTGTATAGCCCTGGCTGTCCTGGAGCTTACTCTGTAGACCAGGCTGTCCTTGAAATCAGAAATCCTCCTGCCTCTGTCTCCCAAGTGCTGGGATTAAAGGCATGTACCACCACTCCCTAGCTAATATATAGTAACTAGTTCTACCCCCAGAGCTCGTGTCTCTAGCTGCATATGTAGCAGAAGATGACCTAGTCGGCCATCACTGGAAGAGATGCCCCTTGGTATTGCAAACTTTATATGCCCCAGTACAGGGGAATGTCAGGGCCAAGAAGTGGGAGTGGGTGGGTAGGGGAACAGGGCGAGGGGAGGATATAGGGAACTTTCAGAATAGCATTTGAAATGTAAATGAAGAAAATATCTAATAGAAAAAGAAAAGAAGTGTGAATCATTAGGTTTGACTGCCACCTCTTCGTTTTAATATAAATAAATTCTGTCTACAAAATGGAGACTAGATGACTTAAAGAGAAATGATTCAAGAACATGGAGATATTTATAGATATCTTTAAGAATTTGCTACTATACTTCAATGACCAGGACTAAGAAATGCCCCCAAACAATTCCAATATAACCAATTCTATATATATTTTTTATTACTACAGCAGGAGTTAAAAAAATTAAGACAAAAACAAGTATACAAAAATGTTTTTAGTAAAAAGTAGTAATATAACCATTACATTTTCAACTATAAGGATGCAAATATTGTTTCTAAGAATTTTTGAAATGCTATACTACACTTTATGTAATCAGTTTCCATTTTGGAAAATTTTGTTCTTTAAAAATAACTCGTTAAAATTTGAACTGACACACAATAATGGCTCAAAATGTATTACAATATGATTCTATAAATGCATATAATGTAAAATGAGAACACTGAGATAATTAGCAAAAGTGCCATTTAAATGATTTAACTTCAAAAAACCACAATAGTTAATTTGACTGTTGTTCTGTCTTAATTCTGTGTCTTAGATGCTTTTTTATTGCAATGAAACAACACTGTAACGAAAGTAACATACATAGAAAGGCATTTAACTTGTCACTTGCTTACAGTTTCAGAGGGTAAGACCATGAACATAATGGTTAAGAAAATAACAGTAGGCAGGCAGATGAGCACAGCACCTGAGAGCTGTCTGAAAGCTTGCTTATATCTGGTTCATAAGCTTGGGCATTGAGGGAAGTATCTGGAAGTGATGTTAGCTTTTCAAGCCTCCACGCTCAACCTCAGTCATGCAACACCTCCAACACTGCCACACCTCATAACCTTCCCAAATAGTTCAGCCAACTTCAGGACAATCAATCTAATGGATGTGCTGATGGGGCCATCCATTCTCATTCAGATCGACACAGCCTATTATCACTGTACCCTAGAGGTGAAGGCCGGAGAATTGCCATGATTGCCAGAGTTGCAGAGTGATATTCTTTTTCAAAACAAAATTGTAAATTAGCACAAAGCTTAGTAAGACGAGGAAAAATATTTTGAAACGTATTATGACTTGAGATTTTGAGAATAGGAGCCATGCCACTGAAAAGTTCACTGCCGTTCATGTTTAAGAAGCCCTGTGCTAAATATTTATATTGATGTAAAATATTCTACTAGGATACTTGAGATAATGACTTATTGATTCATTGATAATAAGAAAATTAAAATAAATGATCAAGGAATCCAGCAGCTGACACTGGGCATATAATGTTCCACTGAGATAAAAAGAATTTTGTAGTGCTTACAGTATTATACAGGGTCTTTCATTATTCAGGATGAATCCATTCAAAAGTTCATGACTATAATTTTATCATAACATGGATTAAGAAAAAAAACTTACATTTCGAGAAAATATACCTTCACATTCTGTGTGTACTGGTCAAAATTGGTGAGCACTATCTCTTTACTGTTAATAATTCTTGCAAAATTTTATATCTCTCATGTTGAAAGTAAAATAAATACTACATATACCTACTCTTCAAAATGATAACTTTCTGGAGACTGTCAATACATGATAAAAAGAAACTTTAATGAGGCTAATTTCTTCAATGGTCTATGCCAAGTACAAAAGCTGAATTCGACCTTTATTGACTTTTTCTGTAAGTCTAGAAGTCAATTCATCCCGTGATATTCATTATTTAATATGGTAATTAATTAAGAGAACTATATTTGATAACAAGGATTCAGCTGTGTTCCTAGTGGGTTTTTATCACTGAGTTCATAAACAGGAAGGAAAGAGTGTGTATCTGTGAGGAGCAGTATCAGCATATTTCTATATCTATAAAATACATTGTAGATAAATTCCAAAATCAATGAATAACTAACTATGCACATGTATTTTCTTCATTTCACAACTTTGTATTTACTTTTGTAAATAATTTAAGCAAAATCATGCTTACTGATGAGCCCATTCATCTTTTTGGAAATTATGTTGTGTGTGTTTCTGAGTGTGTGTGTTTCTGAGTGTGTGTGTGTGTGTGTGTGTGTGTGTGTGTGTGTGTATACCTGTACATATCACAATGCAATGCACTGTGATGCCAGAGGCTAGAGGACAACTTGAGGGAGTCTGTTCTTTTTTTTACCATGTGGATCTTAGGAATCAATCTCGGGTTCTTAGATTTGCCAGCAAACTTCTTTACCTACTTAGCAGAGTCATCAGGCATAATATTTTTATTAATTAATTGGAAATTTCATAAACTGAACCCTGATCATACTCACATACCATTCCTCCCAGGTCTGCTTTCACATTTTTTGTTCCCCACCCCACCCTGAAAAAAATACTTAAAAAAAGATAAAATGTACTCCAGGTCCAATTTATGTTGCCCTTAAACTCATTGGAGCATGGTCAAAATCCCAGTGGCCAAGCCCTTAAATATAGCTGAGTTGAGGTGTGGTATAGCTGGATCTTCAGGTAAAAGTATTTCCAACTCACTGAGGAAGAGGCCAGCTTGATTTCCTGATTGGTTGTACCAGTTTGCAATCCTACCAGCAATGAAGGAGTATCCTTCTTTCTCCAAATCCTTGCCAGCAGGTGTTGTCACTTGAGATTTTGATCTTAGCCATTCTGATGGGTATAAGGTGCAATCTCCAGGTCATTTTGATTTGCATTTCTCTGATGACTAAAGAACATTTCTTTAAGTGCTTCTCTCCCATTCAAGATTCCTCTGTTGAGAATTCTCTGTTTAGCTCTCTACCTCATTTTTATTTGGGTTATTTGTTTTTTTGTAGTCTAACTTCTTGATTTCTATATTATCTTGGATATTAGCCCTCTATCAGATGTAGGCTTAGTGAAGATCTTTCCCCAATCTATAGGTTGCCTTTTGGTCCTATTGATAGTGTCCTTTGCCTTACAGAATCTTTTCAGTTTCACGAGTTCCCATTTGTCAATTGTTGATCATCTTTCCCCTCTGCCGGGGCATGCAAAGCTCTTTCCCTCTATTAGATTTGGTGTATTTACTTTTATGTTGAGGTCCTTGATCGACTGGGACTTGAGCTTTGTACAAGGTGATGAATATGGATTGATGCCCTATCATACCACAAGGAAACATGCTCCACCATGTTTGTAGCAGCATTATTTGTAATAGCCAGAATCTGAAAACAACCCAGATGTCCCTCAACTGAAGAATGAATACAGAAAATGTGATTCATTTACACAATGGAATACTATTTGGCTATTAAAAATGAGGATATCATGAATTTTGCAGGTAAGTGGGTGGACTAGAAAATTTCATCCTGAGCAAGGTAACCTAGATCCAGAATGATATGCATGGTATGTTCTTACTGATAAATGGATATTAACAAAAATTACAGAATACTCATAATACAGCTCAGAGCCAGTATAACAAGAAGTAGGGCCCAATTGAAAATTATTTACTTCCACTTAAAGGGGAACAAAATAATCATGGGAGCAGAGACTAAAGGAAAGTCCATCCTATTCATAGGCACCAAACTCCAACACTATTACTGATGCTATGTTGTGCTTGCAGACAGGAGCCTAGCATAGCTGTCCTCTGAGAGGCTCTACCAGCAGCTGACTGAAATAGATGTAGTTACTTATAGCCAACTATTGGACTAAGATCAGAGACCCCCTTCCGAAGAGTTAGAGGGAGGATTGAAAGAGCTGAAAGGCTGGCAACACTATAGGAAGAACAACAATATCGTCTATCCTGGACCCCTCAGAGCTCTCAGAGACTAAGGCATTAACCAAAAAGCATGCATGGGCTGGTCCATGACCCCAGGCATATATGTAGCAGAGGGCTGCCTTGTCTGGTCTCAAAGGGAGAGGATGTGTCTAATCCTGTAGAGATGATGCTCCATAGAAGGGGTATATAGGAGGGAGTGGTGAGGTAAAGGGACTGCATGATGGGTGGGTGGGAAATCACCCTTTCAGAGGCAAAGGGGCAGGGGGTGGGTGTAGAACTCTGGGAGGGGGGACCAAGAACAATGGCAATATTTGGAATGTAAATAAATAAAATAATTTAATTTTAAAAACGATTTTTAAAAGGCTGCTATGAACATAGTGGAACATGTGTCCTTATTACAAGTTGGAGCATCTTCTGGGTATATGCCCAGGAGAGGAATTGCTGGATCTTCCGGTAGTACTATGTCCAATTTTCTGTGGAATCAAATCACTTTGATTTCCAAAGTGTTTGTACCAGCTTGCAACTCCACCAGCAATGGAGAAGTGTTCCTCTTTTTCCACATCCTCGTCAGCATCTGCCCTCACTTGAGATTTTTATATTAGCCATTCTGACTGGTGTGAGGTGGAATCTCAGGGTTGTTTTGATTTGCATTTCCCTGATCTTTAAGGATGTGTGTCAACCTGCCACCTAGTCCCCACCACAGGAAGCCATCAATTTTGAAGAGTTACACAGCATCTTTATCCCAGTTTTAAGGAATCTTCAATAGCTTCATGCCTGGATTGTTTCTTTTATTTTGGGGGAAAGTTTGTCACAGATACATTTATTGTCTCTCATTCTCAATTCTTAGTATGCAGACCCTTTGCAGGCACCAATAACTTTTCTAACTTTGTGATTGCAATGATTATATCTGCCCAGAAGATGACAATAAACCCCTTATTTTCTGGTTCCTACATTCTTTCTATACCCTTTTCCACAATGTTCTTGTGCCTTGGAGGGTACAGTATAAATATCTTGCATGGGGCTGAACCCTCAGAGGTCTCTTATTCTCAACCAAACTTCTGTTATTTTTTAAACACTGTTTATAAACTAAAAATATTATTCACAAACATAGGTTAAATATTTTCAGAACATGAACCTATTGATGGATTTTAATGATTAGAACATCTCAAAGTGCAATTATTTTCTGAAAATTAGCTATCATAGTAATGAATAGAAAGACAATGCAATATTATTGTTTCTATGAGATGCCTCTAAAAGGTCACCTATTATGAGGATATGTCAATAATCTTTAGCAATAATAAGTATACAGAAGAACAGGAATTAATCCATACCTCCTGCTAATGGAAATTGTATGAACTCTACATGTGGAAATACTGCTTTGTTGGTAGATTACTCACCTCGCGTGCATGAAGCCATGAGCTTGATCCCTGGGGCCTCATAAATTGTGCATTTGGGTTCATGCCATGCCAGTAACTCAAACAGTGAGTACTAGGGAGTTGGAGAAGCATAAGATAGACTTCAAGGTCATCTTTAGCTAAGGAGCATGTTTGAAGCCACTTGCAATAAAACAAACAAACAAACAAACAAACAAATTCACTTGTGTCAGAAGTAAATCAAATAGTTCAGGGAACATATTCCATATACTTTTTGTTTCTTAACTAAGTTAAATATAAATTCACTCAGTTTCCCAGGAATATTACTTTACATAATTACAGCAAATGGAAACAAACATGTATATAAATATCTATATTCATGTATACACTGTAACTACTCACACTCCCTAAATCTGTAATCTATTTGTGCATGTTGTCAAGAATTGTGAAGGACTTTCTGTTCCATACAGACAATAGAATAGTGTCTATGCACAGTGAATTACCTATTGATGCGGCAATAAAGAACTGGAAGTCAAAACCAACCTGATGAATAAATCTAAAAGATAAGAAAATGAACTTTAAAGGGGGGTTGAGGAACTTCAAGGCCATGTAAATAATTTATAGTTTATTTTAGTGGTATCTTTATGAAACTTTCCATGCTTTTAAAACTCATAAACCTGAAAATCTGAAGGGAGTAAATTTGTCTATGTAAAAATTATGCCTTAATATGAAGAAACTGTTAGTAAACTCTAAACTGTGACAGACAAGTGTGCAGGCAGCATATGATTAGAAGTAGGAAATTAATTAGAACAAGCGATTATTTTCACTTGTCCAAGCACAGAGTGATTTATGTGTATGATTCTTTTGAACAAGTATTGGAAGTAAGACATCAAATTTGAAATTCTTGTCTTATTTATAAAATGAATCTATACACTTGATGAGTAGATATGACTTAAATGGGAAAATGACAAATAGGTTTTTATTTCAATGACTTCAAATTATGCATTCAAGTTGCAAGCATGAGGATTTTTGGTAGAAGTGCATTAAGATAAGACACAGGCAAACCAAAGTTTTCTTAATATAGATAAAAATCAAAGATGTACAAGTAAATAATAGGAAATGCCACATTAGAAAAGAGATAAATTGTCCTACAAAAAAAAGAGTCATATATCTGGAAATAAAAACCATTCCAAAGATTTTCTCATTTAATACATCATTGACATATGTTAGAACTCTTTATGCCCAGAGATTTATTTGCTATGCACAATAACATTTCATTATCTGAAAACTTTGAAGATATAGCTCTCTTCAATTGACTCATTTCTTTTTTGCTTTTCCCTTTCATCTCCAATTTATTTCTCAGAGAATTAAGAGCATTTTGAGGATGGATGAGAAAAGTGTAGACAAATAGAATATTGAACAATAGTTAAGTGTTTGATTCAAGACAATTATTTGATAAGCATCCTATTTGCACTTCTTATCCTGAATGATACATAGCACTTAAATGACAGTACTAAAACTTGTATTTTACCAATAACAAAAAATAAAAGTTGCAAAAAATAAAAATTCCCAAGTTCATTTGCCTATTTAGGTGATACTGGGACAACTGGGAACTGGAGACTTAGTTTACCAGATCCTAGCAATTTGGATATTAATTATGAAAAGAATTTTATAAATATTATGACAAATCATGTAGAATACTTTAAAGATTTATTTAAGCCCTCTCTGACCTGGCAACAACTCTGCTTCCTTTTCCCTGTACCGTTGAGAACATATGCCTGCTCCAAGTCTTTCTCTACCTGAGAGATGATCAGGAGCAATCAGTAGCATCTATCTCTCAGTTGCTGTGTGGTGCATCATCTGCTGCAGCATTAAACAAACCAGAGACCTGACATAGGAGGGCTAAGGAGCTTGGCAGTCATGAGTCCCATGACCTCACTCATACTTACCTGCAGCTTCTAATCCAACACCATTTCAAGATACATCTACACAAAGCTCACTGGAGTTGATGCTGTCATTCTTCAGCTGGCTGGCCCTGAAGCTAGGTATAGGAGTGATTGCAGGGGACTCTCCCTTGCTAGTTATAACAGGAACCCTTCTCTGACCCAATAACACTTCATGATTCTAAGCTTTGCCCTCTTGGAAGCCACAGGGCTCTTTTGCCTAATGTTGGCCTTTGTCTTCATCCTCCACTCCCATTTTCCTTTGGTTTGGTTTTATCCAAGCCTCCTTGTCCTGCACATTCCTTTTCTCTGAACCTCCCCAGGATGTCTAGCGAAAGTGGTTGGTTTACAGTTAGACATAAAAAAAGACAAACAAAGCCGGGTGTGGTGGCACATGCCTTTAATCCCAGCACTTGGGAGGCAGAGGCAAGCGGATTTCTGAGTTCAAGGCCAGCCTGGTCTACAAAGTGAGTTCCAGGACAGCCAGGACTATACAGAGAAACCCTGTCTCGAAAAACCAAAAAAAAAAAACCCAACAACAACAACAAAGACAAACAAATATTGTACAGATAAGGGGAAAAAAAGATTAATTCTATATGCCTCTATGTTTATTCCATCTAACACGTGTTATTTTGCAAAATAATATGAAGTTAATCCTGTTACCAATTTCTATCACTTAACTTTCATATCTTGCTAAATACAGAGATGAGTAAATTAGTATTTCAGGAATTTTATTTTATTATTGTGTATGATACTGTTGTGAAACAATGGAAATATGACTGCTATAAAACTATAACTATAAAAGTTACCAAATCACCATTTAATAAAAAAAGTCAGAGATACTTAGAGTAATTTTGTGAGCAAATATTACTACTTTGTGTTTTGAAAGCCATTTATATTTTTATTAATAGCAGCATTAATATACTTGAAAGATAGTTTCAATTAGAAGTATCTTGTGATTTCAAATATGCTTATATGTTTTTTGAAGAATTAAAACAGAATCATAATTTTTTCCAAAGTGTTGATAAAATTATTTGACAATCTCCACATTTTATATTTTTCATATGAATAATAAACAAAAATCTTATTTCATGGTTACTTAATATGACGTCATTCAAAACACTAATATTGGAAATTTTTCTTTTAATGTGTATGTAGCTTGTTTTATATGTGCTTACATGTATGTTGGTGTACATGTATATTCAAGTGGATGTGGACTTTGTGTGCCTGTGTGGAACCCACAGTAAAAATGAGAGTTCTTCCTTGTTTGAGCCCCACTTCATCTCTTGCGGTTCTGTCTCTTGCTAATCCAGGAGCTTCTTTCTTTAGAACTCCTATGAGAATAACTGGCCTGCTTGCTCCAGAGATTCCATTCTCTACATCCCCAAATTTGGTATTTGAGATGTGCTAGAGGCCTTTCTAGTTTTTATATGGGTTCTGAGATTCCTACTCTTTGTACATCCTGAACAAGAGCGTTGACCTCTTAGAAAGCTTCTCAGCCTCATGAGTTTATTTATAACTATCTGTTAAAGTCATGCTCTGAAGTTATTTTTACTAATTGTACCTCTGTGATTCTTCCTTTATGAGTGACTGCCTATCTTTAAGGTCCCAGAAAATAATGAATAAAAGTTTTCTCAAAACTTTAAACAAATAGAATATAAATACATATTATGATAAATTCATTCTTATTTCCAAATGTTTGTTTGTAGGCAGTCTTTAGGTCATATATCAAACTTTGTAAATCAAGTTTAAAACCATTTAGTTATTGCACTTATTAGCGAAAGGATTATCACAATTATCCTTTATATATATGTATATATATTATATACTACATATGCCAATACAATTGCCTATATCTTGATTTGAATTAGGAAAATGATATGACACCACAGTATAGAAACCTTTTTTTTTAATTTCAGTCAGCATAATATAATAACTCAATAAACATTTACTTGTTAACAGGGGCAAATTTCATATTTGAATAAAAACTTTTATCCTTCCTTAAAAGGAACACACTTGAAATCAAGTAGATAGAAAATTTCTCCACTTGTGTTAACCTAACATTTGAATATATTAAGACAAAGAAGAGGAAAAGGTTATTATGAAACCAAATAAATCTGTACAAATATATACTGATGCACAGAAATGTGAAAAAAGATTCTGAGTGATCAATCTCTTGTGTTAATATGGCAATTTGTATTCTTTCTTTGCTACATATTACTCCTCCTAACTACAGTCTATATGAAGAACATAGCCTTTTAATAAGCCCTATGTTTATCCAAATAAGATTTAGCAATATTAACAATATTAATCAACATTAACCAGTGTTAACAATTATATAACAAAGCCATGAAAATGGACTAAGAACACACAATAAGCCTCATAGGAGTAACAACAATATGAACCAACCAGTACCCCCAGAACTCCCAGGGTTTAAACCACCACCCAAAGAGTGAACAAGGAGGGACTCAAGGCTTCAGCAGCATATGTAGCAGAGGATGGCCTTGTGGAACTTCAATGAGAGGAGAGGTCCTTGCCCTTGTGACCTTGTGGTTCAAAGCCCCAGTGTAGGGAAATGTTAGGACAGGGAAGCAGGAGTGGGTGGGTTAGTGACGAGGAGCAGGGAGGATTGGATAGGGAGGTTTTCAGGGGGGCAATGAGGAAAGGGGATAAAATTTGAAATGTAAATAAAGAAAATATCTAATAAAATATGAAGAAAAGAAGAGTGAAGGTTAATTGTTTAATTTTAAATGTTCCCAAGAGAATTTAAAGGGCTAAGAAGGAGGTTTAGGCAGGAGGCGAAAAAAATCAAAGAATAAAGATGACCTCATCAATGCACAAAATGCATATGTAATGAGATGTCACCATAAATCCAATTAATATGTGTAAATAGTATCCAATATTGAAAATATTGCAGAGACAAATTAAGCACACTGAGGCAAAAGAAGGCAATAATACTGTTGGAGTAAGCAAGTGCTTTCTGATTGAATTTGAAGCTGGCTCCACTACTTGGATCTCAGAGCTCATGACTGACAAGGCCATAGTGGGCAACCTGACACTCTTGTTATGTGAAACAGATAATAGTACTTAACTTCCCCTATGTTATTATTTTATACCCACATAATCATGCATCTGTGAGCCCTCATCAGAGAAGCTTCATTTTCAGTAATAGAAATTAAACACCAAGACGCCAGACTGGTCAATTTTAAGAGAATAAAAACTGAAATATCCAGACCTAATGAGGACATCTGTATCACATCGTTCCCATGAAGTCTGAGATATCACCATAGAAGGGTAGATAGGAAGATTAGATAACAAATGCACGAAACATCGTCAGTGATGCATCATGTGATGCATGGCAGGGTTGCTGCTCACCTAAATTCAGAGTGGCTCTGACTGTGCATGAGACAGGTGATACAGCAAGTCAGTCAAAATCACGATGTGAATGGGAGATAGGCTCATGATGTAACAGGCTTAACCTAAAAAGTACTGGAAACATATAGCTGCAGGAGGTAGTTTCCTTCAGGAATGAGGTCCACGAAATGGTACCTATGTACAACCAGAAAACAATGAGTTGGATTTTACGGGTTTAAAAATGTAAGCGAACATATTATGTTATGAGGTAATATAATAGGGATGGAGAATGAAAAAGTAATTGGAAGAGAGGAAATGGGGCTCAGATTTTATCAAAACACATATACGTTTACAGAATTCTCAATAAAACAAGAATGTATATACATACATATACACATATACAATATGTGCATACAAACATGCATGCATACATGTATATACAAACATGCATATATGCACATGTATACAAACATACACATCTACACACACATATACACAAACATACATAAAGACATATATATATATATATATATATGTATATATATATATAAAATGTTTTCAATTTTTTAAAGAGATGATCTAGAATATGGTAAAGTTATGTTCTTTTTGGTGGAATTGTGTGTATATATGCACGTATTCATGCTTGTTTCTCTAAACACATGTGAGCATGTTGTTAGAGAGAGGAGGTTAATCTTGGATGTTTCTTGCCAGGCTCCATCCACCATTTTCATAACTAGAGTATCTTGTGGGGACCTGGAGTTCACAGACTATACTAAGCTAGCTGAACAGCAAGGCCTGATATTCTTCCTGTCCTTACTTCTCTATGACTGGGATTATAAATGCATGTCAATTTACTTGAGTTTTCAAGGGGATGTTGAACTTAGATCTCATGTCCTCAGGCTTGTACAAAAAGTGTATTAGTGAGTAAGCTATCTGCTCAGTGCACTCTATTAAAGTATGTTACCTAAAATGTCAAAATTATTTATTAGACTACAATATTTATTGGACTGTAATAAATCTTAATAGCAGGACATTCCACCAGTAAATCACAATCAGCTCACCCCAAATTATCAACAGCTACCTAGAGGGGAAAATAGTAGCAATACTAGAGGTTTTCTTTTATATATATAAGTTTAATTGTTGCAAAATTGAACTACATAGATGGCTCATGAGTTAAGAACATTTATTGCTCCTGCAGAAGTCCTCAAATCAGTTTCTAGCATTCATATCAGGTGGCTCAGAGGCCCCCCCGTAACTTCAGTTTCAGGTGACCATATACAGTTCTTTGGCCACTTTGAACACCAAGCATGCATGCACATGGTATACATACATGCATAAAGGCAAGATCTCATACACATGCAGCAATATAAAAATTTAAACTATTTCAAGTCAAATTTCAATACTATAGACCTTTGATCAAAAACTCAATCCAGAGTCCATAAAAAAAGACTTGAATAGATATCTCTGGAATTAAAAAGTTAATGAATACTTCTAATTCTTCTAGGAGAATTAGAAGTCATCACCACATCTTCAGAAACCACTTCTTCACAGAAGAATAGGGAAGCTGTTCACAGAAACCATCATCATATGCCCCTATGAGAAGGAAGTCCCTGATTCTGTTGGTCCAGGTAGCTCCAAGATGTGCCACCTTGGACAAATCACTTATTCTTGCAGAGATATTGTGTCCTAAGTTAAATGAAGGAATGACTCATGGATGCCTCATCTACTGTAACATTTTACAACTGCTGAAATTGCAGGAGCCTTTTCTTTACATAATGCTCTTTCAAATTTATGATGGCTTTAATTGAACCTATTGAGTCATATAGCTTTTAAGTAGTCAAAATTTCATGTTTAATTTGCTACTAATGATTCTAATTCTCTTAACTCAATAATTCAGTAGATAGCTAAATTGCCTTCTCGACTATGAGCCTCCCTTAACTACTTTTTTTAAAATGCCAGTGTTTAAAAAGTGTGAGAAACTTCTCTATAGTGTTTTAACCATAGAATAATTTTTAAAAGTCGCTGTGTTGATACATGGAAAGTTATTTTAGAATTATTAAAGGCTTTTCTCTACAACTTTTGATATAACTAAAAATATAGCAAAAAAAAAAAAAAAAAAAAGAAAACTACATAAGAAAAACTCCTACTAATTCAAGACAGGCACTACATTAGCAAAGAATCTCCGCCAAAAGAGAAGATTGACAGTTGCTATGTTGGAAGGAAAATGGAGCTGCCAAGAATATCCCAGTTAGCACTGACATTCTTAGCAAATTATTTAAAGCATCCTAAATTTATTTTCACATATGATGGAGTGGTTAAAAATAAAGTAATTTCTAAATAAGACTTAGGATTGTCATTTACATATGAGAATGCAGTATGTTTAAAATGTAACTCCATCCATATAATTAATTCAGAAATCTAGCATAACTGTGTAAATTAAATAAAACTTTTGGAAGTAAAAGTCTTCCGAGTAATTTTAATCAGCATGCAGCTGAGCACATCGGAAAATTCTTCAGAGAATCTAAAGGATTTCTTTTCTAAATGATGGTAAGTGGACATGTTTGTTATGTCTTATAAAATCAACACATACTTTGAGAAAAGTTTGCAAAGAGTCTGAGGAAAGGGAATTAAAATTCATAATGAACTATAATATTCATATTATCATATTAAACTATAATAAATCAATAATATGATCATATTGATATGATCATACCACTAAGGAACATGGGTATGCTCTCAGTATAGGAAAAAACTTTACAAAAGAAGTAAAGAAAAAAATGAAGGCAGAGTATAAATAGCTTGATTAAGAAACTTTTTGAAATGTGGGTTGAACTATGCGTAAGTGGAAAAAGTTTAGTGTCCTGCTATCTGACTCATAGATAGGACCTAATGTCCGTGACATTTTAGAAATGGCTCAAACGCAACAGAAGTCAGGTAATCTCTTGAAGGGTATTAAATAATGTAATGCCCAACTGAAATGCATTTCCCCAAATCCCAATACTACTGTTATTTTCCTGTTTGGCACGTATTGATAAATATTTAAAATGTGTTTCCTTTGATAGAACAAACATGATAAAATGATTTCATCACAAGCTACTAATTCCTTGTGGGAGGCAGTACAAAAATAAACATTAATTTTGAAATCCAAAAAGAAGAGTAAAAACATTTAACTCACAAATCATGAACTTAATTGAATTTTAATTATATCAATATAAGTCTGGCATTTTGAATTAGTACATTTCTGAAATTATGTCCAAGATGCCCATGTGGAAGCCAGAGAGCGTCAACTGTTGGGTGATGAAATAGTGTAGATCGTTCTTATTACAACTCACCTAAAATATCAGGAGCTAAACACTATCTTTTACATTGCTGAAGCATACAGATCTCTCTTGACTAAGTCAGTCAGCACAGGTAGTCATTGTAATAATCCTCTATCTTTTTTAATCCCCCTCCAGCTGTTTACTAAAACATGACTCTTTTCTCCTTCAAACTGAATCAAGAGCATGTCACCAAAATAAAAATAAAAAAAAAATGTGCTCTCCAAATGTGAAATTTTTCTTTCAGTAAACAGTAGGTGGGAAGGAAAGAACAAACTCCAAAACTTGTCTCCTGCTCTGCTGAAGTAAGTCATGGAATGGACATCAGTGGACTAACACACAATCTATAAATTAAAATGTAACACATTTGTTAAAAAGGAACAATACAGTATGCTTTAGTCATTCCAAGAACCATGACTATCATCAAGCTCTGATATCATTATCTCCATTTCTCTCTGAAAAGCTGATTTAACTCTGAACATATCTGTCAATCGAGGTTGTTTTTATTATTAACCCTACTTTAAAATATTTAAACAGTTGTTTTATTTCCAGTATAAGAATTCTTCAAAAACTAGCTAGCCCATATTATTTATTTTTATTAGTATATGACATCAATAATTGAGCATTTGATAGTTTAAATACCCACATGCATATTAAATTTCTAGAGGACAGACATAATAAAGAGAAGATTCTTTATCAATTTCATAGGAGATAAAATCGTAGCAATAATTTCCATGATAAAGTTGGCTCCATGATGATTCTGAGGACTCAAGTCTTTGAAAAACATTATTTATTGTAAAAATGAACTAAAACTCCCTAGAGTTATATTGACACTTACATTCACAGACCACATGAAACTCAAGAAGGAAGACCAAAGTGTGGATGCTTCGGTCCTTTTTAGAAGAGGGAGAAAAATACTCATAGGAGGAAATACTAAGTGTGGAGCAGAGACTGAAGGAAAGGCCATCCAGAGACTGCCCCACCTGAGGATTCATCCCATATACAATCACCAAACCCAGATACTATTGTGGATGCCAGGAAGTGCTTGCTGTAAGGAGCCTGATATAGCTGTCTCCTGAGAGACTCTGTCAGAGCCTGACAAATACAGAGGAAGATGCTCACAGCCAATATTGGACTGAGCTCTGGGTCTGAAGGAGGCACATGGGGAGGGGAGCAACACTCAACTGAACAGACCTTCCGGAGCTCCCAGGGACTAGACCACCAACCAAAGAATGGAGGGACCCTTGACTCCAGGTGCATAAGTGGCAGAGGATGGCATTGTAGGGTATCAATGGGAGGAGAGGCTCTTGGGCCTGTGAAAGCTCTATGGATGCCCCGGTGTAGGGGAATTCAAGGGCTGGGAGGCAGGAGTGGGTGGTTCGGTGAGGGAGCACCCTCATAGAAGCAGGGGGAGGGGGAGGGGATAGGGGGCTTTCCACAGGGAAACCGGGAAAGGGAAAAAACATTTGAAAAGTAAATATAGAAAATATCTAAAAAAAAGAAGTTTTTTGTAGAAATGAGATTGCCTTGGAAATGTACACAACGAAGGGAATTATTCTCTACTGTGTGATCTAGAAATATGCCTTATTTGAGTTATTTTTTGTAATTAACTTTTTAATTTAATTTTATTTTTCTGCTTTTCGTTTTTTTAAATTGAAACTACACTCCAACAGCAGTTTTCCATCCTCCCACTCCTCCCAGCTTCCCACCACCAGTCTGAACTTTCCTCCACATCCACTTTCCCTTCATTTGTCTTTAGAAAAGAGCGGGCCTGCAAGAGACAACTACCAAACACAACAAAATAAGACATGGCAAAAACCAATATTTTTCAATGACTAAAGATAGAGCAAAGTAACTACTTCAAATGGTATATGTAAAGGATGTATAAAACTAAGCGGGTAAGCGTTCATGCCTTCTCAACTCTGCTTCTCTATCCTGAGCTTTTGTCCCCGCCAGCAAGAACACACTCGGGACAACCAGAATCTTCTGCCGCAAAAGCTTTATTGCTTCTTCTTCAGGAGGGAAGACCCCGACCCCAGAAAATGGAGTCGCTTATATAGCCCTCAGCCATGGCGTTTCAGCACCTGATATGGCATGTCAGCTCCTGATTTGTTACTCGCCCATCACCCCACTATTACACCCCAAGAATGGGCAGTGACTAGGAGTGAGTTCACTCTCGCACCTGCGTACAAGGCTTGTTTACTAGTTAGGCACAGTGGAGGCCAGCACCATCTTTTTTTTTCCCCCCTTTTTTATTAGGTATTTAGCTCATTTACATTTCCAATGCTATCCCAAAAGTCCCCCACACCCACCCACCCCCACTCCCCTACCCACCCACTCCCCCTTTTTGGCCCTGGCGTTCCCCTGTACTGGGGCAAATAAAGTTTGCAAGTCCAATGGGCCTCTCTTTCCACTGATGGCCGACTAGGCCATCTTTTGATACATATGCAGCTAGAGTCAAGAGCTCCGGGGTACTGGTTAGTTCATAATGTTGTTCCACCTATAGGGTTGCAGATCCCTTTAGCTCCTTGGGTACTTTCTCTAGCTCCTCCATTGGGAGCCCTGTGATCCATCCATTAGCTGACTGTGAGCATCCACTTCTGTGTTTGCTAGGCCCAGGCATAGATGGCGATTGCTCGCGGCTCGCAATTGCTCGCGGCACGGCTCTCCACACTTCTCTATATTTGCTTTCTGTGTAACTACCAGTTTCTGATCTCTCACATACATATTGAGAATTTTATGCAAATACCAGAAACATTAAAAAGAGCTAAAAGTAATATTTTTCATAAAAAGCAAAAGATATATTTTAACAGTATACAGAGTTTAATAATTACTTTTATTCCTCCAAATGTTGGTTTTAAGTGGCTACTTAGTTAATAATAGCTCACATAATTTTTTTTTAGTATAAGAGAACTTATATTAAAAAAATTAGTTTAATTATCCATTTAAGAATAATTTTTGAAATATTAAGAAGTTTTGGAATAAATAAATTTATGTTCAAACAATTCAGTATATTTCATACTTTTTAATTTTTTATGCATTTTATTTTAAAATTTCATAAAGAAGTTATATTTTATTTTAAAATTAAAGATATAATATATATAAAATAAGACTTTTTTCATTGATTTCTAAAGTATTATTAAAAAACTTACCAGTTTTTTCTTGTTCAAATTTTATAAAAGATGTAGTATTAACATATAATTATGTATGATTTCTCAAAATTTAAACACTAGAAAGTTTAGAATTTTGAAGATGGTCTCATAATGAAATTAACAGTTGTCATTTTTGCTTCATATTTGAAACACTTGTGACAACTGGATAATACTAAGTAAATTGGCAGGGGAGCCTCTTATTATTTTAAATTAATGATTAAAATCAGCTTTACAACGGCAGTTGGGCCACCATTTCCTTAGTTCAATATCTTCTTTCTTTTGATTTATAGACAAAATAAGAATTAATCTCTAAAATACTACTATGCTTCTCAATTATGAAAACTACTAGCTTGCATTTTTTGAAAATATTTAGACTACCAAATAAATATTAGATCTTTAAAAGATTTTACGGCTGGAGAGATGACTCAGTGGTTAAGAGCACTTGACTGCTCTTCCAGAGGTCCTGAGTTCAATTCCCAGAACCTACATGGTGGCTCACAACCATCTATAATGGGATCTGATGCCCTCTTCTGGTGTGTCTGAAGACAGCAACAGTGTACTCATATACATTAAATAAATAAATAAATAAATAAATCTTTAAAAAAAAAAGATTTTACACATTCCAAATTTAGTGCATGTCATAATCATGTGATCTTCTGAGAAATATAGTTAACAGAATGATTGGTGACACAAAAAGGTGTATAGAAGTGTGGATATTGACTAAGCATTGATGTGTATCAATCTCTCTATATTATTATTGCTTCTATCACTTATATACCTAATCCATCTAAACATTACATAACCATCATATTCATTGGCAGTATAATTTACCTTTATTCTCTCTTGCTGTTTTTATTTCCTTCCCTGATATTGGCATTCTCTTTAATCCTTTCATTAAATGTACATATGCCTGATATCATGTTTCATAAAATATGATTCTGCACCAGGCCTTTATATATACTATAGCTCTCAGTTTAGTATTTCTATAAGATTCGTTGATGAGTAAACAAGGGAGTCTCTTATTCTTGTGTCTTCTCTAGGGACTCTTACTTTTCCATTGATCTGTCTAGTCCACTTTCAATATGATGGCTTCACTTTTATCCTATTATAGTTTGTTGTGTTATGCTTTGTTATTATCTCTTAGAAGCCTGTTATTCTATAATGAGAGAGGAAACAGAAAGGGAGTGGATCCAGAGAGGTGGGGATTTAATTGCATAACCATCCAAAATATGATTGGTGTCTATGATTCCTAATACAACATTTCATCTAAGATTTTACAATATTTTATCTCTGATTAGGACAAACTATTAAAAAAGATAGTATAGACTTACTCTTTTATTTTGAGTTTGTGAAATCTTGATTGTATTTAGCTATTGTTATACATTTACACTCAGATACTGATGTAAAACTAAGATATATTCCTTATTGTCATAAATGGTGTGAGTAGAAAATTTTGTTCATTCTTTATTATATATTTATTGACCCTCTTGTCACTGAATTAAAATGCATGTAAAAGTACCTTACTGACTTCAAAATAAATTAGAAGACAAACATATCACTGTTTTCTGCTGTATAAAAGAAATAAGGAAAATATGGTTAATTTAGGAAACTTAGGTAGTTAATATTAAAAAATAACCTAGACAACAACTGGACTCAATGAACGTACATGGGTCTTCATGCTTGCTCATTTTGATGCTGATAAAATCAGCTGTAGTTGTGCTCAGAGTTTACGAACTTCCTCAAATATGCTTCACTTCAGTTTCCCTCTTCCCCCATCACACTCTTCAAATTCCTTCTCTCCAGAGTTCTTGGATTTAATCCCAGGTAAATCAGCTTCATTCAAGTCTCTGTAACAAGCATTAAGACGTTTCAAATGATGTCACAACATTATGGCAGACATTCTCACATATGTTCTTCTGCGAATTGATTTTGGCTTGAGAATGGAAGACAGTACACACAACAGCCAATGAGAAATATTTAGATTCTTGTCAACAAGTAATTGCTCATAGATATAGATATAGATATAGATATAGATATACTTTATATAAGCAAGAGACTGCTCATTCTATATTGCAGTGCCTTCTGTTATCTTCTCTCCCAGTAGGAGTAGATTGACTACACCTACATCAAAAGCACAGTTTAATTACTATGCCTATGTAATATTTCTCAAGCACATGGGAGAACAAGCTTTGTTAGATAAGATATTATTGGCATTTCATGGGCATTTATTTATACACAGTAATTTCAGAGCATCAGTTTACAGTGACTGTTTTAAATTTCACTTATCTGTGGAGAAAATTTTCACTATCCTTTTAAAATTTAAGGAAAATATTATTCTCTATAATTTAGTGTCTGTGTAACACTAATAATAAATCCTATACTTTCAAGGATTATTTCCATAGTTTGTTATAAAGATAATAATATCTATAGTGGATTTACATCATTTACAGATAATTTTTATCGGCTACCTGATAAATCACTGTACACGTTCTTCAGATATAAGATGTTCATGTGAACTACAAATTCTTTTCCCAAGAGGAAGAGCACAAGCCTACTTTATTCAAATGATTTTCACTCAAGTAATCCTTTAAGTTAAACGTAGTTTCTTTACCAAAATAACTAATATTTGTCTGTTTCTATTTGACAGGTATAACTTCTACTTTGAGACTTACTATACTATTATTGCACATGTGAAGGCCAGTCATTGACTTACAGTATATTTCTTTATCACTTTCCGTCTTATATTTTGAATTAATTATAATATATGTTATAATATATAATATTTGAAGAATAATTTAATAATTTAAATATATTATTTGAAGAATAATATATAATATTTGAAGAAGTATAATTTGAAGAAATTATAGCTATTTGTAAATCTAGGAGCTTACTTAAAAATGCTAAAATATTACTCAAAATTCTAAACTCCAAAGGATTCTAATATATAACTCACCAGAGGATTATCAAGTATATATTCCATTTAGAGAAAAAAAAGTGCAACTTCTATAGCTTTTATGATCAGTCTAGTTGTTATTACAGAAAAATCCATCTTACATGTTCTAGAATGTCTCTCACTTAACCTTTAGCTCAGTATTTCAGCTATATAGACTGGTGAGCATGCACAGGGATGCCCCTACCCTCTCAACATGCCAGCAGAGCAAGCATTTTAACCATGTGTTAAATGTTCCAATATGATTTAATGTGAGGATATTACAGTTTGTCATGTTAGCAAATTACCATCATTACACACTTTCTAAAATTATAGCTATTTGTAAATCTAGGAGCTTACTTAAAAATGCTAAAATATTACTCAAAATTCTAAACTCCAAAGGATTCTAATATATAACTCACCAGAGGATTATCAAGTATATATTCCATTTAGAGAAAAAAAAAGTGCAACTTCTATAGCTTTTATGATCAGTCTAGTTGTTATTACAGAAAAATCCATCTTACATGTTCTAGAATGGCTAGTATCCAAGACATAAGTGACATCTAATACTGGCAAGGATGCCAAACAAGGGGAACACTCCTGCATTGCAAGTGGAAGTGCAAACTTATGCAGCCACTTCGGAAGTCAGTATGGCAGTTTCTCAAAAATTGGTAATCCATGTACCTCAAGCCCCCACTATATCACTTTGTAGCATATACCCAAAGGGGAATCTACATGGTCACAAGGAGACTTACTTGCTCAACTATGTTCACAGCAGCTGTGTTAATAATTTCCAGAACCTGGAAACAACCTAGATGCCCTTCACCTGAAAATGGATAAAGAAAATATGGCAGAGTTACACAATAACTTATTACTCAGCTGTTGGAAAAATAACAATATGAAATGTATAGGCAAATGGATGAAACTAGAAAAACTCATCCTGACTGATGTAATTCAAATCAGAAAGACACACATGGTATGTACTCATCTATAAGTGGATATTAGCTATAAAGTAAAAAGTAATCATGCCAATATCCACAAACCTAGAGAAGGTAAGTAAAAAGGAGGCCTCAATGGCCAAGACATGAGTCTCTCTGGGAAGTGGAAGTAGAATAGATACTGTAGGTGTGTAGCTGCTTGTAGTACAAATGCTAATTATGTTCCCCAGAAAATTTTGCATGAGAGTGTCTGCACAAGAGGGTCTGCAAGTAGCTTCTGAGGAACCTGCCCCCAGTTGGTTCTGGTTGGTAAATAAAAATGCCAGTAGCTAATAGCTGGGGAGGACAGACTGAGGCAGAATTTTAGGATTTCTGGGTTTGGGATTGGAAGGAGAGGAGAGAGGGAGATCTGCCATGCTTTAGGTGAGTGTGGAGAGAGGAGAGACACAAAGGGCACCATGGAGTAAAGAAGCAAGGAGAGCTCTCCAGGCTCTGGGGTGAGAAAATGTGACTCAAACAGGGTAACTAATTGGAGTTAAGAGTAGCCTAGTTGGAATGTAGAAATTAGTTAGTAGTAACTCAAAATTACCAGCTGGAGGTAGGTTCTAGCAACATAGAGGCAAGGCAGTCGCCCAGCTATTTTGCTGCTTAAGGCATATTAAAATATAAAGTGTGTGTGTGTGTGTGTGTGTGTGTGTGTGTGTGTGTGTGTATGTTTCATTCAGGAACATAAACACATAAACCATAGAGCGATGTAGCAGCCCCACACCAGTTATAATTAATATTTAATTCTACATAGGTGGGCTAATGGTGCCTGGGAACAAGAAAAAGAGAAATTTGGTGTGGAAAGAGAATAGAGCAAGCACGTATTTCCAGAGACAGGTGATAATGGGAGGCTCTTCTGGGGTGACGTAGAAACCTAGTACAATTGAAGGTCCTATGAATCTACAAGGGTGGCAATCTAAGACTCTTAGTAATGGGGGATATGGGGCCTCAACGAGCCTTATGCTGTAACAAGGCAAGACATCCAATGGAGGAATTGCTCCACCAAGCCAGCCACAAACCCTGCAACCTACAATTTGTCCTGCCTCCAAGATAAGCCTGGGTAAATGTGGCTCAGGAATTGTGGGAAGAGCCGAACAATATCTGGTCCAGCTTGAGAGCCATGCCAGGAGAGGGAGCCCACCCCTGGCACTTCCTGGCACTGCCGGGAAGGTTGAGGACTAGAGCTTGAGTAGCCAAAGACCTACAATAGAACTAAACAGGACAAAAAAACCAAAAACATTTTTTAAAAAGTCAATGAAATTGTTCCTAAGTGTATTCTGCTATACCAGTACACAGGAGCCCTATCATAGTCATCATCTGAGAGGCTTCACCTAGCAACTGATGAAACAGAAGCAAAGACCCACAGCCAAACATTAGGTGGAGCTTGGGGAGTCTTGTGTGAAACAGGGTAGAAGGATCGTAGGTGCCAGAGAGGACAAGGACATCACAAGCAAACTAATAGAATCAACTAACCTGGGCTCAGGGGGCCTCTCTGAGCCTCAAACTACAATCAGGCTGACTGTATGGCTCTGTCCTAGGCCCTCTGCATATAAGTTAAAGTTGTGTAGCTTGGTCTTCTTATGGGACTGCTAACAGTTAGACTCCTAATAGTGGGAGTGGGGTTGTCTCTGACTCTTGTGCCTGCTTTCAGAGACTGTATTTAACCCCATTGAATGGCATTGTCCAGCCTTAATATGAAGGTATGGCCCTAATCTTATTGCAACTTGATGCCATATTTGTTTGATATCCCTGAGATACCTGCCCTTTTTTGAAGGGAAATGAAGAAGGAGCAGATTTAGGGAGAGAGGAAGTTGGGGAGGAACTGGGAGGAGAGTGGAAAGAAGAAAGAAGAAACTCCTATGTTGAGGGAAACCTGGGTTCTTTCCAATTTCGGGCTATTATAAATAAGGCTGCTATGAATATAGTAGAGCATGTGTCCTTGTTAAATATTGGAACATATTTTGATTATATGCCCAGAGGTGGTATTGCTGGTTTCTCAGGTAGTACTATGCCCAGTTTTCTGAGGAACCACCAAACTGACTTTCACAGCAGTTGTACCAACTTGCAATCCTACCAGCAATAGAGGAGTGTTCCTCTTTTTCCACATCCTCACCAGAATCTGCTGTCACCTGAGTTTTTGATCTTAGCCTTTCTGACTGGTGTGAGGTGGAATCTCAGGGTTATTTTGAATTGTATGTTCCTGGTGATTAAGCAAGTAGAACATTTCTTTAGGTGCTTCTCAGGCATTCAGTATTCCTCAGTTGAGAATTCTTTGTTTAGCTCTGCACCCCATTTTTAAATAGGGTTATTTGTTTCTCTGGAGTCTAACTTCTTGAGTTCTTTGTATATATTGGGTATTAGCCTGCTATCAGATGTAGGATTGGTAAAGATCTTTTCCCAATCTGTTGGTTGCCTTTTTGTTTTATTGACAGTGTCTTTTGCCTTACAGAAGCTTTGCAATTTTGTGAGGTACCATTTGTTGATACTTGATCTTAGAGGACAAACCATTGGTGTTCTGTTCAGGGAATTTTCCTGTATCCATGTTTTCAAGGCTTTCCCCCACTTTCTTTTCTATTACTTTCAGTGTATCTGGTTTTATGTGGAGGATCTTGATCCACTTGGACTTGAGCTTTGTACAAGGAGTTAAGAATGAATTGATTTGCATTCCACTTGCTAACCTCCAGGTGAACCAGCACTATTTGTTGAAAATACTGTCTTTTTTCCACTGGATAGTTTTAGCTCCTTCAAAGATCAAGTGAGCATAGATGTGTGGGTTCATTTCTGGGTCTTCAATTCTATTCCATTGATTTACCACAGTACCAATACCATACACTTTTTATCACTATTGCTCTATTGTTTAGCTCAAGGTCAGCAATGGTGATTTTCCCATAAGTTCTTTTATTGTTGAGAATAGTTTTCACTACCTTAGTTTTATTTGTTATTCCAGACGAATTTGCAAATTGCCCTTTCTAACTCGGTGAGGAATTGAGTTGGGATTTTGATGGGGATTGCATTGAGTATGTAGATTGCTTTCAGCAAGATGGCCATTTTTCCTATATTCATCCTATTAATCCATGAGCATGTGAGATATTTCCATCTTCTGAGATCTTCTTCCATATCTTTCTTCAGAGACTTGATTTTCTTATCATACAGATTTTTCACTTCCTAAGTTAGAATCACACTATTGTGACTATTGTTAAGGGTGTTGTTTCCCTATTTCTCAGTCCATTTATCCCTTGTGTAAAGAAAGGTCACTAATTTGTTTGTGTTAATTTTATATCCAGCCACTTTGCGGAAGTTATTTATCAGGTCCGTTATTCATGAGAGGAGATATCCTTGGTTCTGTGAAGGCTTGATGCCCCAGTGTAGGGGAATGCCAGGACACGGAAGTGGGAGTACATGGGTTGGTGAGCAAGAGAAGAGGGGATGGGAATGGGGCTTTCATAGGGGAAATGAGGAAAAGGAATAAAATTTGAAATGTAAATAAGGAAAATATCTATTTTAAAGAGAAGAAACTCAAGTCAGAAAGAATGTAGTTATTGAAAGAATATTTTTTTTAAAAAATGAAAACATATACAAAAGAACCCACTCCCTCTGTATATGCTACTTAATATTAGTATTCCTACTTACATGTACTGCCAAGGGTAGCTCATTTTAATACCAGATATTCATGGTTTTTTTTTCTTATGTTTAATATCAAAACTTCAAAATACATAGAGAGGGTAAAGAAATAGTCATCTTAGCAATTGTTTCCTCTTCTATAAATTTTAATTTTGAAATATTGTTCTTTCCAGATATCTTATTTTTTATACATTTTATGTAATTTATCCCAGAATGCTTGAAAGTGAACAGAGTAAGTTTCATGTCTGGGGGAGAGCAAAACTTACAAGAACTGATTTTGTGCAGTCCTTGAATAACTCTGAATATAATTTTCAGGTAACTCATTTCTTTTTATTTCTCTTATAGGCTCTTCCTCCTTCCCCTACACCAGATGTCTCTGTTCTACTATAATTCATATATTCTACAGGGCAGAAATCACTACAAATTCTGCTTGTCCCCTAGCCCTTATCCAATATGCTGCTTAGTCTCTGTGGGATATAGATGCCATTTAGCATTGTACCAGGCCATTCTCTGTCACATTCTTACAAGAATATTGAACCAAAACAGACAGCCATCAACATTTAATAGTAGCTCAGGAAAACAGAAACAATCACAAAAATGTCAAATTATAGATAATTAATCTCTAAATGAAAGGTCATTTATAGTTGATGAATATGAAAGTAATATTACTAAAATTAATAATCAGACCTTGTTGTACAGGATCCATTTTCTGAAACAAAAAAATAGCCTATATGAACTTCAGTTATATTATTATGTTATTATATTATACATTATATTATATTAAAGATAATGTTGATAAGATAAGGCATGGTGCAGGATGATGTGAAATGTTGCCTGAGGTTAACAAATGATAGCGCTTGATTTTTAACAGGCATCCTAATAAAATCAATTACCTCTGCCCTAAATAAATTCTTAGTGGCTCTATAAATCATTTAAATCAAAGGCTATATAGTACCATAATGTTTCTATCAAACTCAATAAGAATTCTGTCACAGCAGTCTCATGTCTTCAATGAAGGACATTTTTCATAAAGTTAAAAAAGTGGTAAATACAGTACATAAAATTTAATGTCACAAAGCATGGCTTAAGTAACTTTCTAGAGGATTCAACTTATACAATGTTAACATAAACTTAGAAGCCAAAACACCACATCTCAAATTCTGTTAATTAACCTGATTTCCAGGAACTTATAGTAAGCATAGAAAATAATATTATGACATGAGTAAAAGGTTATTGTAGCATCTGAGATGAATCAATTTTTTTTTCTTTTTTCTTTTTATTTTTGTTTTTTTTTTTTTGTTTGTTTTTTTGTTTTTCAAGTCAGGGTGTCTCTGTGTAGTCCCAACTGTCTTGGAACTCACTCTGTAGACCAGGCTTGCCTCTAACTCAGAAATTCGCCTGCCTCTGCCTCCCAAGTGCTGGGATTAAAGGCATGCACCACCACTGCCCGGCAAATCAAACTTTTTAAAGGAATATATTTGTATTATTTTTAATTATGTGTAAATGTGTATATTTATATGTAGCTATGTGTCCATGAACTCAGGTGCCCATGGAGACCAGAGGCTTTGGATCCTATGGGTATCATTTGCCTACAAATGTTCTGGGGACAGAATTCTGATCTCTGAAAAAGCCACAAGCATTTACAACTACAGACCCACCTCTCTACCTCCCTATAACTCAATTTCAGAGGGAAAAAGCTGTTAGAATAACTTCAGATTATCTAGCTACATGATTCTCTCTGAATCATAATATCTGTTGGATTCTCCATGTTTGTATGTCGTGATCCGATGACAATGAGTCACATGGCAGTGTGGGGAAAACCATTTGTACATAAAGCTTTGAACTTGGTGCACTTTCAAATCTTCAAATAACCTTTAGAATTTAAAAGCGAAATGTTTAATATTTATTAATTCAAATTTATCACAGTCATTTTCTCTTCCAGCCTTCAACTTTGTAGGACATTAAACTGTAAGTACTGGATACAATCTACATGTGGAGTTAAAGCCTGAGTTCTTGTGGAATTTCCATTCAAAATTCTGAGAAGAGGTGAACTAGATTAGGTGAGAAGTGTTCTGCAGTTGCAAAATCGGTTTGGTTAAAAATAATGTTGTATTTCTACTACAATTAGCCTACATTATAGAACGTAAAATAACAGACAGCTTGTCAAATGACACCACAATTTGAGGGACAAAGTGTTGTTAAATAAGGCATCAAACATAAGGAAGAGTTTAAAATATTTTGTTATGAAGTCCAGCTCCAAGGGATATAATTAAAACATGACCTCCACATCTAATCCTCGGGGATCATTGCAGAATACTGGGCCCAATGATGCTAAGAGCCTGAGGAACAGGGAGTTTATCATGTGATTGTGTCTCTTAGAAAAGTCAGAAGCTACCTCTATAAAATCCCACCAACATGGCCACATAAGCATAAACTGAATATGGCCAAGCATAAGTATGCTAATGAGGAAGAGGAGTCCAGAGAGGGGAGCCCAGAAGACCTCACCCAGAACAAAGAATGGCAGGCAACTAAGCCACAGTAAGAACTTGAGTGATAGTTGTCCTCAGGGAAGAGCATTGAAATTGGTTATTCAATTCCAAAGGAGAACCCTGAATATACACAAGTCACATCATACAGACTGAGCAAGTTTTATGTATGTATTTAAGGAAGTGCCTTTGCATGTGCGTGTCTGTGCCTATGTGTGTGTGTTTGGTTTCTGTAACAACAACTAATGAAAAGGAGGCCAAATCTTTTGAGGTGAGCAAGGAAGAGTATATGGGGAGGTTTGGTGAGAAAAGAAAATATGTAAAAATATAATAATAGAAAAATATTTTTAATTGTTTATAAAACCATAGCTTTATTATAATGGGAAGTAGTAACAGCACTGCATTTTTAGAGTCTCAAAGGATGACAAATTATTGATCACCAGTGTTTACGAAAACAGTAAATCAATAAAATAACAGGCAGTTTGGAAGGACTGTGTTCTTCCAGAGTTCCCTGTGCAAGCATGGAAACTATGATCATCAAAACTTGCTAAGCACTGTTGTTTATCATTGGAGTGTTTATTTTACAGTTTTATTATAGGAGCATCAGCATTTTGCTGTTAGGGAAGAGTGGGAAGGTGTAGGACTTACAGCTGTGAGCTTTAACAAAAACTTGAAAATAGAAGTAAAAGAACTGCTCATTTCTTTACACTGAAAATTGTGCCTCCAATCTAGTTTCTAAGTAAAATTTGTAGCAAATTCCAAAGCAAATTATCAGCTGTAGGAACTGATTTATTCATGGCTCGCATGGGGCAGGGATGGGAGAGAGTGGGCATTTAATCACCAGGCATCCAGATAGTAGTTTGACTCTAAGTATCATTTCAGGGCTTATCTCTCTTCTGAGGAACACCTTATAGTTGGATTTTATGTTAACACTGGTAGTTGATTAATACAGTCATAGTTTGAAAAGTTCTCAAGGTAAAAGGCCCAATGTATTATATATTAAATATTACATACTAATTAGATATTAATTTACAAATCGTGAGATGGGGACAACCTATTATACTAAGCTACTTACTTGTTCTGAAGTTAATTCACTAAGTAAAATACATGTTTGTACCATTTCTTACCACATAACTTTAAAGAATTTTTCTTTTGTCACTTCTATAGGTGAATTTAGTAGTCGGAATATTTCCTTACAGTCTTGATGAAAGGTAAATAAAATGTTGCATTTTAAGTTCTCAGAACAATCACACACAAACACACACACACACACACACACACACACACACACGAAAAGAGATGATTGTAAAAGGAAAGACAATGTAATTCACTGAAAGAAAAAAAAAAGAAACGTGCAATTTAATCTAAGGATTCCTTTTTCTCACCACCACCAACTCCATTTTATCTCCTTAATGCTTTCCCACTGTATAAAAATTGCATGCATTACATATCCATTTCAGGCTTTCCTATCCTTTACAGATTTTGTTCCACTATTGGGCTCAGCTAAGCCATTTTCATTTCATACAAGTCCTGTCCTGAGCTTCCTGATGAATTAACTTCCCCTGTAAGTCTCCAGTGAGTCCACTCCTATCTAACCTGGTCAACTCTTCATCATGCACAACTCCTCTCACAGCCGAATATCCCAAGAGTGCCTGTCCTTCCTCAGTGGTCTTTTTATCTCTTACATCCATTGACATTTCAACCACTGACAAGCTAGTGTCCCTAATGGCTTGTAGGAGTTAGTCCATCAGTGACTGATTTCCTTCAAACTGCCTCAGATTATGCAGCCTTTGTCTCAAGGAGAATCAAGTATTCACAGTGCTTTGATTCTCCATTCTTATAGCACCCCGGCATTAACCTATTCATGTCCATGTGCCACAGTTTCCCATGGTTATAATGCAATTATAATGTGATTTTTCAAACAGATATCACCTATTTATAGGTGATATAATTATTTCTAATAATTAGCATGACTGAACCATGATCAAGGTCTGGTATGTAGGCTAAATGTTGAATTTTTCCCATTCTTCTATAAAAGTCAGACATTAAGAGAATCTTCTATCATATCTGCTTTTCTCTCCCTCTTGACAATCCAGCATTCGCTGGTTTCAAACTTCTGGATCCCAGCAAGCACTTTTAGCACAGAATTAACTTGTATACTCTTTTTCTTGTGTTCCAGCAGCTGTAAGGAACAGCAGGCCAAAATCTCTATGCAATCCTTCCTTTTTAAAACTCTTCTTACAAGAATGGATAATAATATAGAAGGAAGCATCTGTACATATATTTTTTTTCTCTTTGCAATTCTTTCCTTGCATGGGAAACTTTTTTCTTGACAGAGACCTGAGGCCTGGTTGCATGTTTTATCATCCACAACAAAGAGAATACAGTTGTCTCCATAGCCTTCTCACAAACGCTACCCTGTAAGTTCTATTTTTAATGTTGATAATGCATTCTATAGTCCACAAGTAATTTGTAAGCATTCACTTTGTTTCATGATAGATCCCATGTAAGAAGGAGGCAAGCTACTTCATACCATGTAAGGAAAGGCAATCACACATACTATGCTGAGGATGCATCGATCTCCCATGGCAACTATCATTCAAGAGCCTTAACCAGTAGGTACACACTGCTCTATATCAAGAGGGCCTCTATGAGTGTGCCAATCTCAGATGAGTCAATTTTAGTGCATGTCTTAAAACCCGCTACAGGAGCTGCGCAATTCAAACCCATTTACGGCTTATATCTCAGGAAGTTATGTCCTAGGGTTTCATGGCTGTGAATAGACACCATGACCACAGCAACTCTTATAAATAAAAATATTTAACTGTGACTTGCTTACCCTTTCAGAAGTTTAATTCATTGTCATCATGGCTGGAAGCATGGCAGCATGCAAGCGGGCATGGAAATGGACTAGCTGAGAGTTCTATGTCTTAGTCTCCCCCAAACCAGAAGGATACTAAGTGTAACTTGAGCATAAGAGACCTCAAAGCCCACCCTCACAGTGACACACTTCTTCCAACAAGGAAACACTCCAACAATGCCAGACCTCTTAATTGTGTCTCTTCCTATGCCCAATCATTCAAACACATGAACTGAAAGGAGCCATGCATATTCAAACCACCAGAAGTCCCTCCTGGACGTTGAAGATAGCTGGACTCTCTTACGTTTCACATTTTGGGAGCTCAGTGCTTCATAAGTTTTATTTGCTTTCTGATTCATATGAGCCTCTCTCTTCCTTCAACCAGGGACTATTGCAAACTGGAGAAAATAGCAAAACAGCATGCTACTTATTGGTTATTATATTTGTCTTCTACTTGGTAATGGTGGTAAGCAGTTGTTTGATAACTGTATGGACACAGCATTTTTATTATTCTACAAATTTGGGACAAAATACCATTTCTGACAATGCCCCTACAGAATGGTAATTCTGCCTGCAGTATTAATGAAAGTCCTTTGTAATTATGCTTAATTTTTTACATTTTGTTTTTTACTTGAGTATTTTCCTTTGAGATAAACACAAGCTTTTGGTGAAATTTTTATGTTTTATGTTCACAAGTCTACATAAAATTCATCATGTCTTATCAGTTAGTGGATTCTCTTACAATAAAATTAATATTTACTGTCACCTTTTAAAATGTTTTATTCTTCTTCTGTCTCTATTTCTCTATCTCTCTCTCTCTCTGAAAATATTAAATGTATCACCATTAGGCCTACTCAGGAAGAGAGAATACATTTATGATTTTTGGAAAGAATAGTGAAAAGGCTCTGAAGTACACTGAAAGAGACATAGTCTCATCCCATCTAACCCTATCTCTTCTATTGTCCTTTTATACAGGATCCATGAAATACAGCAAACATTTTCAATCAAGCTTGCAATTGATTTCTCATATGGCTCAGTCCAATCTGAGAAACTATGACATGTTGTATCTAATCTGTACCAAAGAATCATATGTCTTTCAGAGTACTTGATCAACTATTGATGTGCAGAACTGATGTTCCAAAGAAGCCTAAATTCACAAGCAGTAATGATATTCCTGATAAAATAACTACCCACATTAAGAAATTATATTATTAGAAGCATTCAGATCAGCTCAGTAAGTGTAAACCAAGATGTTGAAAGTTTGGAATCTTGCATGGCCAGCAAAACAAAAAAGGCATGTAAATCAACCACAATACACCAATTTACAGTGGTGCTACAGATAAAAGTTAGGTATTAAGTACTTGATCAGTAATGGGCTGCTCAAAAAGATTAGAAATTATTGTACTTGTGGATTTGAAAGCCATAAGGAATACTCTATTTCAGGCAATAGAAATTATCACAGTTAACAAACAGAAATGACCAAATCATTGTACATAGAACGAGTGTGCTAACAAAAGAAATTAGATTAAGTTCATAAAGGCTTATGACTCATCCTTCAACTCAGATATGACTCAGCCTTCAACTAGGATAAAAACGTGATGTTGGGGATGGGCGCTGCATAGTCAGCTGATTGAATTTTGAGGTCATGGAAGGTCTCCCCAAATTAAGCAAATTCTTGTAGTTAAGAGTTGTCACAATTTGAATAGTGATAATTTGAGACATCAGATGAGGAGAGGTGAATATTTTATCATGCCAGAAATTTTAACATATTATGCTACATAAGTAAATGAGAAATTACATTAGCAAGTGGGAGGGACATATCTATAGGAGCAGAAAGAAAAAAAGGGAGGGTGTAGTGATTTCAGGCAAACGGTGTCTCTGTCACCAAAATGATGCTGGCCATTGGGCTGTCACACAAAATATATGAGAAAAGAGAAAAATACATTTTAACAATCAGAACATTAGGAAATGGCTACTTTTCAAATCATCTTATACCACTCATTCCATAAAATTATAAATCTAGACAGCTCAATAATGGTAAAAATTTGAAAAAAAATAATAATGAAAAACTAACAAATCAGTAGAAAAATGGAGGCTCTATTGCTAGTTTAAGTGATAACGATCAGTAATAGAGATGGCTAAATATAAACATAAAATTTGTCGGTCATTTTCAAGATCAATAGTTTTTTTAACACAAATCAGAAGCTTATATAAAGTGATATGCATATTTTATCAAAATAATTCTTAATATCACAATCACATGAATATATAAACACATGCACACATATGTATAAATGGTACCATAAAGTATTATATAACAATGTTAGCAAAACAATTGCAGGGAAGTGCTGTGATTGGCTGAAGATATGGCTAAGGAGGTAAGATCGCAAACTGCTCTTACAGAGGATCTTCATTCAGTTCCTAGAACCTATGATTGACTTGGTAACTTCAGTTGGATATGCTTGACACCTTCTTCTAGATTCTATGAACAAATGCATTCAAATGCATGTTTCTACACAGAGACCTTCACTCAGAAATACTTTCTTCAAAATAAAATAAATATTGAAAAATATGGACATTTTATTTCTTAAAAGGATTCTCAGACTACAATTTAATTACAACCCTTCACCCTTTCCTTTCCTCTTCCTCTAAGCCCTCACATAAGCCCCCTTTTTTTACTCCCTTTCCACTTCAGTTTCTTCTTCATTAATTTTTATTACATGCTTATATGTATCCACATAAATATTCCTAAATATAGCATGCTCAGTCTTACAATGTTACCTGTATATATACTTTCATTTTTTTAAAATAAGACAAAATGCAAAAGCAGAACCTGCAGTTCAAGGTTCTACATTGTGCAAGCCAGTTAGGTCCTAATTATTCTCTTGTAGTGACTATCCAAGCAGGTTTCATTTAAAGTTAATTAAAAACACCGATGCCCCATGCTTATAGTTTTAATATGTCCATCTTTCAGTTTCAGTGAAACATTGGGTTTCTTAAATTCTTCCATTAGTTTTTATGTACTTTTGAGGATCACTATGCTAGCAGAGGCTTTGTGAAAGTGGAGATTAAATATCTACAAGAAAATAAATAAGTCAGTTCTATCAGAGTGTGTAAGTTTGGAAGGATGGGTGTTAGTAACTGGTTGTGCTAAGAAGACTAAAGAGAAATGTGTGTGAGACTCATCCGGAGAGTAAGTTATGGGCCATAGTTTGATGACTGCCAGTAGGAAGGCAGTAAGAAAAATAAAAAATCAAGATGTTTTGAAAGAGTGAATAGAAATAACTGAAAGCCACAGCACAATATTTTCAGAAATGATAACAATGAAGGAGAAATATCATGGCATGTATGTTCTCACACTTGCCCTGTGCTTTGTAACTCTCCAGCAGCCCCGACACCTGATGTACTTGTTAAAGGTCTTGATTTTAGAGTTACAGCAATAGTGAGAGGAGTGCAATAGTGACCAAGTGCCATCCATGCATGTGCTTTAGCAAAAACAAACACACCCTGAGAAATCTAATAGCTATTGGACAGCTCTCGGTGACCTATGTCATATCCTAAGGTGTGCCTGAGGGTGCCAGCTTTTTACACTTCCATCGATCATCTTAATCAAGAACTTAATTTTCAGATCCCTTGGAGGATAGAATGAATTCTACCCAAATAACCATCTCTTTCTTGCCTTTTTGTTTGTTGTCCATGCTTTAGGAGATAATTGATAGTATTAAATTATCCAGGGTCGATTTTTTTAATAAAGTATATGGGTATACAGCTCTTAAGAACATATTTCTTTTTACAAAATACTTCAAGTTCTTTAATACAAGGTTAGTTAACTGTACACTTCAAAGGAAAAGGTGACGTTGCCATTCTTTTGACCATTAAAATTTCATTGTTCCAGAGGTCAGGTACTCTTTTTCTTGTGTAAAACCCAATTATTCTTTCCAAGATGTACTTTGTGTGTGTCGGGGGGAGGTTTGATTCTCCTGAGACATTACGTATGGGAATATTTCACCATGAAATCTCAATTACTCCTGATATTTGAAGATAGGTAGTCAGATATGTTATAAAGTGCCCCTTGTTTTGAGTTTGGTATTTCCTGGTATTTTCTTTTTACTACTCTTGAGACTTTGATTTATTGTGAACCCAGAAAAAGAATGCATGAGAAATATTTATGGGAGAACAGGAAAAAGCCTGATGAGTGAAGGTTAGCAAGCCACAGCAGCTTGCAGGAAAATAAATTATACTGAGTATGTCCTAAAACCTAGGAACGTGTTGTAGCTCATTGTTTCCTTAATTTTTTTTTTCTTACTAGACCCTACATGTATAAGAAGTTCTCCCCAGGGCAAGGGACAGAATGGAATACTATCCAAATGAGCTTTAGCAGTCACTTGCCATGGACTAGATTCACCTCAAAAAGAAGACTCAAATGAGGGTTTGCACAAATCACTTCAGCTAGTAGGAATATCAGTGTGGATTTTCTTGATAGGTTGGAGCTTTAGAATACTCAGGCATAAGGGATGCTAGGCACACCCCTACACACTGAAAAAAAGCAAGTATTGATTAGCCTGTGGGTCAAGACATGAGTGTTCCAGGAAGGGCTTTAACCAGAATGAAGAAAGAAGGTTTCTGAGGCCTTTATTGGGGAGTGAAAGTGGAATGTTGACCCAAGAAATCTGGGTATAGAAGAGAACAAGGCATTAAATAACCCGTGTATCAAAAGTCTGAAAGTGGGCAGTGATGTTCAACAGAACTATTGAGAGCATAGAGAAGACTGGTATTTTCTGAGTACACTAACATTTGCTCAGTAATTGGGTTGCATGAACTACTGTCCTTAACTAACCCAGCTGAGGGTGGTGGACATCAAACTTCTTTAAGGAGCAAGTGAACATTGAAAAATCTCCATCATGAATGGCAAATATATACTTACCTGATTCCAATGTGTACACACTATAACTCTCACTTTTCCCAAAAGGACTTTGTTTGGACACTGCACACTGGTCATCATAACAGTCTTGTCTTAGCATAGTTCAGATATCATTACTGATAGGCCTTAAAAGGAGGGGGACTTTGTGAAACATTTGTTCTTCTGTATACTTTTACCTTTTCAAGATCTACTTTCTAACTTACCCCCGGTCATTCTTCTTAATCAGGATATCCTCATTGATTCTGAGCACCAGGGTGCTTGTATCCCAGCAACAAACAGCTCAAGCCAGGCATTTCCTGTCAGCAATCCATAGAGTAACTAGGGAAAAATGAAACTAGGTATTAGAGACACTGTATATTGACATCTTATGCAATATGGCTTGATTGTTTCTGTGTCTAAATGGATAAGAAGCCTGGCATACTGGCATGGAGCCTAGTATGAAATGTGTGTGCCTAAGTCTCTAGTTGGTGTGTATATTCATAGAGATCTAATTGTACCTTGATAAACAGAAAGAGGAATATGATCAGCTGAAAGACACTGGATTATATAAGAAATTGCTGAGTAAAGCAACCTGAATATTTTATAAATGTTATAACATAAAAATGGAAGTTGGGGAATGTGTTATATTGGGGAAGAGGTTTTGTCTATATTTCCACAGGTGATGAAAGACTATGGGTTCCATCAAAAGTGATAGAAGATCTGATCTGAATAAAAGAAACTTTCACACGAAAAGCAGGACACAAGGAAGTGACTAAGAGAGACAGGAATATAGACAGAACAAAGAGCTGAGCCCCTTGCTTGGGACACCTCAACAAATTAGCTGAAAAAGGACAGGTAGTTCATCAGATTGGTAAACTAGAAAGCCTGGATGCTGAAATGGACATTTGCTGTAGAACCGATGATCACGACTGCATTTATAAATGATCATAGCATCAACAGATTTTCATAAGGGCGCTCAGACTGTTAAGTTTTTGGGATTGACCAGTGTTTCTGTTGTAAAAATTAAATTGGTTCAATTTTTATCTTCAACAGAAAGGGTGAAGATATCCAAGAATTTTAGTCCAACAATATGGCTGCTCTCACAAAGAATCATCTTTAAAAAACCAACAACAACAAAAAACCAAAACAAAAAACTAGGACTGTGTGATCCAACTGGAATGTAGACACACCTGCCACATACCTTTAATCCCTCTGGCTGGAATACAGGAAATGTATTAATACACATCTTTAAGGTAAACTTAGTTTGTGAAAGGAAGCTGTCATGTTTTAAAGTGACGAACTCTACAAAAGTCTCTAGTATCTCCCTGTTTACAGTCTCTTTTCAAATGACCTTGTCTTGCACAGCCAAAATAACAGAAATTTTGATATCTAGGATTGTTGGCAACTGCTTATCCAATAAAACAGTCATTAGAGTCAGTATCAGCAGTAATTCTGTAAGGGTCTGTGATAGATAAGAATGATGCCCCAGACTCAAATAGTATGCAACAGCAAAGAGCATTTATTCTGCAGAGAACCTGCATGCAGGATTCTAGTACACTTTGCGATGGAAGAGGGAAGTGTGGACTTTGCATGGTCAACTTAAAGCCTGTTAGGGTAGGAGTGGGTGACTTTTATGTTTCTTTCCCATGATTGGTTGGTTCCAGGTGTCTAGGTCCCTTTGAGATTGATTACGACTCTGGAGGATTTGCGGAACTGTTGCTGATTAACTATATTTGGCTCAAGCAAATGGTGGGGCTGCTTATACATTTCCTGATTGGGTACTCATAAGGTTGGCTCAAGTTATGTGATGGGGGAGCATCATGATTGGCTGCCCACAAGGAGTGTTTTTCTCTGGAATTGACTTGTTTGGCCTTTTCCATTTCTGGGAAGCAGAAATGTAGGTCTAGTTTGCAGCCTGTCATGGGGTCAGCCTGGCTCTGGCTAACTCAGTCTTCTCAGTTCTAATCCATTCACCCATGATGTTGATTGAGCTTTTAGAGGTTTAAGAGCATTTTTACAGCAGGCATTTGTATTTTGATAGCTAAAGTTTAAATTAATACCCGTCTCATGTCTGAATCAGACAATGTCCTGTTTATACCAGGTGTTGATATATGCAAGCAGTCACTAAAAAATCTCTCTGGGACTTTGAGTAATGTTTGTGACTGGCATAGATAGTTTTCCTTGTTTCTCTACCTTATCTCAGACTCTTAAAGCTACTGAAGTACATTATACAATAAAAAAGTCATCAAATTGTATATACTATCTTAAATCTGCAAATTGACCTTAACCAAACAATTGGTCATTTAAAGTAATAATGGCTTGAAACCTATTACAATTTTCCATAATTGTACTGTATTCTTGCCACCATGGCAGCCATTGTGAAAAACAGCTTCCAGTACACCTGCTTCTAAATCCTTCAAATATTGGGAATATTTAACATCTCTCTCACATGGGGTGCTTCCATTTCATAAGTTAATACTGATTTTTATAAAATGTTTATAATCTTGTATGTTTATCAGGATTCCAGAATAATTATTCATTTTTCCAAATTTCACTATTTTCTGGCATTAGTTCCTGGGTAACTGGGAAAGCCAGTTGGGGTGGTCACCTTCCCTCAATTTCATTAAGAAATGGCATCATAGATTCAATAGACTATTTGGATCCTTAATTTCATTATGTTCACAATTAGCCACTTCCTATTCTTTTACTTTGTCATTTGTCTCTCAATCCTTTGTACTATCCTAGTTAACTTTGATTGTTGTACAGCTATTTGTTAAATCTTTTTCAGATGGAATAACAATTGTAATTGAAAGTAAGAAGGTTGTATATGGGATAGATCCCCCGGTGGGATACTCTCTGGATGGTCCTTCCTTCCATCTCAGCTCTGAACTTTGTCTCTGTAACTCCTTCCATGGGTATTTTCTTCCCCATTCTAAGAAGGAGTGAAGTGTCCATACTTTGGTCTTCCTCCTTCTTGAGCTTCATGTGTTTTGCAAATTTTATCTTGGATATTCTAAGTTTCTGGGCTAATATCTGCTTATCAGTGGGAGCATATCATGTGTGTTCTTTTGTGATTGGGTTACCTCACTCAGGATAATATCCTCCAGATCCATTCATTCGCCTAAGAATTTCATGAATCCATTGTCTTTAATAGCTGAGTTGTATTCCATTGTGTGAATGTACCACATTTTCTGTATCCATTCCTCTGTTGAGGGACATCTGGGTTATTTCAAGCTTCTGGCTATTATAAATAAGGCTGCTATGAACATAATAGAACATGTGTCCTTACTACAAGTTAGAACATCTTCTAGGTATATGCTCAGGATAGGAATTGCTGGATCTACACATGATCTTTTCTTAATATTGTCTGGTATCATCATACATAAAACAAAGTGGGGAAATATTTCTTGCTTACTCTTTAAGCAAAATCTCCATGGCTTCTTAGTTCTTTCTCAGCTCATCCTTGATTCTAAAAAAGGATTCTATGTACCAGCTGAAGGAAAGCCAAAGAAATCAAATATCAGGGAAGGATACTTTTCAGATAATAGGATATTACAATAGGCCACCAGTATTGAATGTGTTTTATAAATTTCTGTGATAGTTGCGAGATTCTGCTTGAGACGAAATCAAAAGTTCAGTTTGCCATTGATGTAATTCCCTTCTTCATCTCTGAGCAAAAATTGTCATTTAAAGCTGCTTATACACTTAGTTGTTTTCTTTGAGTAAAAAAACAGTGTGGCAAAAGAAAGAAAGCTGCCAAAACTAGTTGGAGACAGTTTTTCATGCATTAGGGGACATTTGCTAGAATTCAATTGTTGCATAAAAACATTCTTAACGAAACCCAAAAAGTCAAAGATGGCCTAGCTCACTGCCCCTGTCACAGTGCTCCAGTACCCTGGTAGTTCTGGGCAGCTGTTAAATAGCCCAGTTGTGAGGCCTTTACTGAGCCTGGGGCCTTCATTAGCTGAATCTTCTTGCACAACAGTGTGTTACTCAGTTAGAAACTCCATCTAATTATAATGAGGTTCCGGTGGCCAAGTCATGCTGAGAAAAACAGTTTTCCCTCACTCTATCTCCTCATAAGTCAACAAAATAATCAAAGCCTCAACTGGTCTAACCTTATATTTTTCCTGACTAAACCCTCTATCACTGAACCTGAGCTGATACTCGGATGCAGACTGATATCCAGTGTTACCTGGTGTTGGGAATTTCTTCATTACTGAATATGGGCCATTTAGTGCATATATATATATATATAATATATATGTATAAATAAATAAAATAAATATATACAATAAAAGCCAAACACCAAATTATGTGAGTCTCTCTCTCTCTCTTTCTCTCTCTCTCTCTCAATTTTAGAAAGTTACCCTGCTTTGATGTTTTTCTCCAAAGTTTGTACAATGTTGTGAATTATCTTAAGACATATAAATATTTATTTTAAGTTTGAAAAGTCCATCACCATCATTATCTTCCCCATTAAGTACACCAAACCTAATAAAAACAATCTCCATGTAAATTCAATACAACTCATCATAAACTGTCAACATGAGACTATATGGCACTGTATTTCTTCCGACCTGGACAAAATTTAACTAAACTCTGATTATATAAAAAGAAACAAACGGTAACTAAAACTACCTGGTCCAAAGATTAATATACCACTGCATGTCTACTTTAAATTCTAGAGATCTGTGACCTAGAACTGGAAAGGAAAGTATAAGGTCATACAGTAATGGTGGACGTTATCCCACATACTACCATAGCAAAACCAGGGCTTTTATTTTAAATGCATTTGCTATTTGCACTATCCCTACCATTTGTCTTTTGTTCAGTCTTATAAAGAATATATGGGTTGTGTATTTCTGGGTCACCATTTTGTTTATTAATACAAACATGCATTTTACCCATTTTATTATTCTTTTTAACAACACAATGCCCTTATTTATTTATTTGTTCTTTACTTTAAAATATTTTTATTAAATGTTTTCTTTATTTACATTTAAAATGTGATTCCCTTTCCTAGTTTCCCCTTCCCCCTTCCACTGTTCCCCAACCCACCCACTCCCATTCCCAGTCCTGGCATTCCACTATACTGGGGCATAGAACCTTCACAGGACCTAGGGCCTCTCCTCCCATTGATAACCAACTAGGCCATCGTCTGCTACATATATAGCTATAACCACAGGTTCCACCATGTGTTTTCTTTGATTGGTGGTATAGTTCCAAGGAGCTCTGGGAGTACTGGTTAGTTCATATTAATGTTCTTCCTATGGGGCTTCAGTCCCCTTCAGCTCCTTGGGTACTTTCTCTATCTCCTTGATTGGGGACCAAAAAGCAACCAACATATTGGGAAAAGATCTTTACCAATCCTAAATCTTATAGGGGGCTAATATCCAATATCAATATATATAAAGAACTCAAGAAGTTGGACTCCAGAAAACCAAACAACCCTATTAAAAAATGGGGTAGAGAGCTAAACAAAGAATTCTAAACTGAGGAATACCAAACAGCTGAGAAGCACCAGAAAAAGTGTTCAACATCCTTAATCATCAGGGAAATTCAAATCAAAACAACCCTGAGATTCCAACTGACACCAGTCAGAATGGCGAAGATCAAAAATTCAAGTGACAACAGATGCTGGTGAGGATGGGGAGAAAGAGGAACACTCCCCATTGTTGGTGGGATTGAAAGCTGGTACAACCACTGTGGAAACCAGTCTGGCGGTTCCTCAGACAATTGGACATAGTACTACCAGAAGAACCAGCAATTCCTCTCCTGGGCATATACCCAGAATATGCTCCAACATGTAATAAGGACACATGTTCCACTATGTTCATAGCAGCCTTATTTATAATAACCAGAAGCTGGAAAGAACCCAGATGTCCCTCAACAGAGGAATGGATACAGAAAACGTGATACATTTACACAATGGAGTACTACTCAGCAATTAAAAACAATGAATTTATGAAATTCTTAGAGGATATCATCCTGAGTGAGGAAACCCAATCACAAAAGAAAACACAAATATTCACTCACTGATAAGTGGGTATTACCCCAGAAGCTCAGAATCCTTCTTAGAAGGGGGAATAAAATACCCATGGAAGGAGTTACAGAAACAAAGTTGGGAGCAGAGACTAAAAGAACAACCATCCAGAGACTGCCCCACTTGGGGATCCATTCCATAAACAACCACCAAACACAGACACTATGGCAGATGCCACCAACAGCCTGCTGACAGGAGCCTGATATAGCTGTCTCCTGTGAGGCTCTGACCTGGCAAACATGGAAGTGGAGGCTCACAGTCATCCATTGTTCTTTACGTTTAAGAAATATTTAATGTATAGCCATCTCTACTCCAGGAAGTTTAATAGAAGCACTCTGGAGGAAGAAAGCATGATTCAAAGCATTTCCTGTTAGTTTTGAGTTATTGTTGCTGAAATCACTAGATTATTAGATTAAAAAAAAATCAAATATGCATGTGTCAAATGGTTCTATTCTTCACAACCAAAAGATTCCCATTCATTTCCTTATATTAGACATAACATCACCTCAAAACAGTTATTTTAAATTTTCAGTCATTTTCTTACTCTTGTGAAGGAACCAAATTTGAGAAGCAACTTAAATTTGACAATGAAAAACATGTTATTAGCTAGAGGCCACCAAGTGTAACCCCTGCTCATAGCATAGAGATGATCCTCATTTGCTTAAGCTTTAAAACAGCAATTTGGACCTGAGGTTATTATATAGATTTATTTTTTTGGCCTTCAATTTTACTCTTAGAAGTCACAGAGGGCTTGAAAAGGCATCTCTGCCCAGATGCTCTGTGTCTGACAAGGGAGTTGAGAACCTTAAAAGCTCCCTTCAACACTCTCCCATTTATTTCCCAGCACAAGTAACAATTAGGAGAGTGACATCTGCTTCCATCTATTGCTTCATTGTTCCAGAACTGTGCTGGACAGAGATGATAATGTCCTCCTTATTACCTCTTTATGGGACATGTATCTGAGCCTGGGAGAAAACAAGGAAAAATATGATAAAGGCATCTTTCTGGTGCTTGCAGAATTTGAAAGACCCAGTAATGTCCACAACTGATTAGGGTTGCAGCCAACTAGGAACACTGTGTCCTCTGTGATACCAAAGGAGAAAACATAAGAGATGTGGATAATAATTAAAGAAAACAAAAGCAAACAAAAAAAGAGTAGACATTCTGTAAGGGCAGAGTGCGTTTAATACACCAGTAGTGACTGCATGTGTTTGACATACATGCTGACAGTCTGAAAGGCTTTTTACATTCAGTGCATTTTCATTAAAACCCTGCATGTAAAACTAGACATTCTATTACCAGACCATAAAACCAATATATTCTTGATGTTTCTTGAAACAAGATTTTCACAAGATTTGTAACTGTAAGAATGCAACCTTGAGAAAGGTTCTAGGAAGCTAATCAAACATTGATTTAAAAACTGTGTTGAAGGAAAAGTTAACTTTAAAAGCTTTTTTGTTTGGTTGTTTTTATTTTGTCTCAAAACAACATTACTCAATAGGAATAAAATCACCAAGTTTGCATGATGCTAGGCAACAATTAGTTTTATTCTTGATATCAACTGTATTTTAATAATAATCACAGTATATTGAATTTTCAGTTTATAATAATGTCAGTATAGAGAAGAAAACTAATATTTCCAAATCAAAATTTAAAGAGAGAGAGAATTAAAACTTCCAGTTACAAAATAAACTCAATAAACTAGTTAGACTCTGGTTATGTGATTTTTGGCCCATCTCCCTGCAGAATCCTTTTTAATTTATACTTATCTTGCTTTCTTCTTCCTTTTGACTCCTCTGCATCATAATAACCCCTTTTCTGGGCAATAAACAAAAGGGATATATCTTAACTAATGAAGTAATCTGTAGATTTAATTAACAAACATTGATATGTACAAACAAAATTTTAGATTAACTTTGCTCATAATAAATACTCTACTTCAGTCAATTTGCTTCGCTGAAGTTTAACTTTAAAATGAAATGAAAGCCACATATAGAATAAAAGTTAAAACTACAGATGGTACCAAGAACCCACTGTCTAAGATTTTGCCAATTGAAACTAATTACATAGTATTTTATATTTATTATGGTTTATATACTTAATATACATTATATAGTATGTGTAATATAATATATTGAATATATTATATAGTAATATATTTATATATGCATTAATATATAGCCACAAATTTTAGATGACATCACCCTGTTTGGGTACTATGACTTAAACAGCACATTACTTTCTCCTATATGCCTCAAAGTATTAACTTTCTCTGAATTATTAATAAATACCAGAAATTATTGCTATTTGTGACTGACCAAAGCATGCATAGTATTGAGAGTAACTAAAGTTATGCCAATTAGAGAAAAAACAAAACAAAACAAAAACAAATCCTACAATCTGATTAAAAAAAGAAAAGAAAAGTAAGAAAGAAAGAAAAAAAAAGAATTGAACCATCAGCATTTGTTGAAAATACTGTCTTTTTTCCACTGGATAGTTTTAGCCTCTCTGTCAAAGATCAAGTGGCCGTAAGTGTGTAGGCTCATTTCTGGGTCCTCAACTCTATTCCACTGATCTTCCTGCCTGTCACTGTACCAATGCCACACAGTATTTATCACTATTGCTTTGTAGTACACCTTGAGGTCACAGATGGTAATTCACCCAAATGTTCTTTTATTGTTGAGAATAGTTTTCACTATCCTGGGTATTTTGTTATTCTAAATGAATTATAATTGTTCTTTCTAACAATATGAAGAATTAAGTTGGAATTTTGATGGGAATTGCACTGAATCTGTAGACTGCTTTTGGCAAGATGGCCATTTTTACTGTATTAATCCTGCCAATCCATGACCATGGAAGATCTTTCCATCTTCTGAAGGCTTCTTGAATTTCTTTCTTCAAACACTTGAAGTTCTTGTCATACAGATCTTTTACTTGTTTGGTTAGAGTCACACCAAGATATTTTATATCATTTGTGACTATTGTGAAGGGTGTCATTTCCCTAATTACTTTCTCAGCCCATTTATTCTTTGAGTATAGGAAGGCTATGGGGACTGAACTACCAATCAATGTGTATAAATGGAGGGACCCATGACTCCAGTCACATACATGGCAGAGGATGTCCTTGTTGAACATCAGTGGGAGAAGCTGCCATTGGTCCTGTGAAGTCTTGATATCTCAGTGTAGGGCAATGCCAGGACAGATGGGTATGGGTAGGTGGGAAAAGGACCCTCATAGAGGCAGGTGAAGGGGATGGGATGAGGGGGTTTCTGAGGGGAGACCTGGAGAAGGAATAACATTTGAAATGTAAATAAAAAAATATACAATAAAAACCAAACAAAACACAAAAAGAAAAAAAGAAAAGAATTATAAAAACTAATGAAGTCTGACAATGCAAATGCTATGTCTGATGAGACATACAGAGCAGTGTATGCAGAAACAGGAGGCTAACAAGTGACTACAGAAAAGATGTACAAATCTCCATGCCAAATACCCATCTAAGCATTTAGAATATCATGATGAAGACAAAATATAAATTCCTTTTTAAAACATAGTACTCTAGTACAAGTCTACATTTTGGTGGATTCACTTACAATTTTTAACTTTGGAAATACTCATGTTATTTGATTGTTAGCTCTCCCCAGTTCTGGACATTTGCACAGACTAGGCATTGAAATGGAAGAGCAAAGGTAGCATGTTTTTCACAGGCTTGTGGCTTTCATTTAAGTGTAGAATGGTATATTATGAGACCCATCCCACACTACAGCCCTAGCCTTCAATTGCGGCAGGATCAAAGCTTTCATTCTCCTACATAATTATAATTTTATTTTTAAATATATATATATATATATATATATATATATATATATATATATAAACTCAGAACAGATTTTAAGCTCCTTTTGATCAATAAGTTTTCAAATGCATTGAATCTATTCTACTTTAATTTTTTAAGATTCCTCTGATAATTTTATCTATTTTTAAAACCAACATTGTCAGAGATTATAAAACCAAAAATACTGATGAATGCTACAGAATTAGAAAAATATTGGAAAGCTTTGCTACTCAAAAAAATAATATAGCAGCCTAGCATGCATAAGTAAGCTCATAATCTCTTGTGGTTCCAGCAACTTATGTTTGGTTATTTCTATAGGCATCATAACATGGACTAGCGCAAGAATTTAGACAAGCTGAAGTGCCTTCCTCCATACCATGATATGGCCTTTAAGTAGGCATTAGACAACTAATGAACGCAAACATTGTAAACTATGAACAACTGAGCAGAGAATAAACTGTACTGCCAGAAAAACAAGTTCTCTCTCTCTCTCTCTCTCTCTCTCTCTCTCTCTCTCTCTCTCTCTCTCTCTCTCTCTCTCTCTCTCTCCTCCTTTCCTAGGGAAACTTTGGGAAGAATTTTACTGGGATAACACTCTACAGCATACTTTTGCATTTTTCAATAAGATTTGAGGCAAAAATAAGAAAAGAGAATGGTAAATTCATAGGAAGAAAATGTAGTATAACTCTTATACACTTAAAGTCTACTTACAGTACTGGTTTTATGAAAATTGCTACATTTCTACAATCCAGAGAACCTTAACATTTTTCACGTTTTGAATTTGAATATCATGGCTTAATTATTTTTTCTAGATTTCTCTCATGCCTGTCTTGGTCTTTGGAACACTGTTTAGGGGCAGTCATGGGATGAAGAAAGGACTGGCATACATCCATTAAGCTGAGGTTAAGCAAGGTTGGCTACCAACATAAGCTAAAATTTCAGTGCGTTTATTTGGTGCAGTATGGGGGTTAGGTATGAGCTAATCCCATTAGGAGATCACTTTAAGCCAGTACTTGAAGTCAGGGTAGTTTCAATTGCTAGCTTTGCACATACTGACCACTTGCTCATAAACGTTCTTAATCAGACCTCCAAGGAATGCCATGCCAGGCCATTTCTCTTGAGCCTTGTCCATATATGCAGTGGCTTCGCCAAGTTTCCCTGCCTATAAGACATTAGAGATCCTTTCCCATAACAATAATACACATTCACTTGGTGCTGCCTACAACTTTCCTTTCTTATTTCTTAGATGTACAAGATGGATCTTCCAGCCTACTTTGCTGCATTGCTAAACAGAAAACTGCAAAGATAAAAAGAAGATTATAACCACAGTGTAGTGCAACAGAGAAGGATGTTTTAGCAACATAAAAACGATTAAAGTTTCAAGATCTTCAGGGATTCTTTTGCTATATTATCTGGAGAGAGAGTCATCACAAGCTTCTTGCACTTCAAAGATATGATGACATAATTGGACCATGGCCATGCTATTATTGTTGTAGGTCCAAACACCCAGAAAGTTAGCCCTCAATTAATCCCCAAATATATTTATTCTCATTCTTTGGAGCTCTTATCATCATACATATGCGTTGATAATCTGTGTAACATATTAACTCTGTCTAAACCTCAGGGCTGTAGTCCATCCAGGATAGTTGAATAGAACCTGTTGGTACTACAGATTGTTAGAGAAATAAGCTCCAATACAGAGGGTGGTCATTAATATAAACAGATATGGAAGATTGTCATAAGAAGACTTGATGAAAAGGCAGTGGCCCCAGGACAGAAATCCTGCAGGTGTTTCTCCTGACCAGAGTTATGGATATAATTACCAGGCATCTCATAAATACAGTCCTTGGTTTATTTCACAATCTTAGGCCTCATCATACATGAAATCGATGTCTTCACTCACCCAAATTGGCAGTCCCACACTTCCAGGGAAAATATAAGCATACGTCCACATGCACATTAGCCCAGGGGCCAAGACATTTTCCCATCAAGACCTCTTCCCATGAATGTCTTAGACTTTATTCTTCTGTTCTTTGGAATCCACTACTTTTCTGTGGCATTAAGATTTTCTTCTATACTATTTAAAACTTTTAATGTAAATAAGACTTTGTTTAGAAGATCAGTGGTGATAGAGCATTCTGTTCCATTTTGTTTTTCTAATTGTTGTTGAAGACATCTGTAAAATTTTTCCATAATAAACTGTCTTTCTGGGTTTTAGGAGATGCCAACATTGGGTAATAGTTTATGTTGAGGATAAATATTTTAAATTTTTCTTTTTATTTATTTATTTTTTTATTTCTTTTTTTAAAATTAGGTATTTTCTTCATTACATTTCCAATGCTATCCCAAAAGTCCCCCATACCCTCCCCCCCCACTCCCCTACACACCCACTCCCACTTCTTGGCCCTGGCGTTCCCCTGTACTGAGGTATATAAAGTTTGCAAGACCAATGGGCCTCTCTTTCCCCTGATGGCCAACTAGGCCATCTTCTGATACATATGCAGCTAGAGACACAAGCTCTGGGGGGTACTGGTTAGTTCATATTGCTTTTATAATTTATTTTTAGTGAACCATTATAAGAACTTCTAAGGGCTTCTTTAGCAGTCTTGTTTGCATTTTCAAATGTCAATTGATTTTTAAGCACCTTTTCTGTTTTGGGATCATTTGTAAGAAGTCTTGTAGCTTGTATAAAACCCAGGCCATGGAGTCTGTGTTCAATTCCTCTAGGATCTGGCAAATCTCAGTTAAATCTTATTGTTCATTTGTTTTTCTTTATTAGCAGGAAACCTACTAGGTTATTTAAGTAAAGTTGTTCAAAAGCAATATAGACAGCCATTTACAATTGTCAAGAATTTTCCCTTTGACTAAGTACCTTGCTCAAGTCTTATTTTAAAAGCCAAGGATGCCAACCCATTCAAAAACTTCCAACCCAAAAATTGTCCTGTCTATGAGAAAAGGATGGACAAAGACGGAGCAGAGACTCTTGAGCCTGGCCAATATGAATAATGACTTTGTCAATCTCCCATGAATCTGAGGCCAAGGAGACCTTGACATGGGCGTTTCCAAGTGTCAGGACTCGACTCATCATGCCTTCCTCCACTCCCTACGAATTAGTTAAACTTTTACTGTGATGTAAACTGAATGAGCTATAAGCTACTTGGATGCATTGTATTCTCTCTACTTCTTTCATTAAAGTAACCAAAATAAGTTGAACAACGGCATCTATATGTCTCTTTCATTTTCATTAAACATTCTGGCCTAATTGTTAAATAGCCAATTCATAATCCAGATTGCCATAAATACTAATTTCCCAAAACACATTGAAACGGTCTTGGCTTTTATACCAGCCTAGGAGTGGGTAGATGGTAGCATAGAGAAATCCTTCTGCAAGGTTCACTTCACGCTGACAGATGTTTGCTTCATGGGCATGCCTCCATTTCATTGACAGCTGTGAGCTGCTGCTTGTAGACAGTGGTAGCAGCAAGAGTGTCTCAGAAATATGGAAAGAACATCATTCTGGAGAAATTTTTAAAAGTGAAAATTAAATAGGATTGAAATACCAATAGCTTTGTGGTATGTTTCATGAAGTTTTCAGAAGACCATAGCAGAGATAAGCGTCTCATCATGATGACCTCAGTGACTGTTCCTTGTATTAGATATTACATTTTCTCCAATTTTACCATCTTCTCAATGCCTATTTACTATATCTAATAATTAGGTACTTTCACATGAGACCTTGTTTCAAGCTCTCTATTGACTAGAATACAAGTTCAGTAGTCATTAGTTAGACTAACCTTTCACAGAATACACTAATGATTCTAGAAGCGTTTCATTCATTAATGAGACTGCAGGAAAGCCTCTTACCGATGAAGAATACGGTTATGAAAAAATATAGCCCAATTATTAAGATTTACTCTGCAGTCAACTGAAAGAGTGCAAGTGGAAGAATATCTTTGAATCATTTACCTAAATAATTGATGTGTATTTGTCTCTTAACATTTTTAAGTTTAAAAATAGTTTTGATAACAATTAAGTAATTTTTAAACTTCTTTAGAAAACCATGAAAAAGAGAAGACATGACAAGTTTAATCAAATATTAATTTGAGGAATGATTAGAAAAGCAAGAATTCTACGTGACAGTTTAAAAAGATGGATATCTCACTGTCTGACAATCTAGAATGTAACAGCTCATTTATAGGGAGGCAAAAGTATTGCTACTGTGATATAAACCTATTTATATGTTCTGGGTTATGAATTGCTTGTTTGATTATTTTATTTTACATTGAAGTTCAGGCTCCTTAAATATTTTGCTAAATGAAATTTAAAACATGGATAGAATCACAAAAGAAGATAAAAGACACATCTTTGTGAGAGTCTACTAGAGATTATTCACTATGTAAGAAGAACATAATAGCTAACTAGGTATAGTAATTAGTCTTTACAGCAAGTATCAAAAGGTCCATACTTCCATTACATTTGTAATAGGTCCTTTAAAAGAGTAAAAATTTGTAGAAATTATATAAAAAAAATCTATGAGTTTGTAAAAGAGATTGGATTGTCCTCAACCAATATTCAAATCAATACTGATGCTTATAAAGGCCTACTTTGTCATCAACAGAAATAAGGAACATGACATTCTTCCTTCATATTAAATAACAAAATATAGCATATGTAATAACATGATACATAGAGATTCATGTCACGAAGAAAACTAAAAGGAACATCTAAGTGTGTACATTTCTTTGTCTTTCCATCTTCAGGAAATGGACAATGGTAAAATAATGTATCATATGCTGATTTCTTGACTTTTCATAATATAAAAATCATAAATACTTAAATTTTTAATGATAACTAATAGAACCTAAATGACAATATAAAAATGTCTCATTGTGAAATATTTATCCAATTGCTGTGGAGTGAAAGTTCAAAATCCAAAACCTGAAATTCAAGATCCAAAACTTTTGCAAACTATGCAATACAAATATATACTTTCCTGACATAATACTATTTTATTGCACAGAGTTAAAGTATTATGTAAGCCACCCATGAGTAAGTTGTGTACATAGCTCATATTTAAGCTTGAGGCTCATCTTGTCATGTATGTTCTAATATGCCAACATGTGAATACTTAAAATAAAATTAGATATTTCTGGACCTAGTGATTTAGGATTTTAGATAAGAGACATTCAGCTTATACCAGATGTACAAAATTTCTGCAGTAAAGTCAGGTTGGAGACATGTACATGGTTTAGACCAGGTAAGTGCAGGGAAAGTGGTGAAAGAAGGTGATCAATTAATTCTAGATGTATACAAGTACACACACATACTTCACACATATCTGCATTGACTAAATTTAAAACACCATTAGGAAAGATGCGTTTGCAAGTCAATTTCAGCTCTCAAAGAAAACACCTGGTGGGACTCATGGCTTTAACTGCATATGTATGAGAGGATGGCCTTGGCGGTCATCAATAGGAGGAGAGGCCCTTGGTCCTGTGAAGGTTCTATGCCCCAGTATAGGGGAATGTCAGGGCCAGGAAGTGGGAGTGGGTGGGTTGGTGAGCAAGGGGAGGGGTTAGGGGGTTTTCAGCATGTAAAACCAAGAAAGGGGATAACATTTAAAATGTAAATAAAGAAAATATCTAATCAAAAAGTTAAAAAAAAAGTCAGCTCTCAAATATCCTACTAATGTAGCAAAGGTATTAAACAGAGAAATAAAGGAGATTTTTAAAAAATATTACACTCATATTTTATTAACTATTTAGTTACTACTCACGGTAATTCATAACAAATATATGAGGAAGAATAAGACTCATTTAAAGTTGGGAGATTGTTTTGAAAGCAGAGGTAATCCTACAGGCCTTTGAGAGGTGCTGGTTCTACATCACCATTGTAACACAGATGCTTCCAGAGTCTACTGCCAGACACAGCATCATGATGCTGAAGAGGTCACAACTGAGCCACACTTCACTTATGCACAGAAAGGATGTCCTTATCCTCTATTCTAAAATTTACTGAAAAAAAATTATTACAAAATAACAATTTTCTTCTATTTGGAACGTCTTTCCCTTTCATGTTTCCAGTGGTAGCTCTTTTGCATTGTGTTTTGTTTTGTTTTGCAACTAAATTCACTTTTGGGGCCACTTCTACACAGATAAGACACCAAATATGCAATTCCCCACTTACAATAAGGAGTGCATGGTGGCTTTTTTGTGCCAGATATAGTTTTCTTCAACTATGATCTGTGAATTCCTGGCCTCTATAAGTTCTCAGAGACTTCTTACATGCACAGTATCCCTTGTGGTTTCTTCTATCCCTCCTCTGCAGCTGCTGCTTGTGTGCTTTCTATCATTCTCTGATTTAGCAGATGGAGAAATTAAAAAATAATGAATTCATAGAGTTTAACCCATTACAGTAATGAAGTTTCACATAAATACTCCTTAAACCAAAATACAATATGCTCTATTGGCACAAAGGACACAGTAAACCTCAGAAAAGGAAGCCAGCATCTCTTCTATGTGTATTACTACTAAGTAGCCAAATAGCATTTGAGACTTGCTATATATTTTTCCTTTGCTAATTAGAATTGGCTACTATATGTACATTAATACATAATTGGTAATTCCAAAACATCAGTCATACTGAATACATATATTCTTTGATAAACAGACAAACACACACACACACACACACACACACACACACACATGATTGTAGGTAATATTCACACAAAAATAGTTAACTATTAGGGAAATCATTTGCTCTATTTATAATGTTTCAAAGAATTCATTAGATTGAAATATAAAATAGGTTCAACTCAAAATTTGAGATTCAACTAATAACACAATGCTCAGGGAGATGAAGTGCCCTGTTCAAGGACAGATGGCTAATTATCTGGAGGGTGGGGACTAAAACTCAAGTCCCTTAGCTATCAATTAAACATCTTTCATCTACAGTGTCACAGTCACTAATTGATTAGGATTTTCAAAGATGAGCAAAATCATGGTTTGTCTTTGAAATGTACAAATTTGTAAGGATAATTAATAGATAAAGCACCCACAACTTACTAGTAGGAAAATATATATCATATCATATAGCATACATGTATGCTCCATTACCTATAAAGAAAATGTTTCTCATAATATTAGACTCAAGCTTCAACTTGTAAAAGCTGATAAAGTGTCTAAAGTCTATATCCTTCTTCAGAGTAACATTGCATCTGCTGGAAAATGTCATCTTTACTCCAACTTCAGAAATTTGAATTATTGTCCAGATGGGTAATGATCATTCACTAGAAGTACCCCTAAAACAAGGTGTCTCTCTGGATAATGCATAAATATTAATAAAGACATTTTTCAGGAATCAGTGCTAAGATCAGAGGAATATGAAGAATCTATATCAATAGAGTGGTGCTAGCCTAAGGGAAAATAGAAATATATAGTCTATGATGAATCACCTTAATAATAAATCATGAAAGGAGATAATATATCTCTGAAACCCAGTAAACAGGATTTACTAAGGGCAGAAGGACTTCTAAAGGTAATGGGTAAAACATGGATATTTGCTTTTGAAGTACTGAGAAATGAGACATAAAGTTAAAGAAATATTCTAAACACATATTTTAGGTAAAACTATATCAACAAAAGAAGAAACAATAAAAACTGAATATTAAAGACTATTCATAATCGACATAAACCAAAACTTTTTCTTGTACATGTGTGGATTTGACTGATTTCAGTATTTTTAGTTTAAATAAGGTACCAAATTTCACCCTTTTTTTATGATTAAAAGATGACTCAAACATGTAATTGAGACCTTTATATTTTCTGTGAATGTATGACATCATACTCTCCTTTTTAACTACAGGGGCATTATTTCTGTAGCGTTTTTATTTCATTTTGTTTTTTATTTTGTATTTATTTTTGGAAATGTGTTCATATCTAATAAAAAAAATTATATCCACTAGCTATAAGCCATTAATTGCCAAATAGATCACTTATGGAAAAAGGAAATTGAAATTATCTGGACAATTATATCCTTGGGATTGGAACAGAGAAACTCCCACGACTGTAATTATTGGCTAATGGGTTGGAACACTTTGTGGTCTCCAGGCCACAGCAACAAAAACTGAATCACAAGCATTCAGGAGAATAAATGCATAGTTTAAATGATAATAGTAAGAAATATTTCTCTGGCAAAAAAATCCTCGTGAACTTTAACTTCAGCCTGCTCACAAGAGCCCTTGAGAGAAGTCTGGGATTTCTCAGCAGGCATAATACCTATGCTCACAAGAGGACTCAACTCAAAACTGCTAACCATGTCCACTACTAACCTTACTTCCTTGGCTCATTTGGACAATCTCTCTCCTAGGTATCTTGAAGCCACCTGATAAAATTCTGAGGCAGTTTTAAAAGTGAGGGTGCCAACATCTTCATTGAAGCATACCTTCTGCCCGGCTGCCAGAGCAGCTGGCAACGTTTTATCCCTAGCTGAGTAATTGGTGGTCATAATAGCATGGTGTCCAAATACCATGACTGCCTTGTGCTTTCAATGGCCCATGGTGATGCTTGAGGTTATACTCATTTGTTAATTATAGGCCTTAAAAACCCAGACATAAACTATGGGGAGACAGGTACAAATATGCTGGGAACACTTAAGTATAATTTTGGATCTTAACTACTCGCTTACAATGATGATCTTTGGACCAAAGTTTTGCAACATTCATATTCTTAACTTGCCCCACCCTCCACCCTCCACAGCGAAATCTTAGATCTTAGTTTTGTTCGTTAAAAATGATTACTTCTTTTGAGATTTATCATTTTTACAAAATTCTCCTTTCCTTTTCCTTAGGAAAAATTCTCCAATATAGGCCTCCTGGCTCTCTTCAAAGGATTTGTATGTTGAGGGTTTGGCCTTGTGCTTTGTGTATTCAGATGCAGATTCCTGTCCCCAGAGAACTAATTACAGTTCTGACAGGGGCATTGTCATGAATATTGAAGAATCTACTGTATCAACAAGTTAGAATTATTTAGGTTTCTTACCTCATGTTTGAAATTCTCCACATAATTTTTAACGTATTTTTTTTACATTAACATTTTGGTTGATTCTGCTGTGCTCTGAGAAACAAGTGGTTTAGTTTATATTTATTTTAACTTATTAAACTTCAATAAGTTGAAGTTTATTCTTCCATACTATATACCTTCTCATATCAGCATTTCATTTAGTTTTGCATGTGTACCATAAATTAATGGGATATAGTATTGAGTATCTATTCTTTAGAGTTCAATTTAGGGAAAGAAAAAAGTAAAATGCCAATTGAAAATGAAAACGAACCCACAAATCAGTAATTACTGAATAAGTAATACAAAGGAATTCTTCTGTCTAGGAGGAAGCTTGATTTCTCCAAGATCGCTGACTGAATTATGTGGTGGTGTCAATTATAATGTCATATATTCATATTTTGGGACGCAACCTAGATCAATGGGTATTACATATAGTATTTGGGGTGGAAGGCATTTTGGACCCTGCTGAACAAAGCTTGAGTTGAGTTATTCCATTTCATCAACATTGGACGGAGGTCTGGGACTCTTATGGAAGAGGTGATAGAAGGATTGAAGGCCCTGAAGGGGAAGAGAATCTCATAGGAAGACCAACAGTGTCAACTAACCTAGACCACTAGGAGCTCTCATAGACTGAGACAGCAACCAAAGAGCATACATGGGCTGGACTGAGGGCCCTGGCACACAAGGAGTACATATGCTGCTAGGTCTCCATGGTAGTCTTGTCTGGCCTCAGTAGGAGAGGATGTACCTAATTCTGCTGAGACCTGATGTGCCAGGGTTGGGGGATACCCAGGGAAGGTAACCTATCAGAGGAGAAGGGGAGGGAAGATGGAAGGAGGAACACTCTGTGAGGGAAAGGGAGGGACCTAGGAAGGAAGGGTAGCATTTGAGGGGGTGGGAGAGAGAGAGAGAGAGAGAGAGAGAGAGAGAGAGAGAGAGAGAGAAATGGATTTTATTTTAGATTGTGCATTAGTATGATAGATAGTGTATGAACAGAATATCTTCTCATTAGGTAGGGGAACTCCATTGAAACTACACATTTATTTCTTTATTTATATGTTCATATGTGTTCAAGTATTTGTGTGTTTAAATAACATTATTAAATAATAGGTTTCCATATTTATTGTGTATATTGTAATGATTTTTTATTCCTCTCTTTCTCAATATTACTCTTATCCCCAGGATAAATATCACCCCAGCCACCTCAGCTTGTCTCTTTCCCATTCACAAAACCTTTGAATTATTGTTCCTGTTTCCAAAGCTAATTATCTGTCCTCTCACATTTCTAACTTTCTGGCTTCTGCACTTGTTTCAAATTATTGACTCAAGCCTAAAAGTTTGGATCGAGGATCTGCATATGACTGAGAGCATGATGTATTTGTTTCTCTGAGCCTGGGTTTCTTCACTCACTGTAATATTTTCTATTGTAAATTTTTAGCAGTAAATTTCACTTTTTCTTACAACTGAGAAGAATTCCACTGTGTATCTGTTGTAGCATGTTTTTATTATCTATTTGTCAACTGATGGATATCTCAGTTGCTTCCAAATAGTGATTATGTTCATAGAAGCAATGAACATGATGGAGCATGAATCAATAAACATCAATGAGCAGGAATCCCTGTAGTACAATATTGAGTTTTGGGGGGCATATGCCAAGGAAATGGTATAGACAGTCACAGAGTAGGTCTATTTTTTAATTTCTTTACAGCCTTCTACACTGATTTCCATAGTGGTTACACCAGTTTTCAACCCCACCACCAGGAAATAAGAGTTCCCATTTTCTAACTCCTTTCAACATTTGATTTTAATGTTTTATTAATTTTAGCTCTTGTGGTTGGGGTAGGATGAAATCTCAATGTAGATTTAGTTTGCATTTGTTTTCTTGATAAAGATGCTTTTATCTTGTGAGGCAATACTTAGTGGATTTTTATTTCTTCTTTGGGGACTTCTGATTGTTTCCTTGGCTGTATATAAGCTATTTAGTATTCTTAATGAAATTTATTTGAAAATAGATTTTAAATTTGTGAAAATAGCAATAAATGAAACATAAGGTTATTATTAACAGTAGTCTTTTTAAATTTTTATTAGATATTTTCTTCATTTACATTTCAAATACTATCCCAAAAGTCTCCTATACCCTCTCCCCTGCCCTGCTCCCTTACCCACCCACTCTCTCTTCCTGGCCCTGGCATTCCCCTGTACTGGGGCATATAAAGTTTGCAAGACCAAGGGGCCTCTCTTCCCAATGATGGCCGACTAGGCCATCTTCTGCTACATATGCAGCTAGAGACACAAGTTCTGGGTGTAGCATTCTTATTTATAATAGCCAGAAGCTGGAAAGAACCCAAATGTCCCTCAACAGAGGAATGGATACAGAAAATGTGGTACATTTACATAATGGAGTACTACTCAGCTATTAAAAACAATGAAATTCTTGGGCAATGGATGTATCTGGAGGATATCATCCTGAGTGAGGTAACCCAATCACAAAAGAAGTCACTTGATATGCATTCATTGATAAGTGAATAGAACAATAGTCTTTATATGACTATTTGAGGGAAAAAAGTATGTCCAATCTAAATAAAAAATTAATCTGCAACAGGGAATAAACACTGACATTAGCAGCTTGCTTTACACGAATTTGTTTTCCTTGTATTTAGAAGACATTGTGTTGGTAACCTTTCAGTTGCTGTCAGATAGAACCTGGATAATCACCTTGAAAGGAGGAATATTTATTTTGTGTCATTGATCACATCCATAGTCACTTGGCTGTGTGGTTTCTAGGCTGTGATAAGGAATTCTTCATAGAAGACATAATGGAAAAATATGATCATCTCATAGCCACCAAAAAGCTAGAAGCAATAATGTTTTGCTGAGTTTGCCCCAGTGACCCCATCTCTTCTAATGATCCCCACATCCAGAATTACCAAATTCTCCTAGTAGCACTACAGAATTGTGACCAAAAGCATGAACGTTGGAGAGACTTTTGGAAACAAACTTCAAGAAAGAGAGGTAGCAGCCTTCCTTTGTATTGGCAGGGTCTGTAACACATTGCTGGGATGGGGGTCTATTTTATGCTCCTGGAGAAAATAAACAATGGTATTAGTCTACATCCATTCAGGCACACCTTGTAATTCAAATTTCCAAGAGTAGAGCTAAAAAGAAAAATAGTGATAATATAATCCTTACTACAGTCAGTGCCTGTGCGACAACTTAGAGGTATCACTCAACATTTACCATGATGTTCAATTTAGAATACTTCATGATATAATTAGCAATGTTTAGCTTTCTTCAATCTTAAGGAGTGTTAATGTCATAAAAATCTGTAAAGGTCTAGAGATCTATCCATTCTTACAAGTACTATACCATAACATCTTTTTATTTTGTGATTGGTTTTAGTCTGAAAGAGTACTTTTCAGCTGCACCAAAAATGTTTTCAAATGAAAGAACAAATAATGCTCATTTCAATCAGAACATTATTGGAATTTTTATAAGAAAATAACTCTGAAGTGATTACTGCATTATATACATTGGACTTAATTCCAATAATTGTAGTTTTGGCAGAAATATTAATATTTTCTTGAAACTTAAATGTTTAAACACATGGCAGTTGTTCATCAAGTGAACAATTTTCTTTAGTATCTTAGTCTGTCTTATTCCAGTACTTCTCTATCTTAATGTAAGAAGTTGCATGAGATTCATATTTTCAGGTAGATGATTTTAATGAATTCAGTATACTGGCATTATTAGATAACATCTTTGTACTCTCTCATCTCTTCACTCAAAATACAATTAAGTTTCTTTTATCAAGTATTTTTGAAAGTTATTCCTATTTTTTTTTTCTTTTTACTCTCAAGAGGGTACCTGATAGTACATCGATCCCAATTCCATTGGGAATTGAGAAGAATAAGAAAAGAGAAACGGTTAAAAAGAGAATTTAAAAGTATTCTACACTTGTTTATAAAGAAACACCACCACCAACAACAAAAAATGACTGCTGTATTAGAATTGACCTTCCAGTCATGTGTGTATTTCTAAACAGTTCCCAAGAATTTGTTTGACATTTTCTGTGGATCAAATCGTGTCACTTGTTGACAAATGTGATCTAATTTATAAATAAGTGAAACCCATTTTATATTGTATGTATAGTTTACATAACATAGTAAGAAAACTCTCTTGGAACTCTGATGCTCATTAAGTCTTCAGCCTCAATGCTTTTATTTGCCAAGCTAGAAAGAATGACAGTAGTTATCTTTCAGTAGCTTAATAAAATGATTCCGTTCTGCATTTCGGTTTAGGGCTTTAGTAAGCAATGGGGAGGGACAGAATACCATGGCTAAATTGCTAACTACGATTAACAAAGTTTTCCTAGGGTAAAGGGTATAAAAAAGTCAGTCAACACACACTTGTGGTGAATCATTTCACAGTATTAAACCTGTTGTGCCCGCTAGGTTTAATGTTGCATTAACTTCATTTTGCATTAACTTCAGATCCATTAGTGACTTATGGGTCCACAGATATCCTTCCTTTGCCAGCATTTATTTGTAAGATTCTTCAGCTTGCACAGAATTTCCTGTGCTCCCTTCCAATAATGACATTGTTTCAGCTGTGAGAACTTATTAGAAAATATATGATGCTTGCAGTTTTGCAGAAGTCAATTCCCCCCTGTGGAATAATCTGCATTCTAATGTGACTGGAAAATCCCCATAAATTATTTCCATCTCATTTTAGACTGGGACATCTTTCATTGATTGGTAATAGCCTTAAATTACCTTTTATTGTGATTGTAATGTTTTCTTGTCAAATGGCAGGAAACAGTAAATTATAGAGTAATTTAACAGGTGGAAATATACACAAGCAAAAATTGTTAGGAACAAAGATAAACCATTAGAACAAATTGCTGTCTGCACATATCTAATCAGTTCTTCCGTGTCTGTAGTGGAAGGAATCAGCTTTTTCTACCACGAAGTTTAATTAATCTGAAATCCTGAGCTTGTATGCAAAATAAAATATCTGTGTTTGGGAAGCACAGAATGAGAAAATTAGAAAACAAGAAAAATATTTCATGACATTGATTTGGTTGCATGAGACCTTCACTGTGTTATCAGAATCTTCTACTGAAGGCTCAGTGACAAACTCTTGTTAGTGATGTGGAAGTTAAGACTCTGTGACCTGGAATAGCTCTTCTCAGCACACTCAGACATGATGTCATCATTCAGTCTTAGAGAAGTGGGTCAAATACAAGAAGCATAATTGCACAGGGAGCGTTGTAAGCACAAGGCTTTCATGGAAATGGCCTGGCTCCTTCAGATGGAAGCCCTCAGGGGTTTCTAGTGGGCTCTAAATCGGAAGTGAGCATTTATGAAAATCAGTGCTCTTTGTAAAAAGGCTGAGCCTGCAAAACATCTGAGTTATTTGAGTGGCGCTCTTCTGTAATCAAATGTGAGGACTCTATTTCTAATCAAAAGCAGATACATTTTTAGTGTCCTTAGAAAAGTCCCTGACTTTTCCAAAAGCCAGTGACACACTGAAGGGAAAATTCATTTTGGTGATTCAACAACCCTCTTTGTAATTGTGAGAGCCAAGTTTAGCTAACTTTACTAATGAAATATAAAATACTTTGAATTGTATTTGTATCCAATTGTATGGGATACCTGTATGGGTGATAAGCTAGATGTGAAGAAGAGAATTCAGTGAGGATCCTGTGCTGTAAGGTTGTGGAGAAATCCCCAGGCCTGTACTGCTCGGCCCTCCTGTCCCTGTTGGCTTCTGTGCATGATGAACTCAGGGTCTGAAGATTCTTGAGGAGCCTCTGGCCTCGTTTCCAGTGTTCTACTGATGAGCAACTGATGCTTGTGTGTGTGTGTGTGTGTGTGTGTGTGTGTGTGTGTGTGTGTGTTATTTGTTTGACATTTGGATTTTTTAAATATTTATATTTTCTAATTCATTTTTGAGAATTTTATACATATAGTCAATAAAATATCATAGCCACTTCATGTTCCCTTCTTTTATCTCCCCAGAATATATGTGTGCGTGCATGTGTGTGTGTGTAATGTATGTATTTATGCATGTGTATGTATATATGTGTATATATGTGTATATATGTGTATATATTTTGTAGATATCTTCTACTCCAAGCTGCTTCAAATCATTTTCTTTAAGTCCAATTAGTACTGCTTATTATATATATATATAGAGAGAGATAGATAGATAGATAGATAGATGATAGATAGATAGATAGATAGATAGATAGATAGATAGATAGATAGATAGATAGATGTAGCTCAGTCCAGCAGCAGCAAATTATAAGATCACATACCCCCAAAAAACTGATTATCCCGTCCCTAGAAACTGTCAGTTCAGGGTTCCGCCTTAAGAACCCCTCCCCAACAATGCTAGCACTGTAGCTGTCTTGACCTTCTGAAGGTCTTGTACAAGTATGAATTAATGAATCCTTATCCATGTTACATCAGGAAGACAGTATTTCATAGCACTCCCCAAGACTCCCTGGCTCTTACAGTCTTCCATCTCATCTTTGATGTTCCCTAATCATTGAAGTGGGACTGAAAGATTGATAAAGATGCTCTGTTCAGAGTTGGGTATTCACCACGATGTACACCATTATGTTTTGGTCAAGTGCTAGTCCTCAATAGCACCATTTTGTTTAATGTATAAATAGTGGGTTATGTAAGTCCTTAAATAATTTTCAAGTGAAATTGCCCTAACAATGCACATGTCAATAAAGGTGTCTTAAGTATAAACAGTTATAACTTAATTGATGGCTTAGAAATCAGTGATAACTAAGTCACTGCCATCTGGTCACCTGGCCAGTAGCAAATATGCAATAATGTTTTTGATGAGTTCCCATCTAATTATGAACATGATATAATGAAAATATCTTGTCTCAGAGTGTATACCATATAGAATTTTCACTATTGCCCAATATGAAGCTTATTAGTTATTATCATGTTTTAAAATTTCTGTTTGGAACTCTTCTAAATATTAAGAGGACACTAAAATTGAAGAAAAAGGAGGAGGAGGAAGAGGAGGAAGAAGAAGGATTGTTAGTCCAAAGCAATTCCCAAAATGACACAGTGAACCATTCTGTGCCTTTAGATAACCTCATCAACTACATAGTTTCACAGTGTGGTGTCCTGAACAGGACTTTGTTCAGAAAACAGAAATCTAAACACAGGTTGCTGTTAGTCAGAAAGCAAAATCTCCCCTAATCTGACCACACATGTGAACAATCTCCAGCAAGGGCATCTAGTTTTCTGATCAGTTCTAACAGCCTGCATCCATTCAAAGGCCCCCACTCTGTTAGCTCTGAAAATTCTGCTTGCTTTTCCGTCATCTTGCTTCCCACCCTGAGTAGGCAGTTTTATCCCTAAGAAACCTTCCTTTCTACCCATGGAATGGTCTAGCTCTGTACTGTGCCCTCACTTACAAGATACAATTATTTCTATGACCTGAAGGTGCAATTAGGATGTTATTCCTGGCTGTTGTAACATCCTAACCTTCTGTTGCATTTAGGTTCACCATAAACTGACAACATTACTGGGAAAGTGAAGTACAAACTTGTTTTTGCAGCTAGGTTTTTCTTACTCTAGACTTGCCCATTTGGTAAAAGAAACATTAGAGCACATTAGATTCACAGGAAAATGAAAGGTAGAGAGATTGTGCACCCAGTTTCTGTCTCTTGTGTATGTGTTGCTTAGAGTCTTGTCAAAATCTACTTGATCAGTCATTTTGCTATGAAGAATGAACTCATTATTGAGACCTAGTATTTATAGTAAGTCAACCGTATAACATACAGCTCATTCCAGGTACTATACATTCTACGGTTCTGACAAATCTATAATAATATATATCAACCACTACTATATTATACAGGATATTTTCATTATTCTAAAATTCCATTATGCTTTTGGTTATTAATTCACTCATCCCTCTATTCACAACCTCTGGCAACCACAGACTGTTGTGTAGTTTGAATCACAAAGAATGTATCATGTTCAGCTTGGCTTCTTTCACTCAATAATATACATTTAAATTTCTCTGGGGCTTTTTATGGATTTTTTTTTAGTTTATTTTCATTGATGGGTTTTCAATGGTCTCTACAGACTGCATCTCATAAACTAACAGAATGAAGGACACTTTTTACTCCAAGTTTTTTTTTTTAAAAATTAGCAAATTCTGAAAATAAATTATGTAGGTTTTGGGAAATAGAGAATTTTTTTTTATTTGGTTGCATGCCAATGTATCACATTCAGTAGGACTTCTGAAATATGTATTATTTTGATAAAGACTGCCAGACTTCCTTCCTAAGTGCCTATACTATTTCATATTCTAACCAGCCACAAGCAAGATTTTTTGCTACAAGGTCCTGCCAACATTTGTTGTTTTTCCTGTTCAATATTTTAGCAACACTATTAGATGTGTAGCTTCAATCCAGTCCCTGTATCTTTTCTCTTTCTCTTATACTCATGGTTATGGTTTTGTTTTTTTGTTTTTGTTTTTGTTTTTGATAAAGGGTTTGTGAAAGTCTTTCAAATTAGATCCTGTGTTTTTCTTTTTTTGAAAGTGAAATTTTATTTGTACACTTGGAATAATATTCTTTTATCAAGTGTATCTCTTGCAAGGATTTTCTCCCCTCTGGGCTTGTCTTCTGATTCTTCTAACGCTGTCTGTCTCAGACCAGAGTTGTATTCTGAATAAACTTTATCTTATTGGTACTTTCTCTCTTGGATCACATTTTAGCTTTTGTGTCTTGGCAGTCATTTCCACACTGTGTGTTTGAAGGAGTTGAGGAGTATCCACTGCAATGCTTATCATACCTTATCAATCAGTCGGTAAACCTCCCAGCTGCAATACTATGTGATCTTCCCTTGTAAGCATGTGATGATGTCTACATTTGGAATCTCTGATTGTCCTTATTGATTTCCTGTTACTCATTTCATTTATTTCAGTTCTAGTTCTTATAATTTACCTTTTCACAATCTTTAACTTATTTTTTTCTGATTTCCTATTGTGAGAGCTTATATAGTCAATTTAAAATTTTTCTTTCTCTCAAACGTATAATCTCAGTGCTATAAATTGCTACTTTTGCTCAATTTCATAGTCTTGATGGTCAGTCTTTATGCTTAGTTTTTAAATTTTATCCTGAGATGTTTTCTTTGACCCATGTGTAATTTAGAAGTGTTTTTTCTTAATCTTTACATATTCTATAATGTTTTGGTTCTGTTTAAGATACTTAATTTTATTATTTATATTATACTCTTTACTGTACATTCTTTACAGCATAGATTGCTGTATCCCCTGAGAAAGAATGTACATTCTACTGACATTAGATATCACCTTTATCCGATCTGTTAAAGGTTGTCTTTGTCCTGGTGTTCTTTAAGGATTATTGTTCTATGTGCTAGTGTCTCGTGCATTGTGAGCTAGCTGAGAAAGCACAAAGTAGTCAAGGATGACTGAATTTTTGGTCCTCTGCTGATCCCTTAAAAGTTCAAGGGTTGCAGGTGCATGCCACCATGCCCAGCTTATTCAGTGCTGAGGACCAAACTGAGAACTGTTCATAGCATTCAAGCAGGCAGGCAACCTAGCTGCATCCCTAGACCATTATCGATTTTCTGCCTCATGAAACTGCTCATTTCAGACATAGGGATATTGAAGTTTCCAAATATGACAGCTGATTTTTCAATTTCTCTTTATAGTTCTTCCAATTTTTACCTCATGTAGTTTAATAATTTATTATTAGACATAGAATATCTTATCTTCTTGGAGAATTGACTCTCTTGCTGTTGTGTATATCTTTCTTTATCATTAACAATATCTCTTTCTTTAAAGGTGGTCTAGTCATAAACTCTTATTTCTGCTACATTCTGTTGGTTTAAATTAGCATGATATGTATTTTTCCACTTATTTTTATAGTATGAGTCATTATATTTTAAAGTGGGTTCCTTACACATACATGCAACTGAGTCTTATTTTTTATCCAATAATATTGTTTTTTAGCTTTTCTATTTAAAACGTGGTTATTCTTGATACCTTTCTAGTAATACATTACATGTTACTGTTTTTCACCTGTATTCCTTTTGCTTAATGTCAGTTTTTGTCTTACATTCTTTTCTCTGTATTTTTCTGGTTTTGATGATTTTATATAATATACACCATTATTTCTTAGTATTATTTATATTTATTTAAAAGTTTTAAAATATTACTTGCTTAATAATAATTAAATAATAAATATAAATATTTCTAAGTCATTTATAAATGAACTTGTGCAGTTTTACAATATACATTTATAACAAATCCAAGTGCATTTTAAAATTACATTAAAAGTATATCATGTAAGTAGTGTATCTGATGAGCATTTCTTCTAATTTCATCCTCTTAACCATTTTAAAATTTCTGTTATGTCTGTCACATATATGCCAGTATATGTAAGTATAGATACTATAGATACTGATTTTACACACACACACATACACACACACACACACACACACACACACACACACACACACACATAGACATTTTTGAGCCTTTTCTGTAGAGCACATCTACTGAAAATAAATTATCTTAAATTACAAAAATAAATAATATTAGATTATAGTGCAAGAATAGTCATCTTTTTTTCTTCACATTTGAGGGATAATTTTACAACGTTCATCAGTGTGGGTTGATGTTGAGTTTTACTCAACATTTCAAAGGTTTTTACTCTATCCTCTTTGAAATGGCTAAATAAAATGCACATTTACCTTTGTTTCTACACGAATGAGATTATTTATTTTTAGTTAAAATATAATTTATGTGACTGGACAAATGCAAAAATACTATTTGTCCGTTTTTCTTGTCTGTGTGTCTATCCTTTCAGGGTTGCCCCTTTCATATTGGAGAATCCACTGGAAAGCTGATCCCTAGCAAAGGCTAAGTCTCTCTGCTTTAACACTCATGAGTTGTTGATAGTTGTCATAGTTGTCTCTCAAGGGGTGAGGCCCTTGGAGAAATAGATTCCCTCTTTTACATAAACTTGCCATTGATATTATTCTTTTGCTTTTTTGTTTTGTGGCTACCCCAAAAATATCCAATATTATTTTGTTACTATTTTGTCAATCTTTCTCTTCGTTTTTTTTTTTAAGCTCCTTACTGAAATATGGCAAGTTCACCATTTAGTTGTGTCAGTAATATTACATTGTACCATTTCTGAATTATTTCTAGGTCTGTTTCTCACCACCGTGAACTTATATGACACAGGAAGACTTCCCTTCCCACAGGTTGGGGGTATGTGGTAATATTTTATGGTAGATTAAATTTGACATATTTCTCCTGAGGGTTTGTCTTATCAACAGAGAGTTCTCACATCTTTCTTCCTCACTCTGCCGGAAACATGAGGGGATTTATCTTTGATATTTACTGTGAAAATCTAGAGGTGAGTTTTCTAGAGGTAGATTTGATGAAAACAAGATTTACTATGACTATGTCCATTTAGGCATTATAACAGCCAAAGAGTTTTCTATACAAAGCTGCCACATTTTCAACTGTCATTTGGTTTCCCCCTATGGCAGATGTTGCAATAGAAAGACCTTCTCTTGAGTCTCCTCTACTACATACCCTCCTCTAATTCACACACCCACCTTTAGGATCTTGAAGATGGTGTTGTTTCCCGACTCTTTGCCTTTTTTGAGATTCTGGAAGCTCTTCTTTGCCCTATTTTTTATTCTTCCTAGGATGCACTGTCAATACCCAAGGTTCATACATGTTGATTCAGAAACCGCATTCAAGGAGAGAACCATTACATGGAGTACAATATTATAAATCCTTATGAAAATGTTCTACTCTACAGGTGGTAGATAAACTATATTTCCAGAAACAATAATCCAGTTCTTAGGATGTATATTCAAAATAAAGCAAAATTCATAGAAGATAAAATCTCGATTAACATTGCTATTCAAATCACTGGGACAAGCATATTCATTATTTTCTTGTGGGGAAAAAATATCCTGTGCTGAATGCCTGATCATGGAAGAGACAGTATACTACATGCTTGATACAGAGTCAGTAATTATAGTTGAAAAGTTGTTTTAAACATTAAACCTTGATAATAAAATTATTATTTATTATTCTTTGTATATTTCTCCCAACTCCAAGTACCAAATCCTGGATCTTGAACATGCCAGACAACTATGAATTACATATTCAGCCCAAGCTATGACCCTTAGGTAAATATTCAATATTCTGAAATCATTTTCACTGAAAAGAGTAATTATATAGTCAAGTATAAAATGATATATTTAAAGCAGTTTTAGACCATATTCATGTTTATGAATTTAATTAATAATTTAAAATTTTCAATTAACAATCAACAAGTTAACAATTTAGTTATATGTGTATATAATTTTGATAGGTTTGATTTTCATGTGACTAAATAAGACAAAAGCAGGTATCTAATATATCGAATTAACTTCACCTGTTCATCATTAAATGAGGTTTAACCTTAATTAGCTGTAGATCAATTTGTTTGTTAGACACAATCTAAACAAGTGTCAATAAGGCAAGTGAAGAATACAGCTGTGAGAATTTAACGGAACAGTATATGGTGTAGAAAATACACGCCAAAGGACTGTAATAGAGGAGAGGAGAAGTAGCTAGTGACATCTCCAAGAAATGTTCTGAACATTTTCCAAAAGCAAAATAGACAGAAGTACAGGCAACTAGAAGCAGAAGCGGTGTCTCAAAAACACTATCTTGAAAATATTCTGAAAGATCAAACTAGGATATTTTCAAACCGTGTACGCACATCATACCAGCCTCGGGCAAAACTAAAACCGTCTCTACATAGGAACTTGGTCAACTAGCCCTACAATAAGTGATACAGTCTAACGCAGGAAGAAATGTTTACTATTCAGAAATTACGATGATATCTACACTGGTGGTTCAGGAATTTTGCTTTGAGGCTTATATCTAGTATCTGATAAAGCCATGATTCCTCCAAAAATATAATAATAAGTGCACTCCTATAAAAGTTATTTCCTTTTATACCCAAAGGCAATTTTCAAAATTACTCAATTATGATTGTCTGGATATACAACCCTCAATTATCTGCCAGTGTCTGAGAAACAGCACTTTGTATAAATGTGGCCACTGCTGGAAATTTTTTCTATTTGAATGCATATATGTGAATGGCAATTCTTAAAAAAGTAAATAACAATAAAATAAAATCATCGAGGCGGCCAAAGAGAGGATTTTACAGTGTAGTCCCAGACATGCCAATAACTCTACATTTCGTTTTAGACCTGGGATGAATACTGAGCAGTATCAAAAAAGACATAAGCAAGGACATGTCGCTTGAAGTTTGAACTGTTCTCTTTTATGAGATTATTCTAAAGGACTAAAGCTCCCAGACTGTGAAATGTCTGAATGCACTGGACCACGGTGGTTTTAGATTCTATGTTTCTATATGTCCAAGAGCATTTCCTCAGCAGATTAGCCCACAGTATCCACAGAGCACAGATGTGTGCCTTTCTCAAAGTGAATCCGCTTACGCTGAAATGGCTTATGTTTCATCCCCCTAATACCTCTGCTACTCGAGGAAGCAAAGCTCCTTTTGGTTTTCCAGAGTTAGCAGTAAAACCTGTACTTTAAAAAGCCTTTCAATTTGGGAGCATATTACCCATTACTTTTGCTTCAAGCCTTAGCTTAATCTCGTCATCTACTTGATCCCTAAGTCTTATCTCAGCACCAAGAGTTTCTCTTTTGCTGAATCAGCACTCTTGGTGCCCTAAAAAGAATGGCTACCACTTAGAACCTCTGAGATAATGTAGATTTAATATTCTGTTTATTTTTTAAAAGAAAAATGATCTTGCAAAGGAGCTTTAAGTTCAGTTGTTTATAACCAACTCAATTAAGTGTCTTTTACAGACTGGTTTGACACATTTGCTTCCATTTGCTCTCCCCTGAACATCATTTGACTCAGTGATGATTTTAGTTGTAGCAGATAACAGATTTGGTTTTCTGATTGAACACAGAATAAAGTTTCCAACCTCTCCAAGTATCAGTGCAGGAGTTCATATCTGCAGCAGGTTCAACTAATGAAAGCAGATAGTAAGTCAGTTAATGTATGCTTGCAGACCAGATACCACTGCTAATAATGTCTTTTAAAATAGATTTTTATCATAAAGCTGATGTACAGAAATAAAGAACACATAGTTATGAACAGAAAAATAAAAGCAAATCTCTGGGGGGAAATGCTCAAATTAAACATATTTACTTTTGTCAATATGCTTGAGTAGAATCAATAAATATAAATGCATTCTCCATGTTTAGAAATCATGCAAAAGTCATTTTAACTAATAAACATTCAGAAGAAGCAAGACAAAGTTATATATAAGCATATTTATGGAACAACAGTAATCATTTTACTGTTCTCTGTGTCTTCGTGTGTGTGTTATGTATGTATATATATATATATGTATATATATATATATATATGTATGTGTGTATGTGTATGTATGTATGTATGTATGTGTATGGTACTGATCAGGAAGCAAGAGCCCTGTACCTCATTCTGTATGCTCAGCATACATTGTAATACTGGTTAATATCTTCAAGTCTATATTACTATTTTAAATTATCATAATAATCATGTTTTCAAGAACTCCAAATACAAAAATTCTTTTTTCTACACTATTAAAAATAAATTCAAGTTAATACCTGAAATGACTAAGACTCTACTTGCCATCTTTAAATAAGTTAAATTTTCCTAAATAGCTTGTAATTTTTTGTTTTGTTTTCCATTAATATAATCCTTTTTTCATAATTTATAACTATGTAAAACATTTTATTAATTCTTTGAGAAATATCTACAATTCATTTTTAATATATTGACCTCTTTCAACTCATCCCTGTATTACAGTTTCAACCTACCATCTCTTCCCATCCAACTTTGAGATTTTTTTCTTTCTTTCTCATTGAGTCAAGTTTATATTTCCAGCTCAAGTCTTGAGATTGAACCCTGCCCTAATGTATAGTCACTAACCAAAACTTACTATCACTGTCCTAGCAGTTACTAAAGGCTAGTTGGTCCACATCTAGTGGTGGGTGTATTTATCAACTTCACCACCCCCTTCCCCATATGTATGCTGGAATTTTGTCTGACTAGTGCTTGTCCAGGTCTTGTGCATGCTGTAACAATCACTATGAGTTTACATGTGCATCTGTCCTGTTGCATCTGGATAACAGTATTCCCTTGAAGCTATCTCTTCCCTTTGGCACTTATAATCTTGCTGCTGCCCCTCTGCAAAGACCTCTGAATATCAGGGTGAGGTAGAAAAGTCAGATTTAGAGTTGTGCATTCCACAATCTTGTTTTATGTGCATAGTCTATTTGGGACATCTTAACAACTACTACAAGGCGAAACTTCTACCATCAGGGCTAAAAGATTCCCTGATCTATGAGTATAGCAATAAGTCATTTTGAAACTGTGACCTTTTCTAGCCATGTCTCATTTGCCCCTTTATCAGTTCCATCTCATGGAACAGACCTGTGATTCAATTAGAAAGTTGTTTACTTCTATTTCTTTAGATTAACTCTTTTACCAGCGGGCCTGTATTGTCAAGAAAGCCATTGTACCTTGCAAGGTTTTTAGCTGAGTGACACTAAGGTTTACTTTTCTGCTCTAGTACTATGCACTGCACATTCCAGAACTCCAGAGGGGACAAAGCTTGCAGGTGAGCACCAGCTTGATAACTCCATGTTCTGTGCCTCAAGTATGTAATGTATTCAGCAGTAGGGTCCTACTATTACTTTCTAAGGGGCTACTCCCTTACCTTAATAGCCTATAAGGTACTGGAGTATATGTGACCTCATTGGCCAACAACTCATAGAATTGTAGCTCATAGCTATTCCTTGTTTTTTATTTGTTAGCAAGAGTTTATCTAGTTTCTAGTTCAGCTATTGTCTAGGTAAATATTATGAAACATATATATACCATACATACAGTAGTGGTAAATATTTATTTGATCACCCTAGATCATTTAGTTCCCAAATAAAAGATACAAAAACCTTTATATTTATAATAAGCATTAAAGCACTAGAACTGGCACATATCAACTCTCTGTGATATTTTATCTAATTTCCTGTCAATAACCCAGGGATATTACTTGCCATGTTCTGCCTGGTCTGCTTCTACTCCAACAGGCTGACCCTCATGTCTATGAGTTCACAATCCACCTATATCCCATGATGTCTTCTTTCTTCCTCTTCCTTTTCCCTCCTGCAACCCCCAGGCAGGTAATGGAAAACTTACCACCTCCCTACACACACACACACACACACACACACACACACACACACACACACAAACGTTTATGTGTGTGCTTCTGTAGTAGTAGGTTTCTGTATGGATTTCTTTTCTGAAAATTTGAAATCAGCTTTATGTATACATAATTTCTTTTTTTTAGAAATATCAATGACATCTTTGCTCTTTCCTTTGCCTACATGAATTTTCTCTACATAAGTTCCAACCACCATTTATATTTAACATGTAAGCTATCAAGTTGGAATGGCTTAGATATAAAGTAGTCTCAAAAAGGCCCACATTCTTAAGGACAAGTCCTCAGTTGAGGGATCCTACATTGAGAAGCAATCATATCATTAAAGCTCTGACTTCCTCAAAGGATTAATTCACACTGAACTTTAAAATGGAAGCTATTATTGGTGCTTGTAGAAACTTCTGCAGGTGAAGATGGTCTGGGATAAGTAGGTCACCAAGAGTGTACTTCAGAGTAGTTTACCCTCACATTGGTTTATCTGTGTTTCCTCAGGAATCCTGGCTGTCAGGAGCTGAGTAACCTCTCAGCCTGGTGCCCCTACACCCACACTGTTGTGGGTCACTTCAGCTCCAAATAGGTGGATCTAGTCTACTTTAGATGGACACTTTTGAAACTAAGCCAAATACCTCCTTTTACATCGTCTGCCTTAGGTTTTTGACAGAGACACAGAAAGTAAGAACAGAGGAGGGAGAGAGTGTGGGAGAAAGAGAGAAAAGGAAGGAAGGAAGGAAGGAAGGAAGGAAGGAAGGAAGGAAGGAAGGAAGGATAGAAAGGGGAGGAAGGGAGAAGGAAGGGGGAGAAGAGAGAAGGAAGGAACAAAAGAAAAAAGAAAGAAGGGAGGAGGAAGAGAGGAGAGAGGGAAGGAGAAGAAAGAAGAGAGAGAATGGAAGGAATGAAGTAACAAAGGAAGGAAAAAGAAAGGAATGAATAGAGAAGAAATAAAGAGGAAGGAAAAAGAATGAAAGGAAGAAATGAATGAGAATGAAGGAAGAATGAAGAAGGAAGGGAAGGAAGAAGAGAGGAGAGAGAGAAAGACAGAGGGCAGAGAGAGAAGGAAGGAAGAAGAAAGGAAAAAAAAACCAAATAACACATTGCCTTTTATTCCCAAATACTCTGACAAATTCTAACTTAAAACAGTTCTCAAGAGTAAAATCAACATTTCTCAAATTGCCTGAGCATTTATTAAATTGCAAAGTTAATTGAATTACGAACTAGGGCCTTACATAGTTACAATCTCTACCACCATTTATTTCAAGCCAGTGTTCAGGTCCCTGGGAGGTTTGGGCCACCACTGGCCTGCCTCATCAAACTGCTGCCCACTAAACTGGTGGTGTCGTATTTACTGATTTCTCCACTCATGCTGCTCATCCTGCTGGGGACGATAGGTAGGGACCATATGTAGGCTGCAAACATGATGGTTGTGCCCAAGGCTACTGCTAGGGAAGCCAATGCTGAGGGACGGTGATATACAACACCCTGGACCTCACAAAAGTCCTACCCCAAGCACACTGCCCAACCACACAATCACCCTTAATCTGTGCAACAAGATACTAGAGATGAATAATGGTTTCTTTTCTGGATTAAGTCTCCACAAAAGAGTTTTTTGGTCTTTTCTACCACTGCAGGCTCTGTAGATGTTCGAGATCCATACTGCCACCAAGGACCAGGTTGTTGTCCATGATCCATTCTGCTGCCTGCTGCTGTGGGCATGGAAGGTTCTTTTGCAGTGACATTAATGGCTGCAGTCTCATGCCTGAGACATGGAGACATTGAAGGCTTCTGTGACAACCTCACCACAGACCCAAAATAAAAGAGAAACAGTATAGATAGGAAGCCTTTTAAGAGAGTTATTAAAAGTTGTGCTGGAGTGTACCTCCTCACAGTTGAGGGCTTCTGGTGAGGTGTGGGTGTTTGGGGGTTGTTGAGGGGTTTGTGGGTATGGGTTTTGTACGGGAAGACTCAGTTTTCTTTAAGGAGCTGTTCACTGGTGGGTGGACCAGTCTCCAGTGAGTGCATGGGCAAAACAAATTGGACTAGGTAAGTGTTGCTGTTTTTGTTGTTATTATTGTTGTTATTGTTGTTCTTTGTGGGGCACACAAGGGTGGGAGAATAGATTGGGAGGAATAGGAAGTATGGATGGAGTGCATTGTATAAAATTCTCAAATAATTAATAAAAAGATGATATTTGGAAAAAAATATGTAATCTACAAAGAAAAAAAAAAGGAATAGTGGAGATTGGTCTGAAATTCTCTTTTTTAGTTGAGTCTGTGTGTGGTTTAGTTATCAGGGTTGCTGTGGCCTCATAGAAGGAATGTGGCCGTGTTCTCTTTGTTCTATTTTGTGGAATTCTAAAGCCACAAACATCATCAGCATTTTAAATTTTCTGTTCAAATACACAGCATATGTATAAAACACTGTGAGGAGATTGGGCAGCTAACAATTGTTTCTTCATTAAGTGAGCAAATAGTGTAACTCTCATCCTTTATTATTAAATCTTATAAAGATAATTTACCCTTAGGCAAATCAGCAATGCACTTGCTCTTTATTTTAGTAAAAAATAGATGCATTACTCTGTTCTTACTGTGGCAGCTATTTTACCCTCTTCTGGAGCTCTGTGTCTGCTTCTATTTATGTCTTCCGTCCTATCGTTCCTGTAGCATGACTCCTCTTTCCACATAGTATTTGTTTTTATAGAGTCATGGGATACTAAACTATCCTCCTAAATAAGACTGCTTTCTTTCTGGAAAATAACTATTTCATGACAAAAACAAAACAAAACAAAAACAAAACAAAACAAAAGACAATGAGATTTGTACAGTTTGAGATCAGTTGCAAAAATAATCAGTAGTTCTATTTGCAAACACCGAAAGAGCATACTTCTTTTAAAATATTTAACTGCCTCTTTCCTTAGAATTCTAATGAAACAGGTAATTTCATGCTAAATACATGTTTTATTCAAAATTTATATTCTTGACTTTTTAAATTTTTTTAATTAGGTATTTTCCTAATTTACATTTCCAATGCTATCCCAAAAGTCCCCCATACCTTCCCCTCCCACTCCCCTACCCACCCACTTCCACTTTTTGGCCCTGGAGTTCCCCTGTACTGGGGCATATAAAGTTTGCAAGTCCAGTGGGCATCTCTTTCCAGTATTGGCCGGCTAGGCCATCTTTTGATACATATGCAGCTAGAGACAAGAGCTCCGGGGCTGGTTAGTTCATAATGTTGTTCCACCTATAGGGTTGCAGATCCCTTTAGCTCCTTGGGTATTTTCTCTAGCTCCTCCATTGGGGGCCCTGTGATCCATCCAATAGCTGACTGTGAGCATCCACTTATGTGTTTACTAGGGCCCTGCGTAGTCTCACTAGAGCCAGCTCTATCAGGGTCCTATTAGCAAAATCTTGCTAGTGTATGCAATGGTGTCAGCGTTTGGAGACTGATTATGGGATGGATCCCTGGATATGGCAGTTTCTAGATGGTCCATCCTTTTGTCTCAACTCCAAACTTTGTCTCTGTAATTCCTTCCATGGGTGTTTTGTTCCCAATTCTAAGAAGGGGCAAAGTGTCTACACTTTGGTCTTCGTTCTTCTTGAGATTCATGTGTTTTGCAAATTGTAACTTATATCTTTGGTATTCTAAGGTTCTGGGCTAATATCCACTTATCAGTGAGTACATATCATTTGAGTTCTTGTGTGATTGGGTTACCTCACTCAGGATAATGCCCTCCAGGTCCAACCATTTGCCTAGGAATTTCATAAATTTATTCTTTTTAATAGCTGAGTAGTACTCCGTTTTGTAAATGTACCACATTTTTTGTATCCATTCCTCTGTTGAGGGGCATCTGGGTTCTTTCTAGCTTCTGGCTATTATAAATAAGGCTGCTATGAACATAGTGGAGCGTGTTTCTTTCTTACTAGTTGGAACATCTTCTGGATATATGCCCAGGAGAAGTATTGCGGGATCCTCCGGTAGTACTATGTCCAATTTTCTGAGGAACTGCCAGACTGATTTCCAGAGTGCTTGTACAAGCTTGCAATCCCACCAACAGTGGAGGAGTGTTCCTCTTTCTCCACATCCTAGACAGCATCTGCTGTCACCTGAATTTTTGATCTTAGCCATTTTGACTGGTGTGAGATGGAATCTCAGGTCGATGGCCTTTCTCTACACAAAGAATAAATATTCTTGACTTCTTAACTCTATGTATACAAAAGTCCAGAGTATCTCCTTTTGAATGCATAAAGATGTTACGTGTAAGTGGCAATGGTTTGAATCATTTATTGAGAAAATTACTCTTTCATTTTACTACGAAAGCACATGGAGAGAGCAATGAAACTTTGTAGGTCATTTACCTCTCATAAGATTTCCATTTGGAAATGTCAAACCAGGGGAAGAACATATATAATTACAACCTATCTTCATTTGCTTACCATTGCTGTTACAAAACCCTTACCAAAATCAGCTTGAGGAAGAATCCATTTATTTTCTTTACATATGTGGATTGCAGTCCACAATAAGTCTGACAAGCAACTTGAATCAGGCACCTTCAGGCAAGAAGTGAAGCAGAGACCATGGAGGAAAGCTACCTACTTGCTTGCTTTTTATGACTTGTTCATCCTGCTCCTTCATATGACTAAGAACAAGCTGTCATGGTGTCACTGTCCACACAGTGACACCGTTAAACAATAAAATAATCCACTGACTTCTCTATAAATAAATTAAAGTTTCCTCTTCCCAGATGATTCCAGGTTGTGTTAATAATGAACTAGCTAGCACAACTAACTTTCCTTATGCACCAGAACCACAAGGTAAACTCCTATTTCTGAAGAAAGCACCGGTCTTGGTAGCAAGTCCTAGAGGGATCAGGAGAGACTTGAACTAGAATATTCTGTCATGACAGCTAGACCTTATCGTACTAAAGGGTGCTATGCCAGTTGATGGAGAAAACTTGTAATCAATAGTCTTGCTTAGCAATGAATCCTGTGTGTAACAATACCTACAGGCAGGCAAGGCAAGCCTACTAGTGTAATAGTTGCAAGTCTGTTTAATAAGTATAAACAAGTGTTTTCGGATAGGGTTTAGTATGCAGTCAACAGGGAACAAGAAATAACTCCTAAATTGAACTGTAAACTTCTTCAAAAGGACATGACTTGGGAGGTCATAGATTCTAGGACAAAGGATACTGTTATTGTTTTGCTAAATGGGCATGATGTTCCTGTCCAATTGCCTTCAAAATAACTATGATTGTGTCCATAAAAAAAGTGGTACTGTAAACTTTGGCTACAGACATACATTTTTTTTTTTTATGTTCAGTTGTCATCTGGTACAACAGAGACTCATAATCAGTTAAAGAGTGGTAAATAAAATGACTATCCAATGCACAGCCATATTTATGACATCTTCATCATCCTCTTTAAGGCTCTGTAAAGAGCACTAAAGAAAGGGTAGAATCACAGGAATCAGGAAAAATATGAAATGATGACTTCTGGGCATATCTGTTGTTTCATTGAAGTCACAGCAACAGTGACTCTCCTCCTCCTCCTCCTCCTCCTCCTCCTCCTCCTCCTCCTTCTCTTCTTCCCCTTCTTCTCTTCCCCTTCTTCTTCTTCCCCTTCTTCTTCCCCCCTTCTTCCCCTTCTTCCCCCCTTCTTCCCCTTCTTCCCCTTCTTCCCCTTCTTCCCCTTCTTCCCCTTCTTCCCCTTCTTCCCCTTCTTCCCTTCCCCTTTCCCTTTTCCCCTTCCCCTTCTTCCCTTCCCCTTCTTTCCTTCCCCTTCCCCTTCTTTCCCTTCCCCTTCTTCCCCTTCATTTCCTCTTCCCCTTCTCCTCCTTCTTCTCCTTCTCCTTCTCCTCCTCCTCCTCCTCCTCCTCCTATTTCTTCTTCTTCTTCTTCTTCTTCTTCTTCTTCTTCTTCTTCTTCTTCTTCTTCTTCTTCTTCTTCTTCTTCTTCTCCTACCATCTCATCATCATCATTCCCTTCCACTTGAAACATGAGAGTTAACCTGATGAAACTTCATTATACAAGCTACAAAGCAGCACAACTGAGTAGCAGAATCATGACTGTGGACCACAGGATGCACAATAGCTAATGCAGGTGCAACCTCCTTTCCATAACCTAAATGACAGAGGGCTCATCCTGCATATGCCCTTTCTCTTTTCTTTCTGGCTACATATGGCTGTGAACTAAACTCAAATACTGAATGATATATAAAGTTTTCATAGCATAATTTTTGTAGTAGTCATGTAAAGGATTTATTGTACAACTTCTGATAAAAGTCTCACTTTAATTTTAAAATGCTGAATCAATCATTTAATCTAAGAAATTTATTTAATGGATGTAGGGTTTTAAAACAGGATTGACTAGACTTGATAACAAATATAATGCTAGGTTTGTGGACTTCCTTTTAAATACCTGAAAAGGTTTTTTTTTTAAATATTTATTTTCTTTTAAAGTTGTGAGTATATATGTCTGTCTCTATGTGTATTGGTATGCTCACATTAGTACTGGTGAGGCCCTTATAAGATGATTCCACTGGTGGTAGAGTTATAGGTGATGAAAAATTACCCAACATGTATTTTAGCAATGAACTTGGAGCCTCAACAAGAACATTGGATGAGGTTAACTAAAATTTCTCTAGCCTTGATGATGACTTTTGAGAATAAGATGGAACATATAAAGTCTGTTTTGCATTGACTTGGGTCTTGTATGAGTTCTTTTACCTTGTGGTCAACTTGAATATTTGTGTATTATTATTATTATTATTATTATTATTAATTATTGTAAAGGGATTGTTACAACCTTTTACATTTTTACCTCTTTCTGGTTAGGAAAGGGCAGCAGCTAATAGGAAGAGTTACAAGAAAATATAAACAAGAACCACAACAAAAAACAACAAAACAAAACAAACAAAACAAAAAGAGCACAGACTCCAGTTCTAGAAACAGCACAGATAACCATAGGGACCTCTGTAATATCCTGGGAACTACTCATAAAATATTTCCTCTGCTTCCAAATAAATATGAACCAAAGTTTTAAACCCAGCAAATGCATTAGCTAATAAATCTCATGCTCAATGTATATCTACTACTTAATAATCATTACATTTTTCCAGAACAATATTAAACATATCTAAGATGTGAGCCTAATATATACTAGATTTAGCACTGGGATTCAAACCCTGATCATCTAACATCCAACAGAGTGTTTGTAAGTATCTCAGAAGTCTTCCTACAATGCTACTGGTACCTGAAACCTTGATATTTATGCCTACTGTTTGGAAGTCAAGAAAAAAAGTACTTTTGAGAGAAAAATTTTTTCTAGAAATGATTGTCCAAGTTCACACAACTTAAATCACTTCATTATCAATGAAAATGCTGGCCTTATATTGTGATCATTTTTACTAGAGCAGTCCCTGGCCTAAGGAATTATGAGAATAACCACACAAATAAATATTGCATACAGAATAGGAAGTAGGGTGTTTGTTCTAGAACGATTGTGTTAATACAGTTTTTTAGAAAGCCTGCAGAACTGAGAAATAACAAGTCTCATAATCTGAGTTTTCCATTTCATTAGATGCTCTCTATCATTGGATATTGCTTCATATCAGGAGGTTTTTAGGAATGCAAGTCTGCCTTTCAAATATTAAAAAAGAACCAGGCTAAGCCAGATGTTAATTAATATATGCCTGAATTTTAGAAATATAACATGGAGGTTAAAGACACTAAGAAACTTACGTTTCACCTTACATGTTCTAATTCTTTAAACTCTGAAAGTGAGTCTCAGTTAAAAATGTAAAACTTTAGTTCAATGAAAAAAATCCCCAAAGGCTGAAATAGTGTAAAAGGCAGTATGAATGGGGGATGAGAAGGAGGGTACTGGGTATGAAAATAAAGGAACGACTATCCATCAGTTTCCAGAATGTAGACCTTGTCTTAGAGTATGGGTAAGTTACTTTGTGAGTCTCATCCTTATAATTTCCAGTGTAAGAAGCAATCAGATTAGAGGTCCCTGAAATGTTCTTACTAAAAAAGTGATGTCCAAATTGTCACTAGCAACAGATTCCACCGCAGAGATATCGACAGTAACATTACATGATACACTCCTCAGTGCATATTTGTAATCTTTAAGTAAAAGTAGGGTCACGTCTGGCTACTGAACAAGCCTTACTGTGTAGCTATGCTTGTGTCTGCTCACTCTCCATTTCTGATCCAAATCGTCAAAGTTCATCCATTCTTATGCACAGCCTTTCTGCTGGGATCCAAGGGGAAAAAGAACAGCATTCAGTAAATGTTTGCAGTCAATCAGTCATGCTTTGGAAAACTAGCCAACATGTACACCCATCATCCATCTGGGCAAAGGCTTTATCAGCTTTTAGACAGTAAATGAGTCACTCTGTAAAGCTCTTTCCAGACTAATGGTATCTCTAATTTCTCTATTAGATGGACTAGGGTATTAAGGAGTGAAATCTATGTTATTATGCTCCCAGAAATGAACTCCCCCCAAGCATACATGAGTATAATAGCTGATAAAACCTTGAAAAATACAAGGTTAAAATTGTGTTTATCTGAACCACACCATCTGTATCCCCTAACAGCTTGAGCAGGAAGGATTTGTTCCTTAAGCATTATTAGTTTTGCTAAAAATCACCCTTGTTTTCACTACCCTGAGGAAATAAATGGCATTGTAAAAATGAAACTGCGCTTATTATAACCTAACCTATGGGCCACTTTTTCAAAAGCAATTTGGTCATTTGACATCGTTTTCTTCCCAGTGAGAATAAATAGAAATATGTGGTCTTTTCCTATTCAATTCAACTTGCCCTTTATGTCATCTTTTCTGCCATATCCTTATTTTTGGAGGAAGGGTCAAGTCATTCAAAACATAATTGCTTTGGATTTTTAAAAAAAAAATTCTTCATAAATATCTCCTGGACTTGTCTGTCCATTTTAATTTTTTACTATTTTATTATTTTATCATGCAAGAAATAAAAATGGAGATTTTCTTTGAGCGATATTGGCTAAAAGATGTCTAAGAACATTCTATGTGTCCTAATACTTTACATATTAATGGTAATGCTGATCTCACAATTGCATTTTCCTGTACGAAAAGTGAGCAACCACCAAACACGAGTTTTGATTCCTTTTTATTTTTTTACAGGAAATGTTTTATTTTTAATGGAATTTAGTGAAAGTAGTTTATGTGTTTGTACATCTCTTTCTTCCCTCCTCCTCCTCTCCCTCCTCCTCCTCCTCCTCCTCCTCCTCCTCTCTCTCTCTCTCTCTCTCTCTCTCTCTCTCTCTCTCTCTCTCTCTCTCTCTGTGGTGTGGTGTGTGGTGTGGTGTGGTGTGGTGTGGTGTGGTGTGGTGTGGATATAGTAATGTCCAAAGTACTGGTTCAATATATTTACAATAGAATTTGTAAAAGTGAGCATTTGTGGAAGACAGACATTTGAAAACTTCCTAGATTGATGCTTAATGAAATTACAAAATATCACAGGGTCTTAGCATCAACTAAAACAGAGTAAAATGTTATTATTTTAAGCTAATTGTTATTCTCAAATATGCTGCTGTGATATCCTTTGAATATTGTCATTACATGCAAAGTCCTATATGCCTGGTAAAGTATGAAGAAGCAAATAGAAAAACTTCATGTGTCATATGAATACTACTGTATTCTTCAGAAAAGTCATAAGGAACACTGCTAAGTTATATAGTTTGGCTGGTTAGAAAGCACTGTTGCTATGGTAAAGGTTTCTTTACAGCCTTAATAACATAAGGAATTAGGACAGACATATTCTTGAGTGCTTTTACTTTGGCTACAAAAGTGCTTTTACTTTGGCTACCTTCAAATGCTGTTTACAAAGCAATAGATTGTTTATTAAGTGCACAAGTAGCATTATTAACAATGAATTAAATCCCTTAAATTTTCAAGCATACTGTGAATATGACAGCTTACTTGAATTCTTGGTTATATGTAATTATACCCCCTGGTCCCATGACAGACATCATAAAGCAGTATTATTTGTGGCAAGAAAGATACTGTGAAATACACATTATTAATAAAAACTTCAGATGAAATTTTAATCAGGAAGGTTTCATAAAAACTAGGTTAGATTGTCAAGTGCTCTAAATTTCTTTTTACCACTTCACTTGGGAGAAGATTTAAATATACTTTAATTTTGTCACTCAAAGATATGAAAGTGGATAATACTTATTGCAAAGCAAAGTGCTTGATAATTTCTCCAAACATGTTGGATTGATTGTTAAGTAAAGTGATTTTCTCAAGATTAAGTAATATCAGATACAATTCAACAAGGTTATATGCACTATAACGATACATTATTTAAATAGATAATTGCTGTCTAAGAAATAATATGTCTGAATTACTCAAATTCACACGCATGCACACACATGCACATGCATGAGCACACAGATTTTAATGGATGTCACTTTCTCTGGCAATACTCCCACCAAGCATAATAGACTCTCTAATAAACACCCCACTACCAGGCATGAGAAACATTCTGTCCAAGTTGCCGTGGTATTATCAACAGATTCCTAAACCAATAGACCCATAGTTGTTGCCCTTGGTGGCTTCTAAGAGACTGAAAGTACATCTTTATTTCTTTTTTTTTTTTTTGCAAATTTTTATTAGATATTTTCCTCATTTACATTTCAAATGCTATCCCAAAAGTCCCCTATATCCTCCCCCCACCCTGTTCCCCTACCCACCCACTCACACTTCTTGGCCCTGGCATTCCCCTGTACTGGAGCATATAAAGTTTGCAAGAACAAGGGGCCTCTCTTCCCAGTAATGGCCGACTAGGCCATCTTCTGCTACATATGCAGCTACAGATACGAGCTCTAGGGGTACTGGTTAGTTCGTATTGTTCCTTATTTCTAAAACCATTGCACAATTCAAAGACAAAACTTAGACAGACTCCAAGATTTGAGCTGAATCTAACTTGAAGGACTCCTTTCTTTGATCTGGCTTTCAAAATAACAGAAACTAGTATAAAAGCTTGCAAGAGACAAAGGAAATAAGTAGCCCTAAACTCAAAGTAAGCCTATGAACTACAGCAATGACCACTATGGCAAAATATACCTAGAATTGCCACAATGGCACCCATGTTTTCGTGGTAACAAACAGCTCTGTAATTGGACTGAAGGCATACTCAATCGAAGAGAAGCTATGCCTCATATTAGAAATAACCATCTATTGGAAAAAGTGTGGCCATCAATATTAGACAAGACCTTACTACTGCTGCCACCTTATGTGATCTGCATAATTCCTAACTGTACTTCAAAATTTATCCTTATACTGAATGATAACTGTAGCTTTTGCCCCACATCAATGTTTTCGTTATAGAAAATGGAGACCATTTCAGAAAAATCATAACTTCCTACAATTTAGAGATTAATGCTTAATTCATCTCATCAATATGGCTGCCTAAACCACAACCAAGCAATGACCCTTTCAGCATTCAATATATATATCTAGAGTGAGAAATTTTACTAAACAGGAAAAAAAACCTACAAGAGATTGAGTGGTAAGAGGGAAAATTAGTCTTCCCTAGGAATGAATCCCCTAATTACTTATTCAGTACAATGTGCTCAGACATTAGTTTGTATATTCGAAACCACACTAAATGGGCTGAACAGACTATACTTATAGTGTGTGTGTGTGTGTGTGTGTGTGTAAAATAATAATTTACTGAAAAAAAAAGAGGTCACCACTTTGAGAGGGAGTGGGTCAACATGTTGAAGGGAAGGAGCATGGGAGGTCTTTGAGGGGAGAAATTGAAGGGGAAGAGATGTAATTGTATTCTAGTTAAAAATTAATTTAGAATACAAATAAAATAGAAAAAGTTCAAAATTAGCTTTGCTATCCTAGGGAGAGTAGAGAAGTAGTCACTTTATATCACTAGAAAATAATTCTTATAAAAATATACTTATAGAAATACCAATCAAAGAAAAAGAGGCAGGTAAATATATAGAGATCCTAGTATCATCTACTAAACACTACAACAATGTGAATTGCAGAATGCTTTATCCCACTCTTTCCATAATAATATGATTGAAAAATGAATTATTCTTCCCTCTCCCACATGCTTACCCCTGGTGGCAAATCTTGGCTTTCCAATATGAATCCTTCTGGAATCAACTAAAACCAAAGATCTAGACAGTGATGAGACGGATTCATCTAATTCTGGGCCACAGTGGCAGCCCACATAAAAGAACATGAAAGAAGAAAGCATTTGCTTTTTGTCCGCTTTCCCTCACTCTTGCTGCCAAGTTTATGTATCCTGCTACTGAGTCATTCCAATTGGATTAAAACCTATTTCTACCGGAGGATCCAGCAATACCTCTCCTGGGCATATATCCCCAACTGGTAAGAAGGACACATGCTCCACTATGTTCATAGCAGCCTTATTTATAATAGCCAGAAGCTGGAAAGAACCCAGATGCCCCTCAACAGAGGAATGGATACAGAAAATGTGGTACATCTACACAATGGAGTACTACTCAGCTATTAAAAAGAATGAATTTATGAAATTCCTAGCCAAATGGATGGACCTGGAGGGCATCATCCTGAGTGAGGTAACACATTCACAAAGGAACTCACACAATATGTACTCACTGATAAGTGGATATTAGCCCCAAACCTAGGATTCCCAAGATATAAGGTACAATTTCCTAAACACATGAAACTCAAGAAAAATGAAGACTGAAGTGTGGACACTATGCCCCTCCTTAGAAGTGGGAACAAAACACCCTTGGAAGGAGTTACAGAGACAAAGTTTGGAGCTGAGATGAAAAGATGGTCCATGTAGAGACTTCCATATCTAGGGATCCACCCCATAATCAGCATCCAAACGCTGACACCATTGCATACACTAGCAAGATTTTATCGAAATGACCCAGATGTAGCTGTCTCTTTTGAGACTATGCCGGGGCCTAGCAAACACAGAAGTGGATGCTCACAGTCAGCTAATGGATGGATCACAGGGCTCCCAATGGAGGAGCTAGAGAAAGTACCCAAGGAGCGAAAGGGATCTGCAACCCTATAGGCAGAACAACATTATGAACTAACCAGTACCCCGGAGCTCTTGACTCTAGCTGCATATGTATCAAAAGATGGCCTAGTCGGCCATCAATGGAAAGAGAGGCCCATTGGACTTGCAAACTTTATATGCCCCAGTACAGCGGAACGCCAGGGCCAAAAAGGGAGAGTGGGTGGGTAGGGGATTGGGGGTGGGTGGGTATGGGGGACTTTTGGTATATCATTGGAAATGTAAATGAGCTAAATACCTAAAAAAAATGGGAAAAAAAAGAATAAAAGCCAAAAAAAAAAAAAAAAAAAAACCTATTTCTATGGAATTCTAATGTAGACAGAATACCAGCCATCACCTCCCATGGCCTGAACAACTACTAGATTTTTGGCTTTTTTTTTTTTTTTTTTTTTTTTTTGCAGACAGTAACTATCATTCTAGTGACACTACAGCCTGCAAACCACACTCATGGATCTACCTTTAATATATACACATTGATTCTATCAATTCTGACTTCTAGAGAACCTGGACTTACAGCTAACCCATCAAGTAAGTTAGTTAAAAAACAAAACAAACAAACAAACAAAAACCTTTAACACAATGGTCAGATTATAAAGTATAATAGGGAAACTAATATGACACTATGTGTCTTCATTTATATTGTTCAATGAAGGTGTTTCATCTCTCAATATCCATATGATTGAGAGAAAACAACCACTCGAGGTTACTCCTATAAAGCTATTTCTCCAAGAGATAGTTGTGAAAGTAAAACAAAACAAAGGAATAGTTTGTATAATTTTAAAATTTTCTTAGAAACTTACTTTTAAACAAGTCAGAGTTCCCCAGTGTTTGAAGAAAACTGTTACACGTGTACTATTACTCCAAATGGCAACAAAATGCAAGATATGGTTGCCACAGGGCAATATCTTAACAGTCTAAAGACCAGTGCATGTCACTAGGTCTCTGCATACCATAAATTCTATTCATTCCAATTCTCAGGTGTAGAATGAAAATGTTCAAGGCAACACTGAGCTCCTGATCGCTGCTTGCAAGTGAGTGAAGTTAAGTGTTAGACAGGAAGAAGCTTAATCAGTGGCCTGTGTCCAAGAAAAATACAACCTTATCTAAAAGGCACATACATAATTAAAGGCACTGACCACCAGAGACGAGATGTTGACTCATCTGAGTGTAGAGAGAAACCGGATTGTAGATAAAATCCTGCTTGTACCTTCTCATCTGTATTCTGTCTTAGTAGTGTTCTCCACTGTGATTCTGAGCTTTATATTTAGAATAGAAAGTCTGAAGGTGAAGCTCAGTGTTAGGTACTTACCTTGTATATGCACAGTAGGGTAAACAGAGCATCATGAAAGTAGTAGCAGTAGTATTAGTAATAATAATAATAATAATAATAATAATGATAATAATAATAATAATAAGCAAAGCAAACAATAACTAACCTCAACAATTCATGTGTTTTGTTGAAGCATCTTATATGCACTACTGGTCTTAAAAGACACTAATGAATTATGCCACAGATACCTATGTATGCATCTGTGCATCTGTTGGAGATCTGCAAAATATATGGTGTGGAAGAAGTAGTATCTTGTAGAACACTGGGAAATCTTTGAAACAGTGTTTATCCTTGAAAGGCAGGTACATCAATTCCCTATATTGAGATATGATGTACAGAAAATGGTAATGAACCTATTCAAGGTGAATCCATTGGCACTCTTGATGAGGGCAATATCATTTAGATTTAGTTAGCTAAATCCACTGTAGCAGGGGGTATAAATGTGCTTGTAGGGGAGTGACTAATGGATCTAGGTTCATATTGAAAACTTCTAATTAGAAGAAACACATATGTGGCATTAGAAAAAAAAAACTGTCTCGAAAGGACTGGATTTTTTCATAATTTTTTGTTTCTTTGGTTTGCTTATCTCATATATAACATACTAGGACACAATTTCCTCTTTAAATAACTCATAGACACCACAATAGAGATTTTGCTCTTCAAATAATTAAGAAAAAACTTAGAAAAATTTTAGAATTTATAAAATGAAAAGACAGTATTGTTTATATCCCAGCTTTCTAAGTATATGTCCATTGACAAAGTACAGAGTCAATTTTCATCATTATATCTATTACAAAATGAAATAAAATCTGACATTTCCATAGTAACATAACTGGGTAGAGAGGTTCTGAGACCAGTTGGGGGAGGGGAAACCATGTATAGAGCATATAGTATAATAAATAAATCAACTGAAAACATTTCAAAATTTGCATACAATTCCTTGTTCTATTTTGAAAATCAGAACCACATGAGTTGTTTTGAACAAATTAAGCCATCTATAATATTTTTTTCATTTTTTATTAGTGTGAAGTTGAATGTCATGGAATGCATTGTGAGAATCTGTTTATGATGACTTAATTTTCTTCTAAGGCCTCTCATTCAAAGATAGATTTTACATTCCTTTTCCTAATAGCTTATTTTTTTCCTTTTTCATCTATATTTTCTATGTGATTTTTGAGCCCTTCAGAAGATTAGTATGGTGGCTGAGTATGGGTATAACTAAATGAAACATAGTTTCTGATCTGTCTTTAAGCACTATCTCTCAAAGTCTCACCACAGTTGCTATAGTCACAGATAAGTATTACTATTGTCAATTCCCTGCAGATATTTTGATTGGGTTCCTTCTGACTTGAAGGCACAGAAGACTTCAAAGGTCAATGGGGTGAGAACTAAGGCCCAATAAGACTTGAAAGGTCTGTGAAATAAGAGATTGGTGGAAATCCTTCATTTTACTGCTATTCAGCACGATTCTGCCTTCTACTGTGCTAAAGGCACCATCAGTTTGAGTAATGAGACTAACAGTCAACAGAAGATTAATTACTCCAAGTCAAGTGTCTTTCAGATTAGAAGGAGCCTTAGATGGATTAACTACAAATTTCATAGTATGTGGCACGGAAGCTTGGAGAACAAGTAGAAATGAATGTACTCAGCGGAAACCACACCAGACGCATTTCTTTGTTGTATTGGAGCTAGATATAAATATCCATAACTATCAAATTTAAATGTATCATCTTTGAATAAGGAACTGATGTCGGGAAATCATGGAACTACAGAATGTATGAAGTAGGAGCTCCAGGACGGGAATACAAGACGATGGGGATCCTTTAGTCCAGAGAACTAAGTAGCTTGCCCTTCACATATTTACTGTCTTTGATGGGTCTGTAAATGAGTCAAAGAAAAACCCGGAGATGAAAAACACTTCATAAATGAGGAAAATACCTAATTAAAAAAAAAAAAAAGAAAAGAAAAACACTTCATTTTTCTGTAAGTTTTATAAAATGGAATTCATTACATATTTTATTGCTAAAAATCACTTTAGATATATTATTTAAATTGATTTTACAAGAAAGTTATAAATAAATGTTTTTAACTGAAAGCATGTTTTTCATACAAAGTATTTTGATCACACATTATCCTTCCTTCAACTTCTCTCTGATCCTCACCTCCTCTCCATTCACTCTCTCATGTCACTCCCTTTAGGAAATAAAAAAACAATTAGGCAAATAAAACACAGATACAAAAAAAAACACATTATTTAACTATTGGTTAGGGAAGTATAGCACACACACACACACACACACACACACACACACACGTGAATGTTTGTGTGTGTGTGTGTGTGTGTGTGTGTGTGTGTGTGTATGTGTATGTGTATGTGTATGTGTATGTGTATGTGTATGTGTATGTGTATGTGTATGTGTATGTGTATGTATGTGTATATGTTCCAAGGGACAAACTCAGGTTATCAGTCTTAGGAAATGTCGTTACATGCTGAGCCACCTCTCCAGCTCTGTCTGATTTTGACAAGGCATCTCAATCTACAGCCTGAGCTAGCTTCAGCTTGCCTCAGCCTTCCAAGTGCTACAAGTACTAACAGTCATCAATGTGCCCACATTGTTGTATGTCTTAATCTGCCATAATTATCACTTACTCTCTTTTAGATATAACTATTCAGGCATCTCTTTTTCCAGTATCTTACTCAGTAAGGAAGAAATTTCTTCAAGGAGCCCAAAGTGTTTTGTCTAATGGATGGTTATAGGATGTTTTCCAGGAAGTAATATGGTTGAATTAATATGCTACCAAACTAAATAAACCTGAGCCTCTAAATACTAGAAAGCTAAGAGACTGTATTATTGCATTTGCTATTCAGATTGCATTTCTTAGAGAGTGTGAAAGCTATACAGGAAATTGAAGTAGTTGTGATATAATTCTTGTTAGTGAAAATAAATTGTCTGCTTATTCCTTATGTCAAGAGCCAGAGTACCCAATTGTCTCAAGAATGCTGGGGAATAAATGGACATTATAATTTTTTTTCAAGTTTTTGGATAATAGCTCCTTAGAAGGGAAGACCTTGTTTCTGTAATAACCACACACTGTAGATACAGTGAATTGACAAGTGACCCTGGAACCGAGTTGGAAGTGTTCTCCTCACTGGCTAGTTCTGATAGTACATGAATGTGCTATGCAGACTGGTGAGAGGCAAAGCATCAACAATCTTACCTTTTGTTGACCCAGTATAACTGTATACAGACCTTCTGGTTATGATATTCTCACTGGTACAATAGTGCCATGATTAGAGAAATAACCAACTGATTTCTGATTGGAACTAAGCCTATTCAATCTTTCCATCCAGTTTTATTTAGAAATATCTGAACACTCCACTAATGTATCTATTATCCACTCCTCACATCTTATCTTAGGGTTTTTATTGCTTTGAAGAGACACCTTGACCATGGCAACTCTTTCCATTTAATTGGAGCTGGTTTGTAGTGCATAGGTTCAGTCCATTATTGTTATGGCAGGAAGCAGGGCATATATACCAAGCACAATGATAGAAATGGAGCTGAGTTTCTCCATCTTGATGTGCCAGCAGCAGGGAGAGAACTGAGATACACTACCTCCAACAAGGCCTCCTAATACTGTTATTCCCTGTGGACATATAGGGGCTGTTTTTATTCAAACAGCCACACATCTTTAGTGAATTATATTTTACTACGAATCTTTTGTCATAAGAAAAGAAATAAATAAGTAATGATATTTTCTATGGTTTGAATTTTTCATATATTTTAATATTCAATTTGGTTGAAAAATAAGTTGATAATTAAGTCGGAAGATAATTCTACATGGTAGATGTAAATACTTACCATCTATTACCCATGAGATAAGCTTTGAAATTCTACTTACTATATATTTCACTAAGCTAAAGATGTTAAAAATGTTATAAAAGTACATGCGAGTATTAGAAGGTGGCTGATAACAAATAAAACAAATAAAATTCAAAAAAAATTTAAAAATCACTTCTTGTTTTTTAAAACATTTTTAAAACGCAAAATACTATTGAATAATCCTTAGGTAAAGTAAGACTTCAGATGCTTTGAAGTCGATGTTTAGAGAATAATTTTTCATTGTTTAAAAAAAAAAAGTCAACCATCTCTTTGGGCCAGCACCTAACAATGTAAATGTCTGTTTTCATTGTTTTAAAATCCCCTCAACATCACAATATCAGCACTCTGCCATTAGAACTCAAAGAGACTGATTCTTGGAAAACTGTTGTGGGAAATACTAAAAAAGAAGGGCCAGCAGGCTTCCCGTACTACCACTGGCAACCAGCAGACCGCATGGCTCCAGCCAGGTGTTTCCACTCTGTACCCCTTGCTCCTGGAGCCACTAGTTTTCTCTCCCCCATAAATCCCTGTAGTTGGTAATCCCACATTCCAGCAACCTAATAAATCAAAACTTTTAAAGTTAATAATTAGCCAATCAGATTTGTGTATTAATAAATTCTCAATTTACAAGATGCCAATACAATAGCTTCAGAATCAATTGATAATGATAAAAGATGCCCACCTACATTAGACAAATTATCCAATTATTCTAACCTTAAGATACCATAACTACCTGTAGCTGGTTAAAGCCATGATGGTTAATGTCCACCTCCATCTTGTCTTTCTTCCTTTCCCCTCAGACTCTCCCTGTCTCTGCAACTTTTAGCTCTGCCTCCCTTTTTCCTATCCAATCACAGGCCTCCTGTTGCCCTAATGTTGGGACAAGGAAAATCCTGTGATAACAAACCATCAAAACTGATTTGCAGTCTTTTTGTATATGGGTCTCTTCACTATTTTGTTTTTATCCCTTTTTGTACCTACATAGGAGTAGATACATTCTCTGAAAAATATAAAAAATAAATATCATCTAGGTTCTCTGAGAAGCTATAAATAACAACAAAATTATACTCTATGGACAAATACAGAGAATCATATAAACTAAACAAAAACAGATCTGCAGAATATTCTAGAAAGTTGTAGATGATAGACAGGATGGCAGATTAGATTTGGAAGTACATAAATCAAATGTCCTATAATTATAGTTATTTTTTAAGTATCTATATACACATTTTAAATGGTATTATATACAATATTTATGCATTCAACATGAACTGAGTGAAAGTATTTCATTATATTGAGCATATATTTCTTTCTTTTACCATATGGTTAAGAAAATTTTTTAAAAAATACCGGTACCACAATATTGCTATTTTTAAGTCAAATCTTGCTTACAACTAAATTATCAATTCATACTTCAAATATTTCTTATGTGATACTGAAGTTGTATGCTTCAATTATTTTTAAAGCATTGTCTATCATGGTAGATTAACATACTAAGAGTAGAAATATGTGACATTTACTAATAGTAGAATTTCATAAAATGATGTGTGCAAAATTGATTTTTCTATCATCCTCTCTGCCTGTTCGGAAATTCACACCCCTACTACATAGTCTGAAATTTCAGCTGAATGATGTTTTTAATTTACGTTTCTCCATTTCTAAGCATCGGCTGAAGATTACGACTGCACATTACAATTACTTCTAGTCCTTATCTGTAAATGAAATTTGAAAACATGATGTGAACACAGTGTCCTGCCACCAGAAGCAGAAACACAGCTCTTCTTCCCCCTATCACACCATGTGTCAGCATGCTCATCCATAAGAAGAAAGAAAACACCTTGAGAAAAATAATTGGATTAAACCTTATCAGCACCACTAACTTTGCTGGGTTTTGTGTAACATTCAAATACACAAAAACATTACACATCAATGTACATGTCTGAGAAGCCTATCAGAGCAACATTTTCAACACACAGGAACAAGACACTGGGTTCTGTCTATATCTTTATTTCTGTCATATAACATTGAAAGTGCACAAAAAGAACATCTTCACAGCGGTTGCTGTTCATGTTTTAAATACAGTGCAGCATTAGTTAAATTCTGTAAATAACTACATCAAATAATTTTAATGTATTCAGATAACATTCCTGCTTTGCAGAGTGTTAACACTGTGTTCTTCCTCCATACATATAATTTAATCCAGTTCTTTTACAGGAGGTCTTAAGAAACATGGCTACTCTGCTATGTTTTGTGATCTTGTTCTCTGTTCAATACTTAGATTGGGAAAAGTTGTAGGATAAGATTAAAAAGAGACAAAATTTTAAAAAATTATGCTGAGCATGAAAAAGGAATATTACCTAAGTGTTGATCTAATTAAGGGATATAGCCATGATGCTTGCAGTAAAGAAAGCAGTGAAGATAGACATCATGTCTGTGGTTGAAATCCAGGGGCTGTGATGTACTAGTTTGACATTCAAAACATTAAAAAGATATTAAAATGTCTTCAAGCATCCTGTCTTGAATACTCCAGAAAATATAATAGTCTGCAGAATAAAATGAGGAAAAAAAATCTACATTCAGGTTTCTACTTTCACACTCATTAGATATTTACCTTTGGGCAATTCATACATTTCTTCTTTTCTTAAAAATTGTTTATATTATATTATATTATATTATATTATATTATATTATATTATATTATATTTATTTGGACTTTGTGTGTATGTGTGTGCAGGTGTATTTGCAGAACAGACAGGTGATAGAGAGATAGATGATAGATAGATAGATAGATAGATAGATAGATAGATAGATAGATAGATAGATAGATAGATAGATATGTAGATATGTATATACATAGATAGATAAATAGATACATTGATAGATAGTAGATGGACGATAGCGAAAGCAACTGTGCATATACCTACCATGGCAAGAATGAATGGCTACTATGAACTTGTAGTAGTCACTTCTCTCCATTAATATGTGGGCCCCCAGGGCTCAAATTGAGGTTGTCAGGCTAGACAACATGTGCCTTTAATTGCTAAGCTATATCATCAACCTGAGTTAGACATTTATGAACTGAGTTTTTGTCTTCTTTAAAGTACTATTACCCTCTAGAAGAAATAAATGAGGTGATAGGAATGAAACTACTCTGTGGATTATAAAATAGTCCATTGTATGAGGTATATTGTTATGACAGCCATCACTGAGTACCTCCACAATAATAGAAAGTGTGCTTTCTGCACAATATGTCATGAAGAAAAGCATTATGTAGTGTGAAACGCATACTATCAAGTATTATATATTGCTCAAGGGACATTTTCATGAAAACTTGGCACTGCTATTCTTTCAGTGTCAAATGCATCATTATGGCTGCTATATAGAACACCATTATTTGGGAGATCTTTCACAAATTTCACATATAATGAATATACATAATTTTTCATTTTGAAGTAGAAATAGAGGTTTCGGGTTCCTTATCATTGAAATGGTATAGAATTTATTGCACAAATAAACTTTTATCAAGGTCTCTGTACCCTTGTTTAGACAAAGCTTAGGAACCCTGGTCAAAAGTATTCCATCATGGCTGATAAACTGTGGAAAATGCACCGGGAGGAATCTGGTACTGTTCAGAGTGCACAAATAGAGCTGTCTAATCTGGACTTCCTGTTGTGCAATGCAGGTAGACTTTGCTTTGGTGAGACAGGAATAAAGCCAGGTATATGGCTGTGTTTCCACAACTAGAGAAACAGCCTATAGACAATATTATTGAATCAGAGGCCCATTCCCAAGAGGCACCTGCTTATGCTAAAAATGCTTATAACAATGTAAATTTCCAGGTACTCTGATGGAGAGTGATAGATTAGTGACAGAGATGCTATTTTGTGCCTTAGATAATGATTTAGGTAGCAAGCAAAATGTTCCATATCATATAAGGTAGCAAGCTTGACGTTTCTACTTTCAGAAACACATTCACCTAAACATTACATGTGTGGGGGGTGTCTTTGGAATATTTTCTGTCTACCATACTGCATAAATTACATGCACACAAATATCCTTATAATACGAAGTACTTATCTCTGTTTTCTCTTCCATCTTATTCATTAGTACATCAATCTACACTTACAGAAGCAAAATCATTATACTTCAGCTCTCAGTTTAAAAACGTGCCTACATTGATGCACGTAACAAAAATCTTTACCTCAATACTGCTTAACAATTATTGCCACAGCCAATCCTGTCTTACTGTAAGAAATCAATATACTTTTTACAAAGTCAACATGGGATGGGCTCCTGCGAGACTCAAGTTTGCTTGTTTGCATCTTTGACTAACTCCAACTTGTTGAAGGCTTTCATCAGAATTCCAAAGTATTGTCCTACTTAAACTTTTACATAATTTAGTGTTGTGACATCAAATCTTTCTCTAGAACGTCCAATTCAAAGTAAAGATTCTTCCATAAAGAGTTAGTCGATTTTGATGTAAACAAACTATTTTTATTTTTACTAATCAAAGTTTGTATCAACTATAATAGAGCCTCACATATTCATAGGAAGTAGCTTATTTAAAGATGTAACTAATTGCCATGTTTTCATTGTTAGGATATACAGATATATTCTCAATTTTAGATCTATATACATAGTTTTAATGCTATTATAATTTCAAACAAATATTGTAAGGTTTTGTTGTAATAAAAGTCTATAATGAAAGTAAATCTCATGTTACAACTTATCCACTAATTTATTATACTACCTGAAATTTCTCATACAGAGCTCTGGAAGTTTACTATATTTTTACAAAAGAGAGTCTAATTTCAAGATTCTTCACACATTGTCATACTGAAAAGGAAGAAATGTTTTAACGTACAATTAAAATATCATTAAAGTGCCTATTTGTTGTACACTTGAAGCACACACTTATGAACTATTTTTTGGCAACCAGAAATTGTTGATAAATCATATGAATGTTTTTTTATTTGAATAACACATGTGTTGATAAAAAGGAAAAAGAAATGAGTGTGTGTGTGTGTGTGTGTGTGTGTGTGTATGTGTGCGTGTGTGTGTGTGTGCATGTGTGTGTGTGTGTGTGCGTGTGTGTGTGTCTTCTTGTACTCTCAAGTTAATTTGTGTTTCCAAAACTATTTGCATTAGAATGTCTACACATATGTAACTTCTGGAAACATGCTCCCAGTTGGTTCTGATTGGTAAATAAAGGTGGAAGCAGCCAGTGGCTTGGCAGTGTAGACAAAGGTGAAACATTTAGGATTTCAGGGCTATGGACAGAAAGGAAGGAAGGAAAGAAGGAGATGTGCCATGCCAGGAGAGGTGGAGAAAAGGTGCAACACCTGAGAAGGTGCAAGGCAGGGAGCATAGTCGTCATGTAGGACCAGAGAAGAGTGGCCCAAGGGGACTGCCTGATAGAGTCCAGGGCAGCCAAGATGAAAGATAGGACTTAGTAGGTAATAACTCCAGAATATTGGTGGAAAGTGGATTGGCCAACTGCATGGAGGGTTAGAAAGTGGTCAAGTCATTGAGCTCATTAAAACATATCAAAATTTAAAGGCTGTGTAGGTGGGAACCCAAAACATTGGGACAGTAGCAAGGAATGTGCTACTGCCAGGGATTATTTAATTTTTTACTACTACATATATAAAGGCTAATTCTGGATGGAGTTTGTGAAAAATTAGCCTAATAGTGAGAAATTTTGAATCCAGGTTTCCAGTAGGAAAGGAACCAGAATGATCTTATTAATTTCTTTTGAATTTTATCAATTGAACCATCCCAGTTATCTAAGTTATAATGCTTAAACTCTCATTCTAAATGAGGGTAAGTTTAAATTCTTTTTAGTTATTAGTTGGCCCATTTAAGCTGTTGCAACTTTTATGTCTCCAGAAATGCATAAGAAATAATATATAACCATCAAGAAAACGTGATGCAAGAAAAACTATTTTTCCAATTGTTATTGAATGTAATGTATAAGATTATAGGCATATATTAATATTCATGTCATTGTTAAAATTGGTAGTTAAAACATTTATGGTTGGGGTTGGAGAGATGGCTCAGCAGTTGAGAGCACTGACTGCTCTTCTGAAGGTCCTTAGTTCAAATCCCAGCAACTACAAAGTGGCTCACAAACTTCGGTAATGAGATCTGATGCCCTCTTCTTGGGTGTCTAAAGGCAGCTACAGTGTACTTACATATAATAAATAAATAAATTTGAAAAAAAAATTATGATCATTAACTTGTCATTCCTTAATATGTAAAAGGTTGAACAGAGTTATACCAAAATGATTAATTGCATATCTGATTTCTACTTTTCTTTTGAATAAGTAATACCATGCTTAGGTGCCTCTCCATTGGTGGTACTGGGAGTGGGGTGGATCTGCAGGTCTAATTTCCCTCAGTTAATTTGTGTGCCAGGTCGAGAGTAGAGGCACAGCCTTGGACGAGGTGAACCAGGTCTCCTTGGGAGTGAGGATGAAGAGTACTGGATGAGTAGGAGGAGAGAAGGCCTTCCTCAGAAGTTTTAGGCTTGCACTTGAAGATACAAGCCCCTCTGTCTCACAACACACACACCCACACACACACACACACACACACACACACACACACATACACTTACACCAAGATCCTTAATAAAACAGCTCGCTGAGATGATCCTTCCTTATTCATACCTGTTCATTTATAGTCACTGTTTGATGGTAGATGTAAATGCATATACTTTATTCAGTGTGAACCAGAGATTAAATATCTTTTGCACAAAAAAAATACCCAGGAAGGGAAGCTCATTGGCTCAAGGCTTGACGCTATCTGGATACCTCATTAGCATAGAGAAAACTCCAGCTGTGTATGCTACTTGACCCAGTACCCATGTGGGGTATCATGGTTATGTGTTCCAAAGCAGGTAGAGAATGGCTCCACTCCTTTCAGTCTCAATTCTGAAATTCCCAGGGTTTGAGCTCATTCAAACTTGACATTTCTTATGCCTGTCTGGTAGTAAGATCCCAGATATCTTACTCTTATGTGTACAAAAGAAGCCCCCTAAATCTATTTTCAAATTAAAAAGAGTGATTGTTTTTCATAGTGAAATTTCATATTAGTGTGGTCGTTTATGACTATACAAAATATTAGTAGACAAACTGAACAATGAGGCTTAGAATAAGATGGTGGGAAAATACAGGTTTATGGAAATAATAGTCATTATTAAAAGCTAATAATTCTGGGAAGACTATTCTGTACAAACCATAAGATTTCCCTCTTATATAGCAATGTACTTGCCTGTTGATAAATCATTGTTGAAATTCAGATTCAATATTACAGAGATGATATGAAAATGTTTATTGTTTCATTCACCCTTCTTTAAAATTTTGATATGAAATCATAACAATAAAATAGATCAGAGATGGTCCTAAAACCTTACACTAATAATAAGCTCTAAGTAAAAATACATGAATTGAGTTCAGGGTATGATTGAAACTCCAGTGTAAAGTATTGGAAATAAAACTTTATATGCCCTAATTAAAACCTTGCAATTGCAATTAGATCCTCAACAGAAAGTTTGGTATTCTTAGATCTATATAATATTCTGAAGTTTATGTTTGTATTTTGTATTCATACACAGTTAAGTCATGTAACAGAGTGGGTGACTTGGTTTATCATATTACTGTGCAGTTTTTATTAAGGAAACTATGGAGAAAATTAAATAATGACATGAACTCAAACTCTTCTTTAAAAAAAAATCAGTGGAATAAATTGTAAGCTTTATATTGTAATGTAAAACTTTTTCTTGGCAGAATAAGATTATACTTTATATTTCAACACTGTGCCTGTTAAGCAAAAACTTAATCCAAAATTATGTCATACCCTATTTAGTACTTTTATCAGTATTTTTCAGCAGAAAGTAGCTCTGGGAAATCTAAGTTGTAGTTACAGGAGGCTAAGTTTGATCTGCGTGAACCTGAAGGCTGTAGTTTATGATGAAACAATGCCCAGGGGTAGCTCAGGTATGAGACGGCCTGTAGATTTTGAATACCACATCGAAGAAGATCTCATTTCTTCTCTGGGTTCTTATCTGATTCTATTTGGTTTTCCTAGCTCTAGATTAGTTTTCTCTAGGTGGACAGAAACAGTCTGCTTTTACCAATTTCCAGACTTACATTTAATGAATTCAATGGCCTATTAAAATAACATGTTTTAAAATCAAGTTTAAAAATTACAACTAAAGAGAAGTTTTCCAGTTCATCCTTAAGCCTTCTGTCATTTGAACAGTCAGTTAATTATTCCTAGGGTCAGGAAACACCAGTTTACTCTGCCTCCAGTACCAGTCATGAGACTCTAATGTGGATAAATATTATATTATAGGAAGAAGAAAGAACCAAGAAATATATCACATTATCAAATCCTAAAATTAGAAGAAGAAAAAAAACACACAAAATACATTGTGACAGTCATTTAAATGTCTTGTGCCAGAATATTTAAATTAAGATAAAAGAGGAAATGTATGTATGATTTCATAGATTTCTGTCCATGGTTGCTTGGCTAATATGCTTAGGGGCATGTCCTCTGTCAGTGTTTGTGACTTCCATTGCATAACAGAATAAAAACATGCTCAGTCATGGTGGTTAAGAAGAAAGACAGAAAAAAGGTCTGTGTTTCCAATATAGGTCCGCAATGACCTACCATTCTCCCTCCTAGGACCTTGTCCTAATGGTTCTAGCATACTCTAACAAAGAGCAGCATAAGTTTTACTATGTGTGCCTTTGAAGGACACTTAAAACCCTACTTAAAAAACAAGACCCACTTGTCCTACTTAGGACTTCTATTGCTGTGATGAAACACCAGGGACCAAAAGCAAGTCAGAAACAAAAGACTTGACTTGACTTGCACTTCTACATTGTAGTCTACCACAGAAGGAAGCCAGGACAAGAATGCTAAAGGGCAGTAACATGCCATGGAGTATCTCTTCTTACTGGCCTCCTCATCATGCTTTCTTATAGAGCTCAGGACCACCATCCCAGGGATGACACCACAAACAATGGGCTAAACCCTCCCTCATTAATCACTAGTTAAGAAAATGTTCTATAGGTTTGCATACAGCCTGATCTTATTGAAGCATTTTCATAATGGAAGTTTCTCATCTCTCAGATGACTTCCTCTTGTGTGAAGTTGACATTAAATCAGTCAGAACACCCAATATGGAACTTTCTCCAGAATATTTCTGATGTATGATCTTCTTTGTCTAAGGAATTTCCATTAAAATGTATTTCTATCCTGATAGCTATTACAAAGTGATGGCAAACTGTGAAGGACCAGCCTCAGCTATGTCCAGAGAGAAGGGAACAACAGAAACAAAGGACTCAAAGTCAAATCCTGGGACCAAGTTGGTGACATGTTCTACTGAGATGGCTTTCCAGGCTCTTCTTACCCTCTCTCTCATTCTCTCCCCCCCCACCCCCCCGCCGCCGTGTGTGTGCACATGTGCATGTGTGTGCGCGTGTGTGTTCTACTCTGCTCTAGATAGCTTTTTCTTGCTATTCTAAAAACTCTCTGATTAAGACTTCTAGCTTTCTGCTTGAGACAGCTCTCTGCTAGTTAAAAAAAAAGCAAACAAAACAAAAAACAAAAAACAAAAAACAAAAACAAAACAAAACAAACAAACAAAAAAAAAACTAAAAGCTCTCTGGAGAGCTCATGGGTTTTCTGAGCAAAGTCAGAAAAGCTGCTATAAAAAATTCTTGGATCTTTGGGTCATTTTAATTTGCATTTCTCTGATGACTAAGGACTTTGAACATTTCTTTAAGTGCTTCTCAGCTATTCAAGATTCCTCTGTCATGAATTCTCTGTTTAGCTCTATACTCCTTTTTTTCCTTTTCTTTTCTTTTTCTTTTTTTTTTTTTTAAATTGGGTTGTTTCGGTTCTTTGGAGATTAGCTTCTTGAGATCTTTATATAACTTGGATATTAGCCCTCTATTGGATGTGGGTTTAGTGAAGATGTTTTTTCCCCCAATCTTTAGGTTGCCAATTGTAGCCTCCAGCAGCCACGGGTTCCTGAAAGGAAAGATGTGATTGGATGGCAAAAGCCAGTGAGAGAAATGATGAGCCAAGACAAAGTTCTCTGATCAAGGCCCAATGTTTACTTATAAATCTGAGTTTATAAAGGGAGGGGGACCATCCCCCCACTATGCCAGAATCTCATGATGCCTTTGTCAGGATCTGTCAGGAAAACAAGCCCAGCTGCTAAGCAGGTAGCTTCTTGCAGGAAGCTGCAGATGTGGCAGACAAATAACTTTACCTAGGTCAGAAGACTCGACTGTGGCAAACCAGGTCTGAGACAGCCTGCTCAAGGCTGGGGTGAGGGTACAGCCAATGTGTCCTATTGACTATGTCCTTTGCCTTACAAAAGCTTTTCAATTTCATGAGGCCCCATTTATCAATTCTTGATCTTAGAGCCTGAGCCATTGGAGTTCTGTTGAAGAAATGGCCCCCACACCCTGTGTCAATGAATTCGGGGCTCTTTCTCACTTTCACTTCTATTAGATTCAGTGTATCTGGTGTCAATGTTGAGGTCTTTGATTCACCTGGACTTGAGCTTTGTGCAAGGTGACAATTATGGATCTATTTTCATATTTCTACATACCGACTGCCAATTAGACCAGCACCATTTCCTAAAGATGTTTTCTTTTTTCCATTGCATATTTTTGGCTTCTTTTTCAAAGATCAAGTGTCCCTAAGTGTATGGTTTTATTTCTGGATCTTTCAATGAAGTGAGAAATCCTGTTAGAAAAATTCTAAAAGTAATTCCTGGGTTTTCTGGTAGAAATCAGAAAGCCAGAAAAAAACATTATAAAAGAGCTGTAGTCATTCTCCTTTGATTTTCTGACTAAAATCAGAAATCCTGTTAGAAAACAAATGTGAAAAATTGTTTTTTCTCTCCAGAGATCTCTAGACAATTCAGCTCTGCATAAAGAAATATTGTAAAGAAGAAGTGCTATCACTTTCTGCTAGCTCATCTCATACAGAACAAAAGCCCACTTTCTTATTTACATATCAAACCACTTATTTATTCCCTTTCGGTTATCCTATGAAGACTCAGTGACCCCAGCCCCATAAATCTTAGGAGACAGGAAGATATTTTTTTTTATAACATTCCAAAAGAATTCAGAAATCTGCCTGCCTCTGTTAAGCACAGAGGAAAAACTAGTTGGGTAGGACCCCACCCTGGAATTACCTCGAACCCTGACTGGACCTAAATTTGCTCTGCCCCAGACTGACCTTGAATGCAGGATTCTGCCTGTATTTTTATCTGTCTGACTTTATCTTTCTGACAAGCTGGTTCAAAATATAGTGGCCTCTGTTACTTTAGATATGTGAAGTTCCTTATATAATTCATATGGCATCCAAATATATTTGGATAGTTGAGAAATTATATATTTTTGAACTCATATTTTTAGAGTTCTTTTCCACAGCCTTAAGATCCCAGCATTTACCATCTTGCTAAAGACACAGAAATACCCTCAGACTCCTGGACACAGGCTATTTCTAATTATCATGGAGTCATTGATGTTAACAGGGAGGACATTCCTCAGAATAATGTGAACATATGTACATAATCATACAAATAAGCCTTATGCCCTTAGCAGCCATCGACACTAGTGGAGGCCCATGCCTGCTAGCCCTGTCCCAGGGGCAGGAACCATGTCATTATACCCCTACCAAGGCTGTGCCGAACTTGGCAGCAATCAGACTGATTCCCACCACGAGTATAATTCTTTTTTTTCAAATGAATATTTGAAAATACATAAAACCTCTATGGTTCCACTTTTTCTGATAAGGAAATTTATTCTGTCCTTGACCAATAATTGTTATAAAAGAAAAATAGAGTAGTGTGGTAGAAATTCATGCCTATTTATAAGTTCAGTGAGGCTTCTGAAAGTTATAATACCTATAGGATTGGAAAGATCATTTGTGTTCTGCTACTATTTTGACTTTTTTCATCAGTCTCCTTTTTCTTGCTTACAACTCTATGCAAATAGTGTCAGAATAGTACTCTACATAAAAGTACTTCAAATAGATTCAGATAAGTAATGAAAATATTCTTTAAGTAAATGATCTTGATATGTTTAGCATAAGGTAAAATTTACTTTCATGTTAAAATTTTTATCTTTGTAGATCTTTTTAGTTCAATTTGTTAGAATTTTAATTATAGATTCAGATATGCCAGTCTCAGCTATGTATCATTTATATACCATAAAGTCTTTTTCTTTCTCATACTCGTGGAAGATAAGTATTTAAAGGTATATCAGTAAGAGGCATCTTTATCTCAATATAAAATTCTTTTAAAGCTTAGTATAATCAATATACTTTGATAAATACATTTAATAATCTGCCATTCCACTTTAGTTTGTAATATATCTCTCTTCTTTTGCTTTCTTTTAAAGGAAGGAAATAAGGCCTGTATCTGTCTATTTCTGCAACTGAGTTCTTTAGGAGATTTTACACAGCATCAGTAGCCATCACTGAATGAGTTCACTAGGATTAATAATGTGTTATTTTCAAGTTTTTAAGAAATGCCATTGATGCTGTATAATAACACACATGAGAGTAGTTTCTATTGAGAGGCAAGAGTATTAAAAATATTCTGATGCAAATTCCATTTGTCTTAAGTGAAACAGCTACTAAAACTGTTTTTAAGGCCCCTGTGGTCACCTAGTTCTGGGTGAATGTGTTATATTTACTCCGCTGTAGGAGTGTATGCCTTCTGCCCAGTTTCTTCACAAATCTATAGAGACACAATGCCAAAATACTGGCTAATAAAGTCATTTTCTTAGAAACAGTGTTCAAATAATGCATAGGTCTCCGAGTAGTCTTCAGAGGCCTAATTATTCACAACGTATTTTTTTTAACCTGGGTTTCATATGAAGTACCTCTGAGTAATGTACAGTGCCCTAATGACCAGACAACTGAATGCAATCCAATTGAGTCATTGGCAGTGCAAACATAATTTATAAAGCTCTCAAGATTGATTCAAATGTATCGTCAAACTAACCTGTGATTATTCCACCTCACAGATTGCAGTGACAGTATTGCTAGGTTGGCGCTGACCGATTCTTACATTGTAAAGGGAAATTTTGAAAAATGGAATTGTCTGTGATTCATCTAAACTCTTTTCCTTACCATGGAGATCTTCTGTCCTACTGTGAGCTCTATAAGGCAGGACTTCCTCCACTTCCAAAGTAATGGTTAATTCACAGTTTTCTATTCTATTGATAATTTTATTTTAACTAAAATATATCACATATATCACTTCCCTCTTCTCTGATCCTTCCCTCAAAATAATCCCATTTCCCCTCTTGCTTAAATTCATGGCCACTTTTCACACACACACATCAAAATGTATGAATATATAACAACAACCTGCAGAGCTGGTTTAGTGTTGCTTGTATAATCTATAGCTAATGCTCAGAGAACATAGACAAGGAGGGAAAAGGTAATAAGAGCTAGAGAATCAGGAAGTCTATGGTGAGTCTCTAAGTAGTGAGGGTGAAGTTATACTCAAGATACAGCAACAATGTGGTTCTCTGAAGAACTTCCAAACAATGACAACACCAGTAGACATGATAAAATAGAAGTAGGTAATCTCAGAGGACTCCCCTCTTAACAAAGCACTGTCAACTAAAGAATGCTTAAGGAGGCAGTAGGTTGTCTTTACCAGGGATGAACCCCTTCAGTGGTTACCCACAACCTTCTCTTTGTGTTATGCTACCAGGTTTAAAATTGCCAAGTCCTTTCAATCCTATCATATCTGCTTTGATGAGTATTCTCGGTGAATTAGTTATTTCCTGTCCCGTGTAATATAAAGAATTTTTTTCAGAATGTAAGTCTAGACATATACCAAATATCAAAGTTAAATCAGGATCATCCAAACAGTCCAATAACCCTTAAAGAAATGGATGCAGTCACTAAATGTTTCCCAACCAAAAAAAGCCCAGGACCAGGTGGGTTTAGTGCATAATTCCATCAGACTTTCAAAGAAGACCTAATACCAATACTCTTCAAACTATTCCACAAAATAGAAACAGAAGAAACACTACCCAATTCATTCTATGAAGCCACAATTACACTGAATATTCTCCCTTGGAGATGGAAAGGTTTCTGTCTAATCAGGAACTTGTCACAATTTCCTTTCATAGAGGACTTCATAATAGATTTTTTTTCTACTTCTATCATGTTTAATGTTCCAAATAGACTTTAAAAACTGGTTGAGTGCATATTATTTTTAGCTTCAGAAGATATCATGTATATTCAAGAGACATTTACCTATTATTAATTATTTTGATAACTTAAAAAATGTTAATACTAAGTTGTATATTTTAAAATAAATTTTATTAGTTTAATAAAAGATAAGAACAAATAAATAAAAAGACTAGCCTTTTGGTCTACATGAGATGTGCTAGCAGAAAGTGATAGTATTTCTTTAGAATTTTTTCTACACTAGGATGAACTGAGCTGTATGGAGATCTCTGGAGAATGAATACAGCTCTTTGAGATATTTTTCTAACAGCACTTCTGATTTTAGTCAGAAAATCAGTAGAGATCAAATACAGATCCTTTAGAATTTTTAACAGGATTTTTAGAATTTTTTTCTGATAGGATTACTGCCCTTGGTCTGAATTACTTAGAAAGTGAACACAGCTCTTTTAGATTGTTTTTTTAGCAGCTATCCAGGGAAGGCTATCTAAAGAGTGAATATAGCTCTTATAGAATTTTTTCTAGCTTCCTGATTTTGATCAGAAAAAAAATAAGAATTGCTTTTAGAATTTTTCTAGCAGGATTTCTGACTTGGTTGGAAGAATCAAAAAACATTTTTTTAATAGCTTTTCTGATTTTGCTCAGAAAATCCATGAGCTATCCAGAGAGCTTTTAGGATTTTTACTAGCAGAGAGAGTTCTCTCAACCACAGAGAGCTGTCTCAAGCAGGTAGTTATTGAGAACCAGAGAGTTTTTGAGAACAGCAAAAAAGAAAGCTCTCTAGGGCAGAGCAGAACTCCAGGGGCATAGGTGGGAGTGTAGAAGAGAGAGAGGGAGGGAGGGAGGGAGAGAGAGAGAGACAGACAGACAGACAGACAGACACAGACACAGACACAGACACAGACACAGACAGACACAGACACAGACACAGACACAGGCACAGGCACAGACACAGACACAGACACAGACACAGACACAGACACAGAAGTCTGAAAAGCTGTTTCAAGCAGAATATATGCAGCCAGCTTATAACCCATATTTAACTTTGAGTCCTTTGTTTTCACTGCTTCCAGACACCCCTTCTCTCAGGGCCTAGGTGAGAGTGGGTTGGGCACCATTTGAAACTGTGAGACAATACTTTTACTTTGTAATAATTTTCTGTTGTAAAAGTCTACATCTCAATGCAAACATTTAACTTCAACTGGAGGGAGAGAAAACTGGACCACAGTCCTTGCTAGTTCTCTTTTGGAAAGCTTATCACATTCAGATACCAGTACTAATATTTTCTTTGTGTAACTCACAGCTTGCTTAATGTTAGCTAGCCCTTAACCCTCCCATGCAGAATAAAATAGAAGCCAAAGAAAATAATACCAAACAATATGACTATTGGTTAGAAATATAAATGTTCATGTACAAGATTAAAGAAAATGTAGGGAAGAATTATTTTAATGACGTTAAAATAATAGTCTTGGTAAAAGCTAATTCTGAGAGATGTGCTATTTGTTTCTATAATTCTAAACTATAGGTCATTCCTGGAAGTTAATGTTTATTTGAATATTATATCTCTGTTAACATATGTTTATGCATTTTACATTTGCATGACTAGAAATTAGATGACTAATAGAAATTGTAAAATGATTTCAATGTGCAACAGTATTTTATGCATTCAGTTTAACGTGTTTTTATGATGGCACCACAGTTTGCATTCACTGCAATAGAGCATTTCTTGAGAAAGTAATGACGTTGTGTTACAATATATTAAATATTCATTTTTAATATTGGTCTGGATCACTAGCAAAATGATTCTAAGTCTCATATTTAACTCCTGATTATAATGTTGGTTTATGGTTTGCGTGTAAGTATAGACTTGCCACTTTTTCTTTTGTAATATGCGTCTATTCCTTCTAAGTCAGGGCAGTTTCTGACACTGTAAAACTTTCATCCTCATCTCTTAGCATTATTTAAGCAACTTGATACTTTACATTTTCCCACGTTTCTTACAAAAAGCAAAATCTTGCATACAAAGAGCTTAATAAATGTTTTTTTAAAAAATAATTAGTGGCAATATCATAAATACATGGTAAAAGGGATAAGGGGGCCTGAAAACAGTTACTAGATTAATTTTGAGGCAGAGCTTTCAAAGATAGGTAAGAGTGACATTCAGTATTTTAGTTGCATGAAAATGAACTTGCCTTAAAATAATTTTTTTCTGACTAATAATGACAAAGAACATAAAAACAGATATGTGCATATATACACACACTTGTAGATAATTTTATGTATATATTTTTTACTATACCAATATTTATTTGCTTGACTCATTTAGTGTCTCTGTGTGTGCGTGTGTCTATGTATGTATGAATCCGTAAAACCCACATTCAATGAACATGTTTATGTTACCTGGAATTACAACATATGTTTGGGAAAGTTCTGTCCTACATAAACTGAAATGTCTCAGTCATGTAAAACCGAGAAATTTAACCAGATGGAAAAATAAACCATGAACTGACAAAGAGAACCCACTGAACTTGCCCAGTCCCTGGGTAAAAAGAAATGATTGTTTGGGGAAGAAGAGGATAGCAGGTGCCAGGTGAAGCCTTGTGTATTTTAAGGGCACAGCAGAAGGCATAGAGGTTTAGTCTCCACTGCAGCAGAGAAACTTTAATTTGTGTCAGACTTTTGGAAACCACATGTTTTTGTCTCAGGTAGTTGAGCTTTGGGGCAGATAAAGGAAATAGTGACTGTCTTGGTTAGCATTTCCATTGCTCTGAACAGACACTATGGCCAAGGCAACTCTTATAAAGGATAGCATTTAATTGGGGATGGTTTAGAGGTTCAGAGGTTCAGTCCATTATCATCAAGGCAGGAACATGACATTGTTCAGGTAGGCTTGGTGTAGGAGAAGCTGAGATATCTATATCTTCATCTGAAGGCTGCTAGGAGGTGAAGGGCTCCCATACGGTTAGGAGGAGGATCTTAACGCCCATACCCACAGTGACACACTTTCCCCAACAAGACCACACCTAATCCTACAAGGCTATACTTCTAAATAGTGCCACTCCCTGGGCCAAGCATATTCAAACCACCATAGTAACTTTCCTGGTAAATAGAAACTCCACTTCGAGAGAATCCTGAGAAATGCTGAGTCTCTGTCTCTCCTCCTCCTCCTCCTCCTCCTGCTCCTCCTCCTCCTGCTCCTCCTGCTCCTCCTCCTCCTTCTGCTACTCAATCTCTCTCTCTCTCTCTCTCTCTCTCTCTCTCTCTCTCTCTCTCTGAGTGTCTTTTTTAACTGCTCATGCATGTTTCTGTTCAAATATCTAAGCTAAAGGTACAACTTATTAAGGAGTACTGGTCAACAACCTCTAAGGTGTCATAGCTAGTTAGTCTAACCCTAACTAAGACAAAACAAAAGCATAAAATAACAAATTATTCAAGTTCCTTTACTGGGTTCTGACTGATAAAATGAGACTTGAAATAAATACTCTCACTTCAAATGAAATTCATATTTAGGATGCAGTTCAGCATGTACATAGAAAGATATTATAGGGAGAATGAGGGAAAAATCAGTAATATAGGGATATGAAAAAATGAAAACCGAAAGAAATCAGAGTTAGAGCGGATGAGGCATGTTGACTGTGCCAACAGAGGAGCTGGCATGCAACTGGCAAGGGAGAGCATGTTCAAATCCCAGAAATCTCACCCTGAGACCAGCAGATACAGGGATAACTACCTCTCTTTTTTCAAGCCTGCTTTGGAGCATGTAACCCAAGGACTGACAACCAGGTGGTCAGGTAGTCAGTCATGTTACCCCAGCACCTGGAATTCTTCCCCCATGTGAATGACACATCTCAGTAGCCTTAGCCTTCCGCCAATGACCTTTGCCCACCCTGGATATTCTCACCCCTTCCCCAAAACTATATAACCCTTGCTCAATCCCAAATAAAGAAAATATGTTCAAACCCACTCCAAATAAAAATTGCACACACACACACACACAACACAACACAAAGACCACATCAGATTGCTATTTCTTTGAAGCTCATTGGAATTAGCCTTCTCCTCAAAGAGCTGCCTGTTCTAGACTTTGCTTCATTCTTGCAGCCTGGTGTGCAGCATCTGCATACCCTGATGGAAAGAGAGCATTTGTCTCAGACCCCTCTTTGCCCCTCCTGGCCTGGTGTACAACACTGATGCCCCAGAAGGAAGAGGCAGATTGTGGACCCAGCCAATTCTGGACTTTGCCCTGTCCTCTGTGAGCTGTTATACCAGTGAGTAGTGGCAGAGCCCAGTACCACAGAGAGATGGCTCAGGGGTTAAAGAGCACTTGCCGCTCCTCAAAAGGACTGGGATTCAGTTCTCAGTATTCACATGTCTCCTCTCAATCACCTTTAACTCCCATTCCAAGGATATAATTCCTTTGTCTGGTTTCCCTGGACAGCAGGTACGCACACTGTGCACTGACATACATGCAGCCAAACATCCATAATAATAAAAACAAAATAAATAAAAAATTTAATTAAATAAATAAAAACAAAATAGAAAAAGTCTAGACTCTGGGAGGGTATAAAAATAGATTTATAATGATAAATAAATGATAAAAGAAAATAATAAAAGTTTTAAAAAGCAAGACACAGTTTGTTCACACTAAGCTGAACAATGAATATTTGTGTAATTTTCATTTTTTAAAGTGATTATCTCCATTTGCAACTCAGGCTGACTTTGAACTCACTATTGTATGCCAGATTGGCCTTGAGTTCACCGTTTTCTCACCTCAGCCTCTTGAATAATGGATTAACAAATGTACATTGTGCTGTTTTCTACAAAGTGCTAAATAACTTTATTGGGTAAAGCCAACATTAATATGATAATTAATCTGAAAAATTGTGCAAAACAGAGCTTTCTTGAAATACAGAAGAACTTTGAAAAGAAAAGAGAAAAAAGAAGTTTGAAAATAATATGACTACGGAGTGGGGAAGATAGTTCAGACATGACAACACTTGCCTATCAAGCACAAGGAGGTGAATTTGATCACTAGAATCCATGGAAAGGTGAAGTCAGAGAGAACTTTTTGAAATCTCACCATTTGGGAGATGAAGCCATGTAATCCCAGGGGACTCTCTGGCCAGCCACCCTAACCTGATTTGTGAATTCCAGGCTTAATAAGTGTCTTAGTCAGGGTTTCTATTCCTGCACAAGCATCATGACAAAGAAGCAAGTTGGGGAGGAAAGGGTTTATTCAGCTTACACTTCCACATTGCTGTTCATCATCAAAGGAAGTCAGGACTGGAACTCAAGCAGGTCAGGAAGCAGGAGCTGATGCAGAGGCCATTAAGGGATATTACTTACTGGCTTGCTTCCCCTGGCTTGCTCAGCTTGCTCTCTTATAGATCCCAAGATTCTCCATCCCAGGGATGGTACTACTCACAATGGACCCTTCCCCCTGGATCACTAATTGAGAAAATGCCTTACAGCTGGATCTCATGGAGGCATTTCCTCACCTGAAGTTCCTTTCTCTTTGATAACCCCAGCTTGTATCAGGTTGACACACAAAACCCACCAGTACACCAAGGGAGACTCTTTCTCAAAAAACATGGTAAATACCCACTGAATATTGATATCTAGTCTTATTTTCAAGTTTCCTTGTGCTTATGCACACATGTGTGCTCACAGAAACACACACACACACCTGACACACACATGCCAACACATTCACACATGACGTTGTTAAGTGATTGTATTGAAGTAATTTGAGATCAAGCTGCCTGAAGTGTCTTCTAACTTGAATGTCAAGGTCTTAGTCATTACTTTCATTAACTCTTTCCACTCCCATGATTCCTTGATACAGCATTACATCCTATAACATGGTTGTCAGCATTGAAAATTACTTTTGAAAACCAAACAGGGCCACTGAAGGATTTTGGGTAATTGGTAAATCAGGCATTGCTGTTTGTATTCTAAACTTTCTGTCATAGGCCGGTGTACTAAAGACTTACCCACCAGCTTGTTGCTGATGAGAGGAAGTGCTAGCTATAAGAGGCACAGTGCCAAGGGTTGGAAAGGACCTTGGGAGCATGATTCCAAAGGGAGATATTGGAACCTGTACTGGCTAGTTTTGTGTCAACTTGACACAGCTGGAGTTATCACAGAGAAAGAAGCTTCAGTTGAAGAAATGCCTCCATGAGACACAACTGTAAGGCATTTTCTCAATTGGTGATCAAGGGGGAAAGGCCCCTTGTGGGTGGGACCATCTCTGGGCTGGAAATCTTGGTTCTATAAGAGAGCAGGCTGAGCAAGCCAGGGGAAGCAAGCCAGTAAAGAACATCCCTCCATGGCCTCTGCATCAGCTCCTGCTTCCTCATCTGTTTGAGTTCCAGTCCTGATTTCCTTGGTGATAAACAGCAGTATGGAATTGTAAGCTGAATAAACCCTTTCCTCCCCAACTTGCTTCTTGGTCATGATGTTTGTGCAGGAATAGAAACACTGACTAAGACAGAACCTTACTCCATTTCCCTGCTACTTTCCTCTGATTTTGGCTATGATGTGGGCAGCTTTGTTCTATCAGTTGTACTTAGCCACAATGGGCACTTACATCCTAGGCTTAAACAAGAACACACCCACATGCATTAGTTCAATAGTATTTCAAAATTTTGTTCTGTATTGTGAGACCATTAGGAAATCATTTTAAAAGAAATGCAAAATGGATTTACTTTTCTATGTAGCCCACATGGGTCTTGAACTTGCAATACTACTGCCTCGGGATACCAAGTAAGGCAGGTTACAGGCCTTCGATATCAGGACTATCATCTAAGATTTTATTTTGAAAGCCTAATTTTAATGACCTTTTCTCTTCCTTTAAGCTAAAGTGTCATAATTCACAAGGGTCTTCAATATATAAAAAATATAAACTCAAAGTAAAATATTTTCCAACTCTGTTATCTAAGTTTCAGTGGTGCTAAAGATAAAAGCAAATGTATGCTTGGGTGTTCAATTTGTGTATTTGCTTATAATTGGCAATAATTTAGTTATTTTTAATATAATTTTACTAATATTAAACTTCTGATATTAGGAAAATATAATTGTAAAGGAATGGGATAATCATGATCAATTCTGAGAGCACCTGAGCAAGAAGGACTGTTACACAGTCAATGTGAGGATGCATACAATAGGCAGAAACCAGTTAATCTCAAACAGTCCCTAAATCTCAGTGGTTGTTTCACTGACCAAAGGTAATTTTAATGTCTACCATACTGAAGTATCCAAACTCACAGGAAATCATTAAAGTCTCAGCTCTGACAATGCAAAACTGAAACTCTTGCCTCAAAGAAAAAAACATATTTTTCCTGAAGAAGAACAAATAACCATTACTTTCAAACAAAGATACCAGTTACCCCAAATTCTGTGTTTTAGTTGGAACACTTGGATGGAGTTTATAAAAGTAAGATAGCAAAGAAAGTCATAAACAGTGGCACTCTTCAAATTAATTGGTGGGGACATCAAATAGATGCGTTGTAGCAGAGGGGGGGGGGCATCTCTCCTGTAGGTCTTAGATGCTATCTGGGGACATTTTTAGCCCTGTGATTGGTCTAAACTTAGAATCTGTACATATATTCCAAAAGATTTACTCAATGATTAGAAAAGATGTTAGGACATATAAAGAAACATACAATAGAAGACTGTTAAGAGGGGGAAAGGTGACGCCAGATAATTGGTCCCTTATCTTGCAACATTCCAATCTCGCCACAGCATTAAAATTCTGATAAATCAGCATTAGTGGGCACAGCTTCGGTCCAGGAATTCTTGTTCATAAATTTTTAATTAATCTTAAATTTTAGCTGATCTTGCTAATTCTGTTTACTCCTCTGCTTTCTTTTTCTCATGCTGGCCTAGCTCTGAATTCCATAGTTAGCCTAGTTTGGTCTTAAACCTGTGGTCTTTCTAGCTCAGCATCCAAAATGATGTTATTAAAGACTTGTGCCATCATGCCTGCCTTCACAAATAAGTCTAAAGCATCACCAAGCACAGATATTGCTCTCCTCTGAGCCCCACGACCCTGAGGATGCTTTAATAACATTTCCTGTCTTATTTCAAGGTTTTGCGTGACCGTTTCTATCACATTCAATTATAAGGTTTCTATGTATATTTAAGAAAACATTCAAACTTCTATTGTGAACAATTTTTATTCTACTTCCCCCTCTAGGACTCACCAACATGACAACTCTGTACTTCATGTACTCTTTTAAGATTGCTAGTATCAATATCATGTATGCAATTGGTGCTAGATAAGAGTACAGAGACACTTAATGGAACTTATGCAACCTACTAGTGTCTAGATTCTCCTCCAAATGTGACTCTCCATCACTCTTCAGCCATCAATTACCAATAGCTTCCTAACTAGGGCTTGGCCTCAGAAGTCCCTTCCCCATCAATTCTAGAATTTTAATTAGATTGATCTTGTACAGTCGACCACAGTTGCAGTGAGTTCAAAGGTTCCTCAGCCATGCTATGTCCACGACAAGGTGTTTTATAGCTTTTTTCTCCGTCCTCTGAATCTTACTTTCTTTTTACCTGTTTGAAGTAAAAATATAATAATGATGATAATAATTTCATTTTATTTAGTAATTTATGTTACCCTTCTCTAGTCTGTTTGACATAATAATTCATTGTCACTGCCTATTACCCACTCCCACAGTAAAATATAGCAAGCATTTCTTCATACTTTCAAGAGTAATTATCAACATTATTTATGGACTTACTATTGTAAGAAATATAAGTTTTTATATCCAATATCATTTCTTAGTTGTTCATGATTTAGTCACTTTTTTATTTACTAATTTGGTGTGTGTGTGTGTGTGTGTGTGTGTGTGTGTGTGTTTGTGTTCTGGCAGAATCTCACTATGGAGCCCTGTTTTACCAGAACTTGAATGAAATTGAGAACATGACTTCTGCTCGGTATGGCTGAGGGAAGGGTTTTATTGGCAATATGAAGAAGAGGATAACCAGAGCATCTGCAGGATACTAGGCTGAGTTGGCCAGAGGGGAAAGGGAGTAAAAAGGAGGAAGGAAGGGAGGGGGAAAGAGAGAGAGAGAGAGAGAAAGAAAGAGAGAGAGAAAGTTAGCCAGGAGGCACAAGCAGGGACAAAGAAACAGTCTGTAAAATGACGTGTTTATATAGGAAAGAGAAGCTGCAGTATTGTAAAAGAAGCCTCGCTCATTTTTAAGTTAGGAAGTTTGGTGAATATTGCTGGTAGAACTCATAGTTACTAAGTGAGACTTGTTTTGGGTTTCTTTGGGACTTGACAGAATTCACTATATAGACCATGTGGGCCTCATATTCAAAGATCAGTCTGTCTCTGTCTCTATGTTCTGAGTGTTGGGAGTAAAGACATATGCCACCACACCTGCATCACTTCCTTTTAATAGACAAGTAGAAAGGTATATATTCAACATCATTGAAGGCTTAGGCCTTTTAAGAGTTACATTTTATGTACTTTTTAAAATTTTATAGCGAAAGATAGGATACTATTTGTCTAATAATATACAAATTTATTAGGATCAGTAATTACAAAAGTGGACCTAGAATTAAACACCTAGTACAACATAGTCACTGAGACACTGAATAAATTCCTAGTCTATCAGTCCCTCATAAAGATGGGATTGCCATGCAGAATAAATAAGTAAGTAAATAGATAGATAGATGAATAAATACATACATACATACATACATACATACATACATACATACATACAATGATCTTCTACAAAATAACTCTGGTACCTAAGGTTCAGGGAACATTGCTAAACAGGGGCAGAAAGAGGGAAGGAACTAAAAAGTTAGGAAATTTGCTCTGAGACTGTGTCTAGTTATGTCAGAAGCTACAGTCATAGTCTCACCAACATGGCCACCTAGACAGAGCTGAATAATGACAATGACAATAAAATAGACATGGTAAATTTTCTGAGGGAAGAAACAGAAGATCTCAACCCTATACAAAGTACTACAATCGACTACAAAATGCTGAGAGTAGAAGTATTCCCCAAGAATGAAACACACACACACACACACACACACACACACACACACACACACACACACAATTACATAACATGTAAGTAATATGTTACATATATTATATAAGTATAGATTACATAATGTGTATGTGTGTGTATGTGTCAGTAACATAACATTATTTAGACTAAGCAGGTTATATTTAGGAATACATAGTATCCATTGACTGATCCTCAGCTATGCCTTTATTTCTTATTTATTATGTACTTTCAGTTGTTGGATATGGCATGCTGATGAGACCAAATTCATAAATAAATACTTTAAGCAGCAGAACAAATAAAAAATAACAAACATCTATAAACACAGAGATTTTTCAAGGGATCAAATATAAATTCATTTTATAATCATGACCTTACAAAACTATTTTAATTCATCTATACTTAGATTTCTTAGGCTCTTTGCTAAACCTTATCAATTCTAAACTTTTCACAGAATTAGGAGAAAGCACTGACCACTGCAGCTCATTAAATCTTTCTTATTACTTACTTACTTAGCATAACACCTTGGAGCTTATCTCATAGCAAAGCAATTTCCCTTCCCATCTTATACATGCATACCTTTATAAAAACATATCACTTTAAGAAGTCCTCTGATTGCGTTAATTCTTCTTTTTCAGGTTTTTAAAGGTAAGAAGAAAAATAACAACAACAGAAACTTTTTGCCTGTTCTAAAGTGAAGGTTTGGATTGTGTTTTGTTTCTAGTCTCATGTCTATTGCATGAAGTAGAGATGGTATCTACCACACAAAGGGATAGATTTTATTTTATTACTTTAATATATTAAAATCCAGACACCAGATATATTTCCTTTTCTTTTATAAGTTATTTTTTCAGTGTTCAGACAAAAATACTTAAGAAACTTTTGGGGCTGGAGAGATGGATCAGAAGTTATGAGCACTGACTGCTCTTCCAGAGATCCTGAGTTCAATTCTCAGCACCCACATGGTAGCTCACAACTATCTGTAATGGGATTCGATACCCTCATCTGGTGTGTCTGAGGACAGCTACAGTGTACTCACATAAATAAAATAAATAAATAAATCTTAAAAAAAAAACAAAGAAAATTTTGTACACATTGAGAGAGCATCATTAATACCCAGTAGGGAAGAGGTGATGGCATCAGAGCCAAGAGCTTTAAAGTGTGCAAAAGGCCACTATAGTCAGAAGAAGCAAAGATGTATGTACATGTTCTGTTTGCTGTCTCTTTTCCTATGTATTTAGTCAACAACCACAGAACCCAATGGCTTTCTGAAAGCTTTCATGAAGACCTTAATAAAAGTCTTTATGACTGAGTAACCTACATTTTACAATCCCACAAAACTCTCAGCAAATGGACAATGCTAACAAATTCTATTGCTGTCTAGAAATGCTGGCTGGTATCCTTCAGAAACACCTTTGGGTTGACTGCCACACTAAGGTATCCAAACTTGCAAACAAGAAAACACCTAGTCATTGTTTTTCCCAGTGAGGCTCTGCATTTTCAAAAGGATTAGCATGTTCACTTAGAGAATTCTATAGGCAAAGTCTTCTCTAAGGCTACCTTTCCTTTTGTCCCATGAAGAAAGGAAGTTTTCTTTTTAATGGAAGGAATCGCTTGCTTAACAATCAGATTGCTTTCTCTGAATGTACCTTGTCTGCATTCTTAAACTCACACACCCTCTTCTCCTGGCCAACAGTGTTTTTAATTTATCTCTGCTGTCTCTCACTATAACTAACCAATAAATAGCAAAAGTAGACCACTATTCCACAGCCTACATTAAAATGCCTCTTCTTCCAAACAACTCAGTCCTGTACTCAGAGTCTATCGCATTTTCAGAGCATGAGCAGAAAGAATTCATCAGGTGGTGACATGAATAGCAACTAGACCTGTTCTATATTGCCCATAGAATCCTTGATTCCCTTTGAACATCATGACCTGGGCCTCCACAGTCCACATATCTCTTCCAAACTTGCAGCAGAATGACTCACAAAATTCTGCTTCCAACACTCTAGAGCTTTTCGAGCCTGCAGTTCACAATGATTTCACTTTTCTCTCACAAGCCAGTTGGAAAATCTTAGAAACCACACGAACAGGTTCATCACAGTAGCCACTCTTGTCAGTACCAATATTTTACTTTGGTAATTTTTCTAATTGCTGTGACAGAATACCTGGAAAAAAAGAATTTAAGGAAGGAAAGAGTTATTTTGGCTCACAGTCTGTGTACATAGTTCATGGTGATGGAAAAGTATGGTAGGTAGAAAGAGTGATAGTAGATGGTGTGGCCGTAAGCCTGTGAGACAATTAGTCACATTGTGTCAACAGTCAGAAAATTAATATATGGCGAAATGTGTGATGGTGCTTAGCTCATATTTGCACCCTTTTCTACTCACTCCGAGACCTCACAACCTAAAAGAACTCCACCAACATGCAGGTTAGGTGTTCTGTCATGTCTAGAAATACCTTCAACGACACCTTCCAAGGTAAGTCTCCTAGGAGATTTCAGATCCAGTTATGTAGACAATGAAGAATTCTCATCTCATTTCACTAATGCTACCTGCACACCAGCATCTTCGAAGTTGGACACTGGTGCTCTGTCTCAACTAAATCAAGTAGAAGTCAAAAAAGATTCTTTGTAATCACCAATCAATATCTCTACAACTATTTGCTTGTATGCTATCAAAGTACATCACTCCATTTGCAGCTAAAATTAATGCTGCAATGGTGCTGTTGACTTAGTTTTTTCTTTAATATGTCTTTTAGACTTGACTTTCCCAAAGCAAATATTTCCAGCTTGAAAATATTTGTGGTTTTGAGCTTAAAAATTAGTAACAGGTTGATGACATGAAATAATTTAAGAAATATAAGATTCTAGATTAACTCCAAAAATTATATAGTATTTTGCTACGTAAACCTCCTTTTAGATATTATATGTGATTATCTGAAATAAAACAAAGTTTTTGTATTTATAGCATATTTTTAAGAAAAAGTTACTTTTTATCTTTTCTCCAGAATATTTATTTCAAATTTATAAAATGAGAATCATGCTAAGTATTTTAATAAATGTGTTATATATACTCATAGGCATATATTTTGCACTGAGTATTTTATAGCCTCGTACTTTAAGTGAAATACATTTACCATAGCTTTTTATTGCTATTTTAAAACTGCATTTGTTATTTGAAAACAAAACTTATTTGTAATTATGAATGCATTATTCATCTGTCCAGTCAATACACTGCAACTGAATTCCACTCAGTACAGGCAGCAAATAGAGAGGTAGGGATGCAATCAGAGAACAACCTAATCTAGACCTAGTCACTTTGTAGTTTAGTAGCAGAGAAATACACACACACACACACACACACACACACACACACACATGCATATACACCTCAAATCTGTAATTGGTATATTAAAGGATGAAAAATAGTGCTTGATGGAAATATTCAACTATAACTGTGATGATCTAGGAAGACTCTGAACTAAAAATCATTTATGTATGTGTATGAGAAGATATAGTAAGTGGCTGGGAGGTTAGATGAGTGAGTATAAGGGATTCTGGAAATAAAAAATAATAATGATGATGAAAATCAACATAAAACAAGACATAGTATAATTGTGTTTTTTTCTATTGTGAAGAAATACAGTTCTTATATGGCATAAGTAAGAAGCTTATGACAGTTGTGTTATCTACCGAAAATGAATGACACCAACAACTCAAAAAAATGACAAAATGGCTGGCAGAATCTAAACCTTGAGTCTATGTCAGTTGAAACTATGACAGTTACATATAAATTGCAATAATTTACTTAAATATTAGGTATTTTTAATCATGTTTATTGATTTTAATCTTCTAATATTATTGAAAAAAGATTGGTTCAAATATATGCCAAGAGGAGTCTTTTAGCAAGTATTACTTTTGATTTAGTTTCTGAAGCATTAATTTAAAATACTTGTGCAATGTTAGATAATAGCAACATTCAAGGATACCTTCACATATTTTAAGAAGATCATATGCTAATTTTTATAAAAACTATTTCAAAGATTCCCTTACCATATAAAAATATTCCTTTTCATGAATGAATCTTAATATATATTACTTTCATAAAATAGGTTTGTGAAAAAATGAAGCTACAGTTAGATGCTTTGACTCTGTTCTCTAGGTTTTGAATACACTATTTTATTGTCAGCCATCTAATTTCCTGGGCATCATTATAATACTTATTAAAAAAAGACATGTTGTGTGCACATGAGAAATCTAAGCACATGTTTTCATTATAAGGTTTTGTTTGTCATCAAAAATTGACAACCAATGTTTTCTTAGACAATTCTGTTTTTTTTTCTACAAAGTCTATATTGCACAAACCTTTAAAAAAAAGTACTAAAATTCCATCTCTACTTGGATTTGTAAGTTTATCTGTGTTGCCCTGAGAAGTCAAGTGAGCTACCTATTAGGACCATGGAGATTTGGACCTTACTAAGAAATGGTCAGTTTTATGAGGACTGCTATCACATTTTTATGAGGCAATTTGACCTCTACAAAAGTCCCCTATTATCTGAAAACAATATTCAATTTGCAAAACTGGCTCTAGTCATTTCAGAGGATCCCAGGTACAGGGACACATTTGCTATTTTGTGAGTGGTTCTTGTTGTTTATAGAGGGCCTTGTAGTGGTTGGAGGGGTACCTTCCATTTTTCTCTCTTAACAGTGGTGTTGCTGATCTCACAAATCATATTTCGGTGGGAAATGAAAGGTACACGGCTGCCAGCATTTTGTTAGAAATAATGACACACTTTACTACCTGTAAGTGCTGAGTGAGTGCTTCTGCCTCTTCTTCCCAAGGTGACTGTAACACAGATTGATGAGAGAGGCTGCAAGACAACAAAGGTTAAAGAGGCAGACCCAGAGCTAGAAGCCAGGCCGACAGTGATGGAGCGGGTGGCAATGAGAGTGCCCACATTATTGTCCTACCCTCTGATAACCAGTGTAATATGAAAACTGACTACAGAAGAAAGGGACAAATTAAACCCATTAATCAAGCATATCTCTGCTAAACAGTTGTTCTAAAGAGATGAACAAATGAAAAATTTACTATTTGTTTTCATGCTTGCAAGGATGGGGAAGAAAATTAATTATAAAGTACTGGCCACACTATTAGTTAAGTTTTTCTTGAGGAAAACTATTTATTGCTTTGTCAAAGGACAAATGAACCTCATTAAGGAGATTAGTTTCAGTCAGTAGTTTTGCATTAGGACAAACTAATAATACACACTTCAGAAGCTACCCCGAGGAAAATTATGAACGTTGAAATCCATTTTTTATTTCTTAATTTACGAACTGTTAGAAAATGACCACTCTATTAGGTATCATAGAAAGAGAAGGGAATCAGATGAGTTCCACCTCTCGCCCCAGTGCCTGAAAGAGAAGCGTTAGAGTGTGGGCTTTGTGAGCTATGTGTTGATGGACTCACAGATGAAGGGGCCGTAACTCGGCCATGGCGTTTTACCCTTGTGTTGGAGCGTGTCAAACAGAGCTCCATGCCAAAAGCAATTTTTGATAAGCTCCTTTGCAATCCTTTTCCTTTTCAAAATGTTTTAAGTGTCTTGGACAAATAGCAAGCTGACATCTGGTATTCAGAAATCCCGCTTCAATCCACACAGAGCAAGGCAAGAAAGGGAAAATGTGTTTCCTCGCTATCAATCTTGTCTGGCTAGTGGAGCTGAGGCTCTTCATACTGCCACAGTGAGTGCAGTTCAGTTCCAGTATTCATTTAATCCCTGGCCTTTCTGTCGAGGTGGCTAACAAGGTGGTGGGGGGGGGGGGGCGCAATTACTGTTCTGTATGAGAGAGAGGGCTAGGATACCGACACCGATCTTCAAAAACAGGAGCAAAACCATACTCCTTTTAGGGAGTGTATGAGTCAGTTGTGAAATAATGACATTTTAAGAATCAACTGACCCATGCTGAATTTAGACTGCTGACCCAGAAAGAAACGTCCGTACATCTGATTGCCAGTCCCTTGAGCCGTTGAAGACACCCCTATCCACTTCTGACCTCCTTTTGTTTATAGGTGCCTGTTGCTTATTTGGGATTGCAAGCGTCCCTGACATATACCTTCCCTTTTCCTTCGGTGTGCCTTTGTAACCTCTGTAATTCAGCTGAAGTGTTAGGTGTCCAGAAGCTGAATCAATGAGATCACAGTGTCTTCAGAGTTCGGTGCTTCAACCAAATTCTCGGGTAGGGATGAACCTAGGGTATGAAAATATTTTCCTTAGCGTACAATTAAAGTTCTTCTCTAGATGTCTTCACTCATATCAAAAATATGCCAGCAACTTCCCTTCCAATTAAAAAAAAATAAGAGCTTATAAAAGAAATTTCTTGAACTAGGTAATGAGTAGATGGGAGCTTTTTTTTTTCCAATTTTATTATGTATTTAGCTCATTTACATTTCCAATGCTATACCAAAAGTCCCCCATACCCACCCACTCCCCCTTTTTGGCCCTGGCGTTCCCCTGTACTGGGGCATATAAAGTTTGCCTGTCCAATGGGCCTCTCTTTCCAGTGATGGCCGACTAGGCCATCTTTTGATACATATGCAGCTAGAGTCAAGAGCTCCGGGGTACTGGTTAGTTCATAATGTTGTTCCACCTATAGGGTTGCAGATCCCTTTAGCTCCTTGGCTACTTTCTCTAGCTCCTCCATTGGGAGCCCTGTGATCCATCCATTAGCTGACTGTGAGCATCCACTTCTGTGTTTGCTAGGCCCCGGCATAGTCTCACAAGAGACAGCTACATCTGGGTCCTTTCGATAAAATCTTGCTAGTGTATGCAATGGTGTCAGCGTTTGGATGTTGATTATGGGGTGGATCCCTGGATATGGCAGTCTCTACATGGTCCATCCTTTCATCTCAGCTCCAAACTTTGTCTCTGTAACTCCTTGATGGGAGCTTTTAAAATCAATCCAATGTTTTCTCTGTGTGTGTGTGTGTGTGTGTGTGTGTGTGTGTGTGTGTGTGTGCGTGTGTGTGTGTGCGTGTGTGTATGTATACAGAGAGAGAGAGAAAGAGAGGAGAGAGAGAGAGAGAGAGAGAGAGAGAGAGAGAGAGAGAGAGAGGAGAGAGAGAGACTTATAAAGGTCACCACTTTAGAGCATTAGAGGCTGACTGCTTTGGGCCTTAGGATAAATATGGGTGTCCTCATATATACCTGTGTAAGTGTGAATTTGAGGTGTAAGAGTCTTAGTTACTTCTCTGTTACTGTAAGAAGACACCATGACCAAGGCAAACTATAAGAGAAAAACATATGTTTATGTAGGAGATTGCTTTTGGTTTTAGAGGTTTAGTCCATGATCATCCTAGTGGGAAGCAGTCAGACATGGTACTAAAATACTAGCACAGAGTTATGCAGGCAGAAGGCAGAGAGAGAGAGAGAGAGAGAGAGAGAGAGAGAGAGAGAGAGAGAGAGAGAGAGACTTGACCTTGCCAAAACTTTCGAAATGTCAGATCTCATCCATAGTAGCTGTGGTGGTTTGAATACCCTTGGCCCTGGAGATGAACTACTAGAAGGTGTGATATTGTTGGAATAAGTTTGGCCTTGAAGGAAGTGTGTGACTGTGAAAGTGAGCTTTGAGGCTCCAATGCTCAGGCTCTACCCAATGTGTAATGAGAGCTTCCTCCTAGCTGTCTATGGATTACAGTCATCTTATAGCTGCTTTCAATCAAGATGTAGAACTCTCAGCTCTTTCTGTACCTCTCTGCCTGAATGCTGCCATGTTTCCCACCATGAAGATAATTGTCTCTGAAATTGTAAGCCAGCCCCAATTCAGTGTTGTCCCTTATAAGAGTTGCCTTGGTCATGGTGTCTATTCTCAGCAATGAAAACCTTAAGATAGAAGTATACTTCTTCCCAAAAGGTCACACCACTTCATCCTCCTAGTACTTCACAAACAGTTCCAGCAATTAATAACCAAGCATTCAAAAATGCTCCAATGATGGCCATTTAATTCAAACTACTGCAGTAAATCTATGCTGTACCTTTGCAAGTAAAACCAGCAGTTGAAGGTATCTTACTCTGTTGTTCTCCACCTTTTTGTTTCAGACAGAGTCTCTCTTATGGGATCAAGAGTTTGTCCTCATGGCTAGAGAGTTAGCAAGACAAGCCCTTGGAACCTTGCTGCATTCCCTTCCAGAACTAGAATTACAGAAATGAGAGTACAACCTAAGGTGAGTCTCGGCCTATAAACTCAACTCCTTATGCTTTTTCAGCAAGTACTTTGCCTACTTAAGCATCTCTCTTGTCCATGATAGATTGTTCGTTTGCTTGTTTGTTATTTATCATAGTGGAGCATGCTGCATAGATATAGTCAAGGAACTGAAGAATAAACTTTTTTTTTTTTTCTAAATGAAAAGGAGCCATTCCTAAATACAGTAGCTTCCTAGCATTGATGGGATTCTTGGTGCTTGTGAAAAATTCACAGACTATGCCCAATCTTGCAGGTCAAAAAACTGTAAGGAAGGGCTAGAAGTTTAGATGGTGATCATGAATAAGAAGGAACCCTCCCTACTGCACACCAACAAAGGACTGATTGAGCTGGGTTAGAATGCTAGCATCGAGAGGCTCTACCAGCAGGTGACCGAGACAGATGCAGATGCTCACAGCCAACCATTGGACTGAGGTTGGGGACCTCGATGAAAGAGTTTGAGGAAGGACGAAAGGAGCTTAAGGGGATTACAACCCCATAGGCAGAACAACAGTATCAACTAACCTGGACCACTCAGAGTTCCTAAGGACTAAGCCACAAACAAAAGAACATACATGGGCTGGTCTGTGACCCCTGTTACATATGTAGCAGAGGACAACATTGTCTGGCCTCAGTGGGAAAGGATTCGGTTAATTCTGTAGAAATTTGATGCCTCAGGGAAGCGGGATGTTAGTTGGGTGAAGTAGGAATGTGTGGTGGGTGGGGAAGAGCCCTTTTAGAAGCAAAAGGGGGGGTGAAGAACTCATGGAGGGGGACCAGGATGGGGGCCACATTTGGAATGTAAATAAATAAAATAATTAATTTAAAAAGAGAATGCTGACCATTACTTGTGCATTAGGGATAACGTTGAAAATGTAAATAAGCAATGAATTAAATCATACTCTCAATTTTAAAGAGTGGATGCACTCATTGCATTGTTCTCTAACAAGATAGTATGACAGAGAAGAAGGCAAAACGAGTATATTAGCATCCTTGATGAATGCTGTCAAGTCATTTTATTTGTGCTATCAAAAGTAATAATAAACAACGATAAGCCATACCAATACGTTGCTACTATTTTTCCTAGTATCTCCAGTGATCTCTGTGAGAGCAAGTAAAGCCTGGGTTTTTGAGAGTATCTTAGTAAATTGACCCTGATAGCAATCAGAGGTTTTGTAACAGCATTCAAATGTATCATTTAGAAATCAATGAATATCTGCAATAAAAGTATTTCCAAGCAATATTACTAGGTTGTGGTGGTTTGAAAAAGAATTCTCCCTCCCCGCTCCCCAATAGGATCATATATTTGATTGATTAGTCATCAGGGAATGGCATTATTTAAAAAGGATTAAGACCTGTGGCCTTCAGTGTAAGAATATAATGAACAAGAGCCAGGACAATATGGCTCAACCAAAGCCCAGTTATCTTACTATTACAGCAAGCCATGGCTATCCTAACACAGTCAAAGCACAAGAATATGCTCTCTGTGATGGCTTGTATATACTCAGTCCAAGGAGTAGCACTGTTAGAAGGCACGGCCCTGTTGGAGAAGTGTATAACTGTGGGTATGGGCTATAAGACCCTCAGCCTAGCTTCCTGGAAGCCTATATTCTGCTAGCAGTCTTTAGAGAAAGATGTAGAACTCTCAGCTCCTCCTGTCTGAATGCTGCCATGTTCTTGCCTTGATGATAATGAACTGACCTCTGAACTGAAAGGCCCCAAGAGGAGCCCCTCGCTCAGACCTTGGGACAATAGCGGACCCCCAAGAACTCAAGGAGACCAAGCTTAATGCAAACCACATGAGGCTTTATTCGAGGAAAGCCAGAGCTCTGGGTCGAGTCATATCCCACTTAGGGGTAGAGGAGTCGACCCTGAGGGAAAAGGGCTCCCAGTTTTTATAGGCCCTCATGGGAGAAAGGAGAAGGGGGCAGTAGGGACTTTCCAGATCTAAACAATATCTATTCTCAAGAAATGGGTATGGGAGGGGTACAAGGAAAGAGTCTGGTGCAGGTGTAGCAACTCCGGATTGGCCTGGCTGTGGTTGCTGGGGAGATTTTTCCGACTCTTCCCCAGCAAGCAATATCACAAACACCTGGCAATGGGCTTCATCGGTGGGCACACACATGGGTTCACAGAATGGTCAAAACATTGGGAGACACACGGGTTCAAGGAATGGCCAGAGCATTGTGCACCTAAGACAGATATTGGTACCTTGAGTGGAGTATTGCTCTGACAGGCCTGACCATGCTTTTGTTTGGAAGAATGTAGATTTGGGGACTTTGGATTTGGAGTGCAGTAGAATGCTTTAAGTGGGGCTTAATGGACTATCCTAGTCTGAATATGGAAGATATTGTTGCTGAGAGTGATTTAATCTATGGAAACCTGGTCCAAGAGGTTTTAGTGGAGAATTTTAGTATGTTGCCTAGAGACCATTTCTGTGGTATTTTTGGTGAAGAATGTTGTTACTTTTAACCCTTGTCTGAAGACTCTGCCTGAGGTTAAGGTGAATAGACTCAGATTAATTGTACTGATAAACAAAGTCTAAGAAACACCCATCCTAGACTTTGTTCTCTGGTTAAGTCTTATGAAGAACATTTTAAACAAGCATAGCAAGGTGAAAAGGGGGAAATAAAATATATAAGATTAAAGGGGCACCAGGAAGTGGAATGGAGCTGAATCATGTGTTCAAGGATATTAATTTAAATTAAGGAAATAGTGACCTTGGGACAAGATTCCACCCAGGTAAGTTTAAGTCCAGGAATGGTAAATCCCAGGAGGCAAAGAAAAGCATTTGTCTGAGTTCAAGGCCAGCCTAGAGTAAATTCTGGGTGAAGAAAAAACATAAATCCAGGTTTGGTGGACCACACCTTTAATCCCAGTGCTTAGGGTCAGACATTCGGATATGAGTTCAAAGTTAATTTAGCGAGCAAGTTCCAGGACAGCCAAGCTTAGGCAGTGAAGAAGTTGCAAAACAGAAAGTTGCTGATAATGCAATAGAACAAGGGGGTTATGTTCTCTCTCCAGCAAGCAGCAGAACTCAGCAGCTTTGGCTATGTGGCTCTGACTTTAGAGTCCAGAAGAGAAGGGACTACTGGGATAATTGATGTTGGTTAGCTGGAGCTAAGAAATTAGTGGTGATTAAGAAGAGACCAGTATCACTGAGGTGAAATCTTCTGGGAAGTATTTTCTGAGAGCACAAAGAAACTGTGTTCCAGAGATAGCCAAGGTTGTACCTTGTGCTGCAGCTGTACTTGGTAATGTGTAAAAGTCACCCAGGTGGTACTGGCTTTGAAGGTATGAAGGTATCATGAAGTGTAGCTGAGGCTTAGCACTGTGAGAGGCTATGGAAGGCTGTTGGTGAAAGTACAGCCTCAGCAGCAGTTGGTGGCCCAGGACTGAAGGGGTCATGCAAACGAGTTGAGGCTTAGCACCATGAAGAGAGCCAATGAGAAGCTATTGGTGCCGGGAGTGGTGGTGCACCCCTTTAATCTCAGCATTTGGGAGGCAGAGGCAGGCAGATTTCTGAGTTTGAGGCCAGCCTGGTCTACAAAGTGAGTTCCAGGATATCCAGGGCTATACAGAGAAACCCTGTCTCGAAAAACCAAGAGAGAGAGAGAGAGAGAGAGAGAGAGAGAGAGAGAGAGAGAGAGAGAGAGAGAGAGAGAGGCTATTGGTGAAGCCAAGTTGCAGCAGAAGACCCTAGTGTATTGGAGATGGCAGTACCATGGGATGATCACCAAGAGCAGCAGAGGCAGTGGAATGGTGTCAACCTGAGCTTAGAGTGCTATAGAGCTGGAGAAGTGATGTCAGCTCTTTGAAGAAGCACAGAAGATCACGTGTGGATCCTAGACATTGGAACAAGAAGCTGTAACATTGAAGTTGCCTTGGAGACTCCCACATTCTAGGATGCCACAGCCCTGGGCTATCTGCTGAGGAAAGCTGCTGAGGGAGTGGAACTAGCCCAGGAGAAAGAATTTTGTTGCAGTCAACAAAGATGATAAAGGAGTTGGAGATTTTAAGACTGCTTTGACATCAGAACTGGAGATGCAGAGCTGGGAGTTTGCTCAGATGGTTTCCTGTCTTGCTTTAGGAATAGCAATTATGTGATTGGATGAATTTCAGAAGAGAATTTGAACTTTTAACATTGTTGAGACTGCTATAGACTATAAAGAGTTTTGAAGTTGGATTAAGTATATTTTTGGATTATGCTATGTGTAGGTATGCCCTCCATAGACTAATGTTTGGACAATCCTATGGGGGACGGGGAGTGGAATGTGATGGTTTGTATATGCTCAGCCCAGAGAGTGGCACTATTACAAGGTGTGACCCTGTTAGAGTAGGTGTATCACTAGGGTGTGGGCTATGAGACCCTCATCCTAGCTGCCTGGAAGCCAGTATTCTACTAGCAGCCTTCAGATGAAGATAGAACTCTCAGCTCTGCCTGCCAGGATGCTGCCATGTTCCTGCCTTGATGATAATGGACTGAACCTCTAAACTTTTAAGCCAGCCCCAATTAAATGTTGTCCTTACATGGGATGCCATGTTCATGGTATCTCTTCACAGCAGTAAAACCCTAACTAAGACACCTTGTTAAATCTTTAAAGAGAAAATTAAAGAAACCTTTAAAACAGAAATAAATAAATCCCTTAAAGAAATATAGGAAAATACAATCAAAAGGGTAAAATAAACAAATAAAACTGTTCAAAACCTGAAAATAAAAATAGAAGCAATAAAGTAATCACAAACTGAGCAAATCCTTGAGATGGAAAACCTAAGGAAGAAAACAGGAACTACCAATAGAAATAGCCCAGACAATATAAAAGATGGAAGAGAGAACCTCAGGCATAGAAGACATGATAGAAGAAATTGATGCACCTGTCAAAGAAAATGTGAAATCTAAAAGCTTTCTGACAAAAGCATCCAAGAAATCTGAGGCGCCATGAGAGAGCTTAACCTAAGAATAGTAGAAATAGAAGAAGGGGGATACTCCTAGACTCAACATCCAGAAAACATTTTCAACAAAATCCTAGAAAACTTCTCCAGGCTAAAGAAAGAGATGCCTACAAACATACAAGAAGCTTGTAGAACACCAATTAGACAGGACCAGAAAAGAAAATTCTTCTACTACATAATAATCAAAACACTATGTGTGCAGAAAAAGAAAGAATATTAAAAACTGCAAAGGAAAAATGTCAAGTAACATAGGAAGACAGACCTATCAGAATTCTACTCAACTTCTCAATCTAAAAGCCAGAAGAGCCTGGGTACAGTTTTATTTATTTATTTCACCCTGTTGACTGTATTTTCCTGTATTTCTTTAAGGGATTTATTTATTTCTATTTTAAAGGCCTCTTTAAAGTCTCGGAGACTCTAAGAGATCACAGCTTAGATTACTATACACAGCAAAACTTTAATCATTATGGTTGAAAAAATATGATATTCCATGACAAAATTAAATTTAAACAATATTTATACACAAATCCAGCCCTACAGAAGATATTAGAAGAAAAACTCCAACCCAAGGAGGCTAACTATACCCAAGAAAAAAAAAAGAAATGAGTAATCCCACATCAGCAAATCCAAAAGAATGGAAGCACCCTCTTTGTCTCTTTCTCTGACTTTCATCACCAACATCAAAATAACAGGAATTAACAATTATTGATCATTAATATTTCTCAAAATCAAAGAACTCAGTTCATCCAATAAAAAGGCAGAGGCTAATAGAATGGAAGTAAAATCAGGATCCATCAATCTGCCTCATAAAGGAAGCATGGCTTGGCAACATAGACAGAAAGGTCTCTTCAGAGTGAAGAGCTAGAAAAAAATTTCCCAAGAAAATGGACCCAAAAAGCAAGCTGGATTAGCCATTCTAATATCTAACAAAATAGGCTTTCAACCAAAATTAATCAAAAGAGATAAGGGGAATATTAGTTTAATTAATTAATTAATTAATTAATTAATAAGGGGAATTAAAATATTACTAAAGTGGGAGACTTCAACACAGCACTCTCACCAATGGACAGATCATTGAGACAAAAACTAAAATGACAAACAATGAGACTAATAGAGGTTATAAATCTAATCGATGTAACATGTATTATACAACATAAACAGATATACCTTCTTCTCATCAGTTCATGGAACTTTCTCCCAAACTGACCATATACTCGGTCACAAGGCCAGTCTCAACTGATACTAGAAGACTGAAATAACCCCTTGTACATTATTAGACTACCATAGATTAAAGGTGCCATTCAACAATAAGAATAGCAACCTAAATAGTACAAACTCATGGAAACCGAAGAATATTCTACTCAGTGTTCACTGGGTCATGAAAGAAAAAAAGGAAGAAATTAAAGACTTTCAAGAATTCAGTGAAAATGAAGGCAAAACACACCCAAACTTATGGGACACAAGGAAAGCAGTAACAAGAGGAAAGTTCCTTAACAGTAAGTCCCTTTATAAAGAAACTGAAGGGATCGCATGCTAGCAACTTAAAAGCACACCTGAAAGCTCTAGGACAGAAAGAAACAAACACACCCAAGATAAGTAGATGACAGGAAATAATAAATCTCAGGATCAAAATCAACACATTAGAAGCAATGAGAACAATAAAAAAAAAATGAAACTAAGAGCTGGTTCTTTGAGAAAAATCAAGAAGTTAGACAAACCCTTAGTCAAACTGAAAAAAATGCAGATGCAGTATCCAAATTAAGAAACTTGAAAATGAAAAAGGGTGCATAATAACAGATACTGAGGAAATCCAAAGAATCATTAGGTTCTACTTCAAAAACCTGTACTCCACAAAATTGGAAAACCTAAATGAAAAAGATGATTTTCTTAATAGCTTTTTCCACTTACCAAATTTGAATAAAAATCAGGTAAACTATTCAAATAGTCCTATAATCCAAAGGAAATAGAAGCAGTCATTAAAAAGTCTACCACATTATCCCCCCAAAATTCCCCAAAACTCATTAAAAAGACAAAACTAGAAACAAAACAAAACAAAAATACAGCCACATGGTTTTAAAGCAGACTTTCAAAGAAGAGTTAATACCAAAACTTCTCAAATTATTCCACAAAATAGAAATAGAATAAGCACTGTCAAACTCATTTTATGAGGCAACAGTCAACTTGATGTCTACATCACACAAAGACTCAACAAAAAAAGAGAATTTCAGACCAATTTTCCTTATCAATATTTGAGGGTCTCACTGTTTTGGCCAATCTTTGGCCCATACAATTCACAAGGGCACTGGGATCAGATTTGGCAAGCACTGGTTCGGAAACCCTGAGTACATGTAAAGGGTACTACCTGTAGTAGGCTGATCAACTTTACTTAGGGTGACTGAGGCTTAAAAAATTATGGGCGACTAAAGGTAGGGAGATCCAGGATGTCATTGGCTGGGGTGCTTAGGGTACATTCCTATGCCTCATTAGCATAGGGAAGCATTTCAGGATTCTCAGATACTGGCTGAACAAGTTTTGTCAAGAGAATAGAAATTGGTTGTATAATCTAATTGAGGCTATGTGACATTAGCCAGGTAGAGACATGTATGGGTGCTTAGAATTCCCCAAACAGGGTCAGAGAAGGAGAAATCCTGCTAATGAAGGGAGTCTCCCATCCAGTCAGAGTGAATTTCAACCTTAACTAGCAGAGTTTTCCCACAAACATATATGCAAAAATAGGTCAATGAAATCCTTACAAACTGAATCCAAGAATACATGAAAAACATCATTCATCATGATCAAGCAGGCTCATCTCAGGGATGCAGGGATTCTTCAATATATTAAATTCCATCAACATAATGTAACTTATAGATAAACTGAAAGAAAAAAATCACATGATCATCTCATTATATGCTAAAAAATCCTTTGTTAAAACCCCAATACTCTTTCACGATAAAAGTCCTGGAGACATCAGAGATATAAGTCCCATACCTCAATACAATAAAGGCAATATATAGTAAGCCAATGGCCAACATCAAATTAAATAGAGACAAAACTTAAAGCATTCCACTAAAATCTAGGATAAAACAAATCTATACACTCTCTCCATATCTATTCAATATAGAACTTGAAGTTCTAGCTAGAGCAATAAGATACCCATGGGAGAACAAAGAGATACAAACTGGAAAAGAAGTCAAAGTATCTCTATCCACAGATAATATAGCATATGTAAGTGACCAAAAAAAATTCTACCACGGGACTCTTATACTCTTATATATTTGCTTGCAAATACATTTAGCAAAGTGGGTAGATATAAAAGTAACAAAAAGAATCAGTATCCCCCTTATATACAAATGATAAATGGGCTGAAAAAGAAATTAAGGGAAAAAACATTTTTCACAATAGTCACAAATAAAATATCTTGGTGTGACTCTAACAATCAAGGGAAAGACCTATATGACAAGAAATTCAAGTGTCTGAAGAAAAAAAATTGAAGAAGATGTTAGAAATGGAAAGACCTCCCATACTCATGCATGGGTCAGTAAGATCAACATAGTCAGATTCAATGCAATTCCCATCAAAATTACAACACAATTCTTTACAGACTTTGATAGCACAATTTAAGCCTCATGTAGAAAAACATGTATAGCTAAAACACTTCTATACAATAAAAGTACTATCACCATCCTTCATTTCAATGAGCACTATAGTGCAGTTGTAAAAACAAACAAACAAACAAACAAACAAACCTGCATTATTGGCATTAAAACAAAGTTTGATCAATGGAATGGAATGGAATGGAATGGAATGGAAGACCCAAAAACAAACCCACACACCTATGCACACTTGATTTTTTTGACAAAAAAATGCCAAAGTTATTCAACAGAAACAAAAAGAAAGAATCTTCAGCAAATGTTGCTGGTCTAACTGGATGTCTGTATGTAGAAGAATGCAAATAGATCCATAGTTATCACCCTAAACAAAACTCAAGTCCAAGTGTATCAAAGACCTCAACATAAAACTGGATATATTAAACATTATAGAAGAGAAAATGGGGAATAGTCTTGAATGTACTAGCATGGTAGACAACTCTCTGAATGGAACCCAAATAGCTAAGATCAAAAATTAATAAATCCGATCTCATGAAATTGAAAATACATTGTACATCAAAGGACAATGCCAATAGGACAAACTAGTGTCCTTTGGAATGAAAAAAAAAAATGTTCTCACCGACTCTATATCCAACAGAGGGTTCATAGCCAAAATTTATAAAGAACTCAGTATATTAAATGCCACCAAACCAAATAGCCTAATTTGAAAATGGGGTACAGAGCTAAACAGAATTTTCAAGAGAAGACTCTCTAATGGCTGTGAAGCACTTTAATAAATGTTCAAAGTTCTTGGTCATCGGGGAAATGCAAATCAAAATAACTGAGATTTCATCTTACATATGTCAGAATGGCTAAGATCGAAAACTAAAGTAACAGCACATGTTGGCAAAGATGTGGAGCAAGAAGGACACTCCTCTGTTGCTGACGGAAGTACAAACTGGTGCAACCACTCTGAAAAGCAATTTGCAGTTTCTGAGAAAATTGGGAATATTTCTACTCCAAGACCTAGCTTACCACTCCTGGGCATATACTCAAAAGATTCCCCACTATATCACAAGGACACTTTATCAACTAGTTCACAGCAGCTTTATTCTTAGTAGCTAGAACCTACAAACAACCCAGATCTCCCTCAACTGAAGAGTAGATAAAGAAAATGTGCTACATTTACACAATGGAATATTACTCAGCTATTAAAAACAAGGACATCATGAACTGGGAGGGGAACAACAGGTAGTGGGGATTAAGTGTCAGGAGTGTTGGGGTTAGGGGTAAGAAAGCTAGGAGAGAGAAGGTAAATCATTGTGGGACACATCTGAGACTAGCTGGAGACCTGGGACTGAGAGGCTCCTGGGAGGATATGGGGTGACCTTAGCTGAGACTCATACCTACAGGGTTATGCAGCCCAAAGTGGTCACCTCCTGTAGACATAGAAGATTTCCTGTGGAGGTAGGGGGATACCAACTCACCCACAAAATCTTCTACCCAAAAGTTGTCCTGCCTACAAGATATGGACGGATAAAGGGATAAAGATGAAGCATAGATTGAGAAAATGGCTAAGCAATGACTGGCCTAACTTGAGATCTATACCATAGGAGAGAGCCAACCTCTTACACTATTAATGATAGTCTGTTGTGCTTGCACACTGTAGCCTAAGATAACAGTCATCTGAGAGGCTTCATTTAGCACCTGAGAGGCTTCCTCCAGCAGCTGATGGAAACAGATGCAGAGACCCACAGACAAACTTTAGGTAGAACTTAGGAAGTCTTGTGGAAGAGTTGAGGAAAGGATAGAGGGAGCTGGGGTGGTCAAGAACATCACACACATACACAAAAGTCAAATAACCTGAGCCCGTGGAGGCTCACAGAGACGGAATCACAAACCAAAGAGCATGCAGGGTTTTTACACACTTGGAACAGAAGGGCAACTTGGTCTCCATGTGGGTCCCCTAACAAGTGGAGTAGGGGCTCTCACTATCTCAAATTCTGGTGCTTGTCTTTGGATCCCTTTTGTCTAGGTGGGCTGCCTTATCTGGCCTCAGTGGGAGAACATACACTTAGTCCTGAAGTGATTTGATGTGCTAGGGTGGGTTGGTACCTGTGTGTGAGGCAGAGGAACTGGGAGGGGATGAGGAGGGGGCTGCTATCAGGATGTCAAATGAATGAATGAATGAATGAATGAATGAATGAATGAATAGATGGAAAAAAGGAAAGTGTGGTCATATTGGAAGAAGTGTGGTCACTGGGATCCAGTGGGGGTTGAAGCTTTAGAAATCCAAGCCAATCTCATTCTCATTTCCTGCTGTCTCCAGATCTTGATGTAAATGTTAACTACTTTTACAGCATGTCTGCCTTTGACTATGTTCATCATTATGGTGATAATGGAGTTACATCTAAATTTTAAGCAAGCCACAATTAAGTGCTTAAGTAGGTGTTGCTATGCTCACAGTATCTCATCCTAGCAATAGAACAATGACTAAAATAGAGGTAATATCAAATTTTGCCAAACATTTAAATATAAGTCAATATAAGCAAATATATCCTTGTCCTCAGGAAAGGTACAACTACCTCATTGGGTAACACAACCACAACTGATCTGTAAGTAGCACCAAATAATTTCACCAAAATTATTATTCCTCTTAATGTCTAAAATGTTTCAGAGCTATATATTTGGGGAAATATTGGGCAGCATATTTTCCTCTTAGAGACATCTACATTGACACTCAACAGGCTCTAGAAAAAAATGACTATGAAATTCTGCCTATTCTAGGTAAAATCATGCTAAGTAGCTATAGTCAGTGAAATTTGGGGGTTAGGTTCATGGACTAGAGAGACTATGGGGTTGGGGATGTGAAAATGTTGTGAATCAAATGACACAGTTGGAATTTAAATTTTTCAGCATGGAAAAGTAAGAGCATGAAATTAAGGAGGAAGCAACTTATGTAATTCAAGAGAGATGAACATTATATAAAAATTCTTTCTTAAGCAATTATAGTATGTGTACTGTCTCAGTCCTCCTATAGTACTTTCAAGAAGAAGTAAATGTTAACATCAACCTCATATCACTGATATTTCACAAACTGACTCCATTTTGCTTATTTTATTGCTGCCAGGCTGGTGATTCTCTAAATTTTTGACCTGCCTAGTTTTCAAAGTGAGTGCCAGGACAGTCTTGGCTACACAGAGAAACCAAGGAGATAGATAGATAGATAGATAGATAGATAGATAGATAGATAGATAGATAGATAGATAGATAGATGATAGATAGATAGATAGATAGATAGATACATAGATACATAGATACATAGATACATAGATAGATACATAGATAGATACATAGATAGATACATAGATTGATAGCTAATAGATGCTACCATTAGCAATCTTATCACAAATCTGCCTCCACACACAATCTATTACCCAACCTATTGGAACTACTTATTCTTCAAGTTATCTACAAGTCAAAAGGAGATATAGAGATTAAAATATAGACCTGAACATATTTCTTTCTTTCTTTCTTTCTTTTTTTTTTTGTTTTTGTTTTTTTTTTTTTTTGTTTTTTTCGAGACAGGGTTTCTCTGTATAGTTCTGGCTGTCCTGGTACTCACTCTGTAGATCAGGCTGGCCTTGAACTCAGAAATCCGCCTGCCTCTGCCTCCCGAGTGCTGGGATTAAAGGCGTGTACCACCACACCCAGCCTGAACATATTTCTTAAGCAGAGGTAAGCCACTTGTATTAAACAGATGAGCTGTTAAATTTCATTTCTGCTTTTTAAAAAAGTTACTCACAAAGCACATGTAATTATATTGATGTTTATATACAAATATGTATAGTTTATTGTTTACTTATTTGAATAACAATTCATGCTGATATAGTAGAGAAGAAAGTCTAGGTCCTGGATCTCTGATACACTTTATGAATTTCACCAATTAGTTTTCTAAATATAGCTGTGGGACTTGGGATATAGGACCTTTCCTATCCACATTGTAATTTCTCTGAAATCTACGTGGCCATGACTACAGAACTGTGGGATGAGCGTGAATACTAAAGATATCATTTATGCGATGTGCTTTATGCAAGTTTGGTATAATATAACCATTCAATAAATGTGAGAACTTACCTTTATGATATTGCTATTATCTGAGCATCATTAGTTTTATTTGTTAAATAATGCTATTAATCATTGAATTCCTTCCAGGACTATCATGAATCTTAGATGATCTACATTTTATGAAAGCACTGTTTATTCTCTAAGGTGCTACTTAAGTGGAAAATATTACAAGGACAGCTAAAGTGGCTTGGTCTTTCATCATTGGCTGTTCAATGAGTCAAGCCTCCCTATTTTGATTAGTTACAATAGTTGGGTGTAGAAATTACATTTTCAACTCTCTCGACTTTAGTAAAACAGTTTCCAGTGCAAGTGTCTGGGATAACTCAGTGTGGCAAAGACAATCCTCCAAGATATTCATTGAAGTTAAACCCAAGACTTAATCTGACAAAGATTTTCTTTGTCTTTCTCTGTCAAAATTTCCTTTCTGACTGTGGGTCACCCTTCTTCATTTATCCTACCCCAGAGCACATGGCAATGAAAGGCTGTGAATTTACAAACTCCTGGCACCAGGTCCATGAAAAACCAGAATTTCTCTGTCAGCTGCATATAAAAATTCTGGGTAGAAGAATTAAAATGTCTTTTATAATACCTCCCTTATGGTGACAATACATTCATCAAATAAATATCATGTCAAAACTGGCTAAGTTCCAGGTCACACACTGAGTAAACATACACACAGAAATCAACAAGATAACATCTATACACAACAAAAAAACTAGAGAGGCCGGAGGGAGAAAGCATAAAATGTGGCTCAGTGTGGAGGTTTACCCCCACAATCATGATGTCGAGTGAACAAATTTCTGTCTGCTTTTCACTACCCTGGATAGTCAGATGAGTGTAAGCATTAGATAGAAAGTGATACAATGATCACTCTACAAGTAGTCCCTAAGCTAGCATGTGAATGCGGAACACACTCTGTTGGCTCCCTCACTAATATATAGGAGAGAGTGCTGAGATGCTTATTTAGAAAGCTGTAAAACTACCAAATGCTAATGCTGTTTTCACTGAAAATTAAGGAAAAATAAATATTCTCTGATCTGTATAGAAAATTGGTGTTCATAATACTTCCATGGACTTATTTATTACCCAAAACACTAAAGATCCTGTACTTTCAATAATGGTTAGAAGAATTTATATGCAAATCAGGACCAAATTAAAATCAAATTTATCTGACAGTACTACCAATTATCTTTTGCACAATATTTGAGGCTTTTAATGACAGGTTTGTGGTTGCAGTTTTATTTTAGATGTCTTATTACTTTTTAATCACAAGGTAGGAAATTGCCGCAGAAGTGCAGGAGGAGATATTGAATAAACATTTCTCATGCTGGAACAATCTTATATCACTTTCTTCCCGTGGGTTTAAGGTTGTATACATTCTTTTAATGTTTACACTTAACACTCTTGCATCAATACTAGCTTTCTGTTCAGTAAGGCTGGTTTTGCTCATAGTCAGACTTATAACTTTATCCCAAGTGCAAGGCTTCATGTATCACTTTGTTTATGTTGTTGTTACTAGTTAAACAGTGAATGAATTTTAACAGTATTTATAGAGACTGAGTTTGGAAGTCAACTTTTTCTTTTTATTAGTTGAAAGCCCTTTAGATAAAGGTGGACGACAGAATGAGGTGATTCATTTAATTAAATCAAAATCTGTCACAAAATGACAATAGTCAAAATATGTTGTAAAGGTGCTTCAACACATTACCTAGTAGATCAAAGGGGCAAAGGAAAGTCTTCGTTCCTTTCTACATAGGTTCTTCCCTCCCATGACTTCGGTTGAAGCATTTTCACCTAGGAAAAGCAGGCTGGATAGAATAAAGCTATGATTACAGACTGGATAGAATAAAGTGATGATTACTTATTTTGTTCTTGTGCATAATGTTGGAAGAGTCATAAGGTTGTTTCCCTTCATCAAGGGTGCAACGTGGCAGATTCAGGGGTGGCCAAGCAAACGCAGCTCAACTTTCTAGCAACTTAATTGGATGCCATTGGGTACCATCTCTGTGGACCATTTCCTGTAAGAGAGGGATTCTTTTCTGTGACCTCCAAAGCAGTGAAAACCTATTTGGCTCAATTTCATCTTTTCCAGAAGAACAGATCCAAAGAGAAATTACAAAGGAAATGTAATAGCATTTTTACTCCTTTCTGCTGGAGGGTTTTGCGATGTGACTGCTTTAAAACTTACTATTTTGCAAAAGCCAATTTTCTTCAAGAGGCCGTTGGCACTCAAATCAGCAGCACAATAAACTTGCCAGAACCGGACTATGTTGGATAATGAAAAAAAAAAAAATTCACTGCAATTTTATAAAGCAGAGTGACTGGCTTTGTGATATTATTTATTTATTTTACTATACAATACATGTTAGAATTGAGAGGAAATGGGTGCTCCTGGTTTAAGTTCAATGCTTAATCCACAACTTGGTGAACCCCAAAGCAGGTACTCTATTACACTTACAGAATAAGCAGTGTCGTAAGAGTTGATGTCTCAGAGCCAAAACTGACAGCCTCAATTCAAACCTCAGTTCTACCACTTGCATGCTGGGTAAAACCGTGCACCTTCTCTTTGCCTTATTCTTTTTTTTATAAGATAAAAATAGAATTGTGTATTTGCAAATATATATTGTAATATAGGTGATGTCATATCTTTTTGGGTGTGCCAGTGTGAGCATTTGCCCATGAGTTGGCCTATGTGGAACCAATTTTTGAATCCCAATGATCTGTACCAGAACTGATAAAAACATCGATTAGGACCACAGAACTATTAGATTTCAAGAGGTATTGTACTGAACCTCATCCAACTGAGATGATTTAGTTTCACTCTCATCTTCCACGGAGCTCTATTCTAAGAGAAAAATCTTAACATCTTAATAAATTTAATATCTTTAATTATTCAAGTAGTCATATCATATACTTTCCAATAGTCCTCCATGCTATATCTAAAAGGGACTTTTACTCTCTGTTTCTCAAGAGTAGCCCTTCAAGTCTGAAATCATCTGACCTTTATCCACAAGTCCTTTATCCATAAATTTTGGTAGCACTGTGTTTCATCCTTCGTTTTCTCTTGTCTCCAGATTAATGATTTACTCTTTTATTAACCATGGGCTTGTATATATTCTGCTTATCTGTCCTTAATATTTTTCCCATATTTTGCTTCAGATGGAATTTGAGTTTCTTTGTTCTGACATTTGTAGTAGCATGGCTCTCCTGTGTTCATGTTTTCAGTGTAAATAAACATCCACAGCACATATCTTTCTTGAACCCACATTCTGTAGGGTACTGATTATGTTTTCTTCTAAAATTTTTGGCATTTCGGGTTTCAAATTGGCGGTTTGATAAATTAGGGGTCTTTGGGGATTATAGGGTTATGGGTTCCACATCTCCTCCTCCACAGGGCTTGGCCTCTTGGGGGTGGGGGGAGGACATGATAAATTGACAGAGATTACCCTACGCTCCCAGGTAGGAAGTGCAGTCTGAGGCCTGGGAAAGCCAGAGCTGGTTCGGTGTTCCCGGGCCTGCAAAAAGGCTGGGCTGTCTGGTTCTCAGGCTCTCAGACACCCAGTAGCCACTGGAAGCCACTGAAGAGCTGAGAACAGAGTGGGGGATCCGGGCTGGATGTACCCATGGGAGGGGCGGGCGGGAGAGAGTGGGAGATCCAGCTGGTCCCGTGGGGAGAATTCTTGGCTTCTTGGTGGTTGGCTTGGGCTTGGCCTATTTGTGGCTGGGAGCACAGAGATTATATGGTGACTCTATAGGCAAAGGCCTTCTCCATGGGTCCCCACAGCAGGTCCTAATGAAAAGAGACAGTCTGTGGTTTTAAGGCAATTATTGTCATGGCAGAAATTGGACGAGTAAGACCATACCCCACTTCTCAGGGTCGACCTGAGGTTAAATACCTTTTGGAGGGAGGAATGTCTGGTAAGGAAAGCTTATTGGCTAAATCCTCCAGGCCTTTAGGTCCCTCATTAAAGTGGAGATCTGTCTTGAGCCCACGTGACCATAGGTCATGACCTCTATCTGTGGAGCTTGGGGCATTGCCCTTACATGAATGATGGCCACAAATCTATGGAGACCTGGTGCCCTGAAACAGGCAAAATGCCTACCATCCCTTCCAGGTATCCAGGGTTTCTAGCCTTAGCTCAAGAGGGGAAAAAAAGCTACCTTTCATGGCACCACGGGGCAGGGGGGAGGGAGGGAGAGTGGGATGATAGCAATAGTTTTAATTCTTTTACATGTGTACATCCAGTTTTCTAAGCACCATTTATTGAGCATGCTACTAGTGTTCCCCTAGTAATTTTGGGATCTCTGTCATATCTGATATGATGGTGTCATTTCCTATGCTCAAGGTTGTATCTTCCATCCTGACTCATTCATCTACAAGTTTGTTTTGGTGCCAGTACCACACTCTTTGTATCACCATAACTCTGCATTCTTACTTGACATATGATGATATTTAAGCCACCATTGTTCTTTTTGTCCAAGATCACTTTGGTATTTTGTACTTTTATGGCGTCACACCAGTTACCTCTACTGGGAGTGGTATAAGACTGGAACTGTTCTCAGTATAACATGAATTGAGTAGGGGCTCATTAGGCCTTGTCCTCCCTGCTGAACTACTGAATATTGGTGGATTCTGGGGACAGCGGGTCATTTATAGATTTCAGTTGCATATTTACTGGTGAGAACACCACACTCCAATGGGCAGTTCCAAAATTATCAACATAGAGACAGATTTGGGTTAAACACAGAGAATCACGAAATGAAGCGAAAAGACATGAATATGGAATGGGAGCTTCTAAGGAAAGGAGGCTTCACAGGTTGACATCGTGATAGGAGAGATGGCTTCCATCATTATCAGAATGTTACTAGATAAAGCACCAGCACAGGCAATTCTCATGGAAAGCAAAAGGAAAATGAAAGGGAAAATCCGAGGACAAGCATGACGGCCATCTTTTTTATAAAGTAGCCTAGAGGTAAATGTATCCTCATGCCCAAAGACTTTATGAAAGCTAAAATTTAAGCAAGATGAATGGGGATGAGCAGCAGTGGTCGCCATCTGGGTTCCGGGACTCCGCGGGACCTAGGAAATTAGTCTGAACAGGTTAGAGGGTGCGCCAGAGAACCGGACAGCTTCTGGGACGGGCAGAAGCACAGAGCCACTGAGGCAGCAGCCTGGGCGGGCCGCAGACAACCGGCCACCATCAGGACCAGAGGACAGGTGTCCGCCTGGCTTGGGAGGTGGCCTCAGCCTCAGCAGCAGCGGTCGCCATCTTGGTTCCGGGACTCAGCAGAACTTAGGAAATTAGTCTGAACAGGTTAGAGGGTGCACCAGAGAACCGGACAGCTTCTGGGACGGGCAGAAGCACAGAGCCGCTGAGGCAGCAGCCTGGGCGGGCCGCAGACAGCCGGCCACCATCCCGACCAGAGGACAGGTGTCCGCCTGGCTCGGGAGACGGCCTCAGCCTCAGGAGCAGCTGTCACCATCTTGGTTCCAGGACTCCCTGGAACTTAGGATTTTAGTCTGCACAGGTGAGAGTCTGCACCACAGAAGCTGACAGCTTCTGGGAACTGCCAAAGCAACACGGCTTCTGAGAGAGGCCCTGTTTTGGGCCTTCTTCTTCGACCAGGAGGAGGTCCAAAAACAAGATATCTGCGCACCTTCCCTGTAAGAGAGCTTGCCAGCAGAGAGTGCTCTGAGCACTGAAACTCAGAGGAGAGAATCTGTCTCCCAGGTCTGCTGAGAGACGGTAACAGAATCACCAGAAGAACAATCTCTAAACAGAGTCAACTATAACTACTAACTCCAGAGATTACCAGATGGCGAAAGGTAAACGTAGGAATCCTACTAACAGGAACCAAGACCACTCACCATCATCAGAACGCAGCACTCCCACTTCGCCCAGTCCAGGGCACCCCAACACACCCGAAAACCTAGACCTAGATTTAAAAGCATATCTCATGATGATGGTAGAGGACATCAAGAAGGACTTTAATAAATCACTTAAAGAAATACAGGAGAACACTGCTAAAGAGTTACAAGTCCTTAAAGAAAAACAGGAAAACATAATCAAACAGGTAGAAGTCCTTACAGAAAAAGAGGAAAAAACATACAAACAGGTGATGGAAATGAACAAAACCATACTAGACCTAAAAAGGGAAGTAGAAACAATAAAGAAAACTCAAAGTGAGGCAACACTGGAGATAGAAACCCTAGGAAAGAAATCTGGAACCATAGATTTGAGCATCAGCAACAGAATACAAGAGATGGAAGAGAGAATCTCAGGTGCAGAAGATTCCATAGAGAACATCGGCACAACAATCAAAGAAAATGGAAAATGCAAAAAGATCCTAACTCAAAATATCCAGGAAATCCAGGACACAATGAGAAGACCAAACCTACGGATAATAGGAGTGGATGAGAATGAAGATTTTCAACTCAAAGGACCAGCAAACATCTTCAACAAAATTATTGAAGAAAACTTCCCAAATATAAAGAAAGAGATACCTATGAACATATAAGAAGCCTACAGAACTCCAAATAGACTGGACCAGAAAAGAAATTCCTCCCGACACATAATAATCAGAAAAACAAATGCACTAAATAAAGATAGAATACTAAAAGCGGTAAGGGAAAAAGGTCAAGTAACATACAAAGGCAAGCCTATCAGAATTACACCAGATTTTTCACCAGAGACTATGAAAGCCAGAAGAGCCTGGACAGATGTTATACAGACACTAAGAGAACATAAATTCCAGCCCAGGCTACTATACCCAGCCAAACTCTCAATTACCATAGATGGAGAAACCAAAGTATTCCACGACAAAACCAAATTCTCACATTATCTCTCCACGAATTCAGACCTTCAAAGGTTAATAACAGAAAAAAACCAATACAAGAACGGGAACAATGCCCTAGAAAAAACAAGAAGGTAATCCCTCAACAAACCTAAAAGAAGACAGCCACAAGAACAGAATGCCAACTTTAACAACAAAAATAACAGGAAGCAACAATTACTTTTCCTTAATATCTCTTAACATCAATGGGCTCAACTCCCCAATAAAAAGACATAGACTAACAAACTGGCTACACAAACAAGACCCAACATTTTGCTGTTTACAGGAGACACATCTCAGAGAAAAAGATAGACACTACCTCAGAATAAAAGGCTGGAAAACAATTTTCCAAGCAAATGGTATGAAGAAACAAGCTGGAGTAGCCATCCTAATATCTGATAAGATTGACTTCCAACCCAAAGTCATCAAAAAAGACAAGGAGGGGCACTTTATTCTCATCAAAGTTAAAATCCTCCAAGAGGAACTCTCAATTCTGAATATCTATGTGCCAAATACAAGGGCAGCCACATTCATTAAAGAAACTTTAGTAAAGCTCAAAGCACACATTGCACCTCACACAATAATAGTGGGAGACTTCAACACACCACTTTCACCAATGGACAGATCATGGAAACAGAAACTAAACAGGGACACACTGAAACTAACAGAAGTGATGAAACAAATGGATCTGACAGATATCTACAGAATATTTTATCCTAAAACAAAAGGATATACCTTCTTCTCAGCATCTCATGGTACCTTCTCCAAAATTGACCACATAATAGGTCACAAATCAGGCCTCAACAGATTCAAAAATATTGAAATTGTCCCATGTATCCTATCAGATCACATGCACTAAGGCTGATCTTCAATAACAAAAAAAATAACAGAAAGCCAACACTCACGTGGAAACTGAACAACACTCTTCTCAATGATACCTTGGTCAAGGAAGGAATAAAGAAAGAAATTAAAGACTTTTTAGAGTTTAATGAAAATGAAGCCACAACGTACCCAAACCTTTGGGACACAATGAAAGCATTTCTAAGAGGGAAACTCATAGCTCTGAGTGCCTCCATGAAGAAACGGGAGAGAGCACATACTAGCAGCTTGACAACACATCTAAAAGCTCTAGAAAAAAAGGAAGCAAATTCACCCAAGAGGAGTAGACGGCAGGAAATAATCAAACTCAGGGGTGAAATCAACCAAGTGGAAACAAGAAGAACTATTCAAAGAATTAACCAAACGAGGAGTTGGTTCTTTGAGAAAATCAACAAGATAGATAAACCATTAGCTAGACTCACTAGAGGGCACAGAGACAAAATCCTAATTAACAAAATCAGAACTGAAAAGGGAGACATAACAACAGATCCTGAAGAAATCCAAAACACCATCAGATCCTTCTACAAAAGGCTATACTCAACAAAACTGGAAAACCTGGACAAAATGGACAAATTTCTGGACAGATACCAGGTACCAAAGTTGAATCAGGATCAAGTTGACCTTCTAAACAGTCCCATATCCCCTAAAGAAATAGAAGCAGTTATAAATAGTCTCCCAGCCAAAAAAAGCCCAGGACCAGACGGGTTTAGTGCAGAGTTCTATCAGACCTTCAAAGAAGATCTAATTCCAGTTCTGCACAAACTTTTTCACAAGATAGAAGTAGAAAGTACTCTACCCAACTCATTTTATGAAGCCACTATTACTCTGATACCTAAACCACAGAAAGATCCAACAAAGATAGAGAACTTCAGACCAATTTCTCTTATGAATATCGATGCAAAAATCCTCAATAAAATGCTCGCTAACCGAATCCAAGAACACATTAAAGCAATCATCCATCCTGACCAAGTAGGTTTTATTCCAGGAATGCAGGGATGGTTTAATATACGAAAATCCATCAATGTAATCCACTATATAAACAAACTCAAAGACAAAAACCACATGATCATCTCCTTGGATGCAGAAAAAGCATTTGACAAGATCCAAAACCCATTCATGATAAAAGTTCTGGAAAGATCAGGAATTCAAGGCCCATACCTAAACATGATAAAAGCAATCTACAGCAAACCAGTAGCCAACATCAAAGTAAATGGAGAGAAGCTGGAAGCAATCCCACTAAAATCAGGGACTAGACAAGGCTGCCCACTTTCTCCCTACCTTTTCAACATAGTACTTGAAGTATTAGCCAGAGCAATTCGACAACAAAAGGAGATCAAGGGGATACAAATTGGAAAGGAGGAAGTCAAAATATCACTTTTTGCAGATGATATGATAGTATATATAAGTGACCCTAAAAATTCTACCAGAGAACTCCTAAACCTGATAAACAGCTTCGGTGAAGTAGCTGGATATAAAATTAACTCAAACAAGTCAATGGCCTTTCTCTACACAAAGAATAAACAGGCTGAGAAAGAAATTAGGGAAACAACACCCTTCTCAATAGTCACAAATAATATAAAATATCTCGGCGTGACTCTAACTAAGGAAGTGAAAGATCTGTATGATAAAAACTTCAAGTCTCTGAAGAAAGAAATTAAAGAAGATCTCAGAAGATGGAAAGATCTCCCATGCTCATGGATTGGCAGGATCAATATTGTAAAAATGGCTATCTTGCCAAAAGCAATCTACAGATTCAATGCAATCCCCATCAAAATTCCAACTCAATTCTTCAACGAATTAGAAGGAGCAATTTGCAAATTCATCTGGAATAACAAAAAACCTAGGATAGCAAAAACTCTTCTCAAGGATAAAAGAACCTCTGGTGGAATCACCATGCCTGACCTAAAGCTTTACTACAGAGCAATTGTGGTAAAAACTGCATGGTACTGAATAGAGACAGACAAGTAGACCAATGGAATAGAATTGAAGACCCAGAAATGAACCCACACACCTATGGTCACTTGATCTTCGACAAAGGAGCTAAAACCATCCAGTGGAAGAAAGACAGCATTTTCAACAATTGGTGCTGGCACAACTGGTTGTTATCATGTAGAAGAATGTGAATCGATCCATACTTATCTCCTTGTACTAAGGTCAAATCTAAATGGATCAAAGAACTTCACATAAAACCAGAGACACTGAAACTTATAGAGGAGAAAGTGGGGAAAAGCCTTGAAGATATGGGCACAGGGGAAAAATTCCTGAACAGAACAGCAATGGCTTGTGCTGTAAGATCGAGAATTGACAAATGGGACCTAATGAAACTCCAAAGTTTCTGCAAGGCAAAAGACACTGTCAATAAGACAAAGAGACCACCAACAGATTGGGAAAGGATCTTTACCTATCCTAAATCAGATAGGGGACTAATATCCAACATATATAAAGAACTCAAGAAGGTGGACTTCAGAAAATCAAACAACCCCATTAAAAAATGGGGCTCAGAACTGAACAAAGAATTCTCACCTGAGAAATACCGAATGGCAGAGAAGCACCTGAAAAAATGTTCAACATCCTTAATCATCAGGGAAATGCAAATCAAAACAACCCTGAGATTCCACCTCACACCAGTCAGAATGTCTAAGATCAAAAATTCAGGCGACAGCAGATGCTGGCGAGGATGTGGAGAAAGAGGAACACTCCTCCATTGTTGGTGGGATTGCAGGCTTGTACATCCACTCTGGAAATCCGTCTGGCGGTTCCTCAGAAAATTGGACATAGTACTACCGGAGGATCCAGCAATACCTCTCCTGGGCATATATCCAGAAGATGCCCCAACTGGTAAGGAGGACACATGCTCCACTATGTTCATAGCAGCCTTATTTATAATAGCCAGAAGCTGGAAAGAACCTAGATGCCCCTCAACAGAGGAATGGATACAGAAAATGCGGTACATCTACACAATGGAGTACTACTCAGCTATTAAAAAGAATGAATTTATGAAATTCCTAGCCAAATGGATGGACCTGGAGGGCATCATCCTGAGTGAGGTAACACATTCACAAAGGAACTCACACAATATGTACTCACTGATCAGTGGATATTAGCCCAAAACCTAGGATACCCAAGATATAAGATACAATTTCCTAAACACATGAAACTCAAGAAAAATGAAGACTGAAGTGTGGACACTATGCCCCTCCTTAGAAGTGGGAACAAAACACCCTTGGAAGGAGTTACAGAGACAAAGTTTGGAGCCGAGATGAAAGGATGGACCATGTAGAGACTGCCTTATCCAGGGATCCACCCCATAATCAGCATCCAAACGCTGACACCATTGCATACACTAGCAAGATTTTATCGAAAGGACCCAGATGTAGCTGTCTCTTGTGAGACTATGCCGGGGCCTAGCAAACACAGAAGTGGATGCCCACAGTCAGCTAATGGATGGATCACAGGGCTCCCAATGGAGGAGCTAGAGAAAGTACCCAAGGAGCTAAAGGGATCTGCAACCCTATAGGTGGATCAACATTATGAACTAACCAGTACCCCGGAGCTCTTGACTCTAGCTGCATATGTATCAAAAGATGGCCTAGTCGGCCATCACTGGAAAGAGAGGCCCATTGGACACACAAACTTTATATGCCCCAGAACAGGGGAACGCCAGGGCCAAAAAGGGGGAGTGGGCGGGTAGGGGAGTGGGGGTGGGTGGGTATGGGGGACTTTTGGTATAGCATTGGAAATGTAAATGAGCTAAATACCTAATAAAAAATGGAAAGGAAAAAAAAAAAGATGAATGGGGATGTTCGCCCAAAGAGTTTTCTAGGTTACAAAGCATTGAAGATGCTGTGTGCTCTTCTCTGGGGAAAACTATTTCTCCCATGCCTAGCATGTCCAAATTGCTTCTAGTTCTTTGTATGAGAGTGATTTGAGGGAAGAAAAAAAAAAGGAGGGAAATAATGTAAGTATACTATAACCACAATATAAAATAAAAGAAATAATTACACATTTTCAAAGTGCTGTGTGGCTTCCCTTAACCGAGTACAGTGTGAAAAGAGGGAAATAATTTAAAGATGAAAAGTGTAATTAAAAGGAAGAACATAAAATATGTGCAACACCCTTAGTCTAGCTATATAAAGAATCATAGTGTGAGTGTGTGTGTGTTTTGACAAGAATATCAAGTGACCGTTTAATAAAACACAAAACAAAACCCCAAACAGTATAATCAGAAAGACACTCAATCCCACTCATCAAAGGAGTGCAGTGGGGACATGGACTAGTCACTTTGTTCTTTGTTGTGATCAAATTCCTAGCGAGAGTACCCAAGAAGGGTTCCTTCGGTAGCTCACCATGGCAGGGGAAGAGTCACACTGGGCATAGGTGACAGTTGGTCACATGTGCCTGCTGTCAGGAAGCTGTGTGTGCTCTAGTGGCTTTGTCTTTTGATTTAGTTTGGAACCACAGCTCATGGGATGCTGTGTTCCTCATTTAGAGTGGTGCTTCCTACCTCGTTAATCGAAAGCCCTTACCCATGTCCCCAGGAGTAAGACTAGGAGGTGATTGTAGATAATGTCAAGCTTGCACTCAATGTTAAGAGCCATGAAATCCATAAGCAGTTAACTTATCTTTGAGGCTGGCGTTCCCATGATGGGCTTAGAGAATTAAGCCTTACATATTATGATGGTTGTGACTGATTACCAAGTTGGTCGGATGTAGAATCATCTAGGATTCAAGCCTCTGGGAATGACAGTGAAGGATTTTCCAGATTAGATCCTGTGGGGAGAAGTGTCACCTTTAAGGAGGCAGCATGATTCCCTGGGCTTGGATCCTAATCTGACTGAAAAAGAAAATGATAGTTTCAAGCAGAACTTCCCTGCCATGATTGATTGTACTAAGGAACTATCAGGAATGATGAAACAATTTTACTTTAAGTATATTTCCAGGATATCTATCATAGCAAAAGAAAAGGTATATGACAATATGTGCTGGTTTGCTGTTGGTGTTTGAAAAGATTTGTATTAATACCCTCATGGTTTATTGACTAGATCCTCCTAATCTCTTTGCTCCCCAAATCTGATGCCTTGCTACTATCCCACTTGTTAGTCCAGGGAATCCTCATTCAGCTGGACTCAACACTCAAATAGAAGTTATAAGCCTGGACAACAGCTGTACAATGCTAATTCTGTATGTATGTGGAATGTAAGAAAGAATGGTTCTATCTCTCTATAATTCCAAAGGATGGTGTGAAACTTACTGTTACGGCTGGTACAGCAACCCATATCCCTGAGTAATTCCTTTCTTTATATTTGAATAAGCAATCTCAATAAACTAATCAGTTCACCAAGCTTGAAAAGTGGAATTGTTTCTTTCTTAGGCCTGGCCATGCAGTGCATTCATTATCTGGGGAAAGTCCACATTTGTTCACATCTCCCAAAGAAAAGTCGTGCAACTAGCCACATGATACCAATGAGAAGTAAAAAATAGATTATCCAATTATACTATGATTCATAAAACTTTCCTCACTTTAATATATGTGAGCTTGAAGTTAGATATAGTAGGAGTGATAGGAAGCCCTATAACTTACAGGTACCATGGTAAATATTTCATATTCCAAATATAAGCCTTTTCCCTACATACATTAATTTCTCATTCTGTACCTAAGGCACTATTTTCATTGCATTATAAATAAGAAATGTGATAGAAATACAGTATAACCAGGAACAAGCCCAGACAGGGCCAAACTTGACTAATGGAAAGTTCTGAAAAACTACATTTACTTTAGGTTTTTTTCATTCCCAACATGGTAATATTACTTCCATTGTAAGTTGGGGTCAATGATGTGAATCATCTTTCCTGAACTCCATCAGAAAGATTTTTTTCAGAATATAAATATCAAAATACACATTATGATTAGATGCCATTTATTCATGAAAACGTGTGCAATGTAGTTAAAGGCATGAATGCATACAGGAATAAATTGAAAAAAATTGTAGGTAGTTGTGTCATTGTGTCTTAACCCTCATTAATTATATAATTAATGCTCTAATATTTCTAGAATACAATAAGATCGTTCATTCTGTCAAGATATTAAAAAAAAACACCAAAATAAATGATATGCATATTTTCTTTTGTAACTTACATTTTAATGATACCTATAAACATGAAAGTGGGCATAATAAGATAGCATGTATAATTTATGTAATATTTGAATCATGACAAATACATCTATTTTCTTAAATGCTATCTTATTTTTTTTTAAAGCGAAACGTGTATCTTGTCTTCTACATTTTGAAATGTGCAGTAAGATGCTGTTGGCAGTAACTGACCTTATGCACAACAGAACTTACTGTCTAGGGAGTGAGGGAAATTTTGGGCAAAAAAAGCTCTAAGTGTTTCCTATTTGGCATCAGCTGGCCATAAATAGATATGTAAATGTGTATGTGTGTGTGTGTGTGTGTGTGTGTGTGTGTGTGTGAGTGTGTGTGTGTGTCTGTGTGTGTGTGTGTGTGTGTGTGTGTGTGTGTGTGTGTGTGTGTCTGTGTCTGTGTGTCTGTGTGTATCTAGTTACCAACAGGGTTAACTTCTGAATAAAGAGCATCTCTATTACTACCCACAATTAAAATGTTGATTTTGCAAAGCTATTGTCTTTTGAGGCATTGAGGCATAATAATCCTTTAACATAAATTGTGACACAGTCTGTATCTAATTCGTTTGTATCTCATTCATGTTACTTTAAGGTAAATAAAACTGATAGACACAAGCAAATTTGTACTATACTTGCTCTTACATGATCTACAAAGCCTTTTAATTCTTGTCAAGAATTTAGTATTGGGGCTGGAGAGGTGGCTCACCTGTAGAGAACACTGACTGCTCTTCCAGAGGTCTTGAGTTAAATTCCCAAGAACCACGTGGCCATTCACAACCATTCATTGCCTTCTTCTTGTGTGTCTGAAGACAGCTATAGTGTACTTACATACATAAAAGATAAATATGTCTAAGAAGATTTCTCTCTTTTTTTAAAGAATTAGATATATTAGCATTGACAACATTTCTAAAAAGACTGACTAACTTGTTTATAAAGAGGTGAAACTCCCAGCTCTTTCACAGTTCTTAATAGTCAGATCAGTAATTATAAAATGTTTCAGACATAGAATATGATAAGGAAAGACTTAGAATTTATTAGCTAATTTATGCATGTGAGAATATCTTACCCCTCATTCTAGCCTGCCAATGGTTTTGTTCTTTGTTTCCATGCAAGTAGAGAAAGTTAAGTAAGTGTGTCTTAGTCTTTTTTTTTATTCTGAAATGATTTTGTTAAACTGAGTTGTAAGTTGTAGAATTGAAACCATTGTCAAGATGGTAAGCGTTCCTGTTTAACTCTTTTGTGCTGGTGAAGGAAGTTTGTCCTGAGTTAGCCAAGCATGACCCAGCACCCAACTAAAATATCATGTTATTATAGACAGTGTGTCTCTAAAAATGAAGTTCATATGAGAAAGCTTTCCTATTCAATGCAGAGATCTCAGTGATCCAAAACATTAGAGATTCAGTGGTTTGAGGAATGAGGAAACAGCCATTGAAGAAAGCAAAAGATAAGCATACAATCAAATCTCTAAATACAAAGTCACTCTCCCAACAGTTCCAGATCCTTTGTCTTTCTTTGCCTTTGTTTCAGCTATTCTACAAGAAATATGAATTAGGATTGATTTTGACTTCCTTTTTTTTTTTTTGTTTTGTTTTGTTTATGTTTTTTTCGAGACAGCGTTTCTCTGTGTAGCCCAGTCCTGGAACTCACTCTGTAGACCAGGCTGGCCACAAACTCAGAAATCTGCCTGCCTGTGCCTCCCAAGTGCTGGGATTAGAGGCATGCACCACCATGCCCGACATCTGTCTGTTTTCAAAAGGAGAGGTGACTGTACATATCAATGTATATATGCCAGGAAGCATTAAGATCTAACACAAAATTTTATGTCTCATTTGAAGTGGGAATGAACCTACATGGTCTTGCGAAGAAATAGGTAGTGTTATCTTTAAAGATTAATGATAAAAAAGAGAATCTCCTGCTCAGCATGAGATTAGGGAGACAAATAAAATTTATGACAGGTGTTGCTATGTTGAAAAGAATCTAACAATGGAAAAACATTCCTCTCAGCATTCCTCAGTTTAGTTCTTTGTTTACATCTGAGGGTTCATGAGTTTCCCATTTCATGTTAGCATGTCCAATCATTTTCTCCTTGTTCAGCTATTCTTTAGGAAGGCATGTTGGTGAGCCTTGTGGATTTAGACTCTCTAATCTAGGAAGCAATCTCACAAGACTCCTTCTTGGAAGGAGTTCGAGAAAGTAAGGGAAGGGAAGGAAAAACTAGTGTAATTACATTACATTTATATATATATATATATATATATATATATATATATAATGTATTTATGACATACATATTATATAGTATACATGTTATATACCTATTATACGATATACATATTTATGATATACATATTATAATAACAAAATTTGTATTTAAATATTAAACCCAAGTTAAATTTACTCACTTTTTTTTTTCAGTTCTCACAATACTGTTGTGGTTTTAAAGGAGTTCTCACTGAATTAACTTAATTTTGTACTTAATATGTATTTACCATGTGGATTCTTGAACTGATCTGAAGTACACTTTAGAAAGAACTTGTAATACAGTGGAGTTCACAAAATACAGGGTAGAAAAGAACTACCAGAAATTACTCTCTTATCATGACAATATGTGTTGAAGTTATAGAAATACAGAACCAAAAAAAATCAATAGCTATTTAACTGCAAAGGCAAAACATTACCAACAAGGTAAGAGAAATATTACTCTATAAGGCACATGGACTTGGGAGAATAGGGGCATAAATGTAGCGAGGCTTTGAGTAAAACTGTCTTTATAAGCATACAATAATGTATTTTCCATAAAAAGGGATCATCCTGAAATGCATACATTTTATAATCTAAAAAAGATAATAACTTGATTTGAGAAAGGTATAGTGTTTCCTTGAAATGTCAAAAATGTGGATGTTTATATTGCCTCATGTAGATTTTATAATAGTGTTAACACGGTTGAGACAGTCTTAAAAAGAAGTGGGCTCTTTCTAAATTCATGCATAAGGAAACACACTTTTCCATAAAATATTTAATTCGCAGAAACTAAGAACCCATATGTTAAATAAAGTATAAAATATGATTAATGGAATATTTAAGCAATTAATTGTTTATATTTCAATTTCAGTATCATCCATCTGCTAGATAATGAAGAATTTTTTTTCCCAAACCACTAAATTGTCTCAGTAATAGATGCAGAATTTATTAACAAGTTGCAGGTGAAACTCAGTCTAAATATTTTATAGATGATTTGATTACAGAAAAATTTTCCTAAATTTTTAAAGAATTCCTTTTGTAATTTAGAATAAGAATCTGAGGAAATTGTTGTATTTGCTTTTTTGATAGTGTATACAATTATAGAATTAAGACATGTAAAAATGGAGTTTCCATTTTAATTATAACATTTAGGATACATACAGGAGATTATACACAGACATTTAAATATCTAGTAAACACAAACTTCGTTAAAATTATATTTCTTCATAAACCGTGAAAATTATACACTCTATCTAATACTGTTCTAACTTGCCTTGAAGCACTGTAAGATTGCATGTAATGTGCCACTAAAGACAATGAACAAAATCTTTATATAACCTGTACAAAGTTAGAAAATTTCAAATAAACGTATCAACAAAATATATTCGACACAACTACATAACCCCTCTGATACAAGGCTGAGGTTGGAAAGTGAGACACTTGCTATGCATTGACAAATGCAATTTGAGGTTGGTATTAACTGGGAAGAACCTTTATTTTGCTTAGAAAATATCAGCTGATATATCTCTAAGACTTTTCTCATCTAGCTAATTGGCTCCTGAAAAATGAAAAGCTCCTGAGACACTCAGCACTGTCATTGGTTGCAATCAAAGATAATTAGGTCTGCAAGTGTTTAACAATGAGATCACTCTTCCCAAATGGTTAGGTTCAATCTTTCAAAAGGGTATAAGTCAGCTCTTAAATTAACTGGAGTAGGTAGCTCAGCCCTAATATGGTAGAATATTAATGTACTTCTAAAGGTGGATGTAGGATATATTAGTTAGGTTTAGCTTTAAAAGGAGTAATGCAGAAGACAGCTAGGGACCATCCCAAGTTTCTGCTTACCTAAATCCCTACAGGATGCTCATAAGCAGTAAATAAATGTTCCAGTCATGCTGTATTTACCAAACACCATAAAACCTAAAGTTTGACTTAATTAATCCAATTTTATTACAATATCTGTCGCTTTGAATTAGTCAAGAGAAGTAGGATGTTTAACTTCAAGGCTTGTGGTTCATGGCAAGCATCCCCACACCGCATTAATTTTTCTCAAGTACAGAGGAGAGGACTCCAGTGGAATTCAATATATTTTTCATTATAATATAGAACATTCGGCTGAAAGTGAGGTATGATCCAATTTTTATTAGTTAGGCAAGCATATCTATTATCTTTGCAAAGTATTTTAAAATGAATTCTGCCTTTTAGTTTTTAATCTCATATTTAATAAATGATGTTGTCATCTACAACAAATCGGAATGATGATTGTTACAAATTAATGCATATAATTCATTAAGCAAACCGTGGTACACTTTTAAACATTTGAAATAAATTTCATTTTCTTAGTAATACAAATCACTGCATTTATGTGGCTAGATTATATTAATTACCATAAGCCGTACTAGGAATATTTGTTAAAAGTGATTGAAAATATTATTGACATCAATAGGTAATAAGCTCTTGGGATAGGACAATAATATAATTCATTTTTAAATGATGAATCCTCATTATATACTACAGCATCACTATATATATATATATATATATATATATATATATATATATATATATATAAGCAATTAGTTGAGTTAGATATTTCTACTCCCATTTAAGGCCATCTTACCTTAAGCAATCTGCAGATTCAATACAATCTTTATCAAAATTTCAACACAATTCTTTACAGACATGGAAACAACAATTCTCAACTTCACATGGCAAAACAAAACAAAACAAAACAAAACAATGGGTAGGAAAACAATTCTCAACAATAAAGGAACTTCTGAGGGAATGACCATCCCTGACCTCAAGCTATATTACAGAGCAATAGTTGTAAAATCCCCATGGTATTGGTACAAAGACAGTTCAATCAATGAAATAGAATTGAAGAACCACTGAGAAAGATGCCAAAACCATCCAATGGAAAAAGACAGCATTTCAACAAATGGTGCTGGTTTAACTGGAGGTCAGCATGTAGTAGAATGCAAATTGATCCATATTTATCACCTTGTGCAAAGCTCAAGTCCAAGTGATCAAGGTCCTCACATAAAACCAGATGTACTGAATCTAAGAAAAGAGAACGTGGGAAGAACCTCAAACTCATGGGCACAGGGGATAATTTCCTGAACAGAATACCACTGACTTGGGAACTAAGAGCAACAATTGACAAATGAGACTTCATGAAACTGAAAATCTTCCCTAAAGCAAAGGACACTGTCAATAGAACAAATAGGCAACCTACAGATTGGGAAAAAAACAAACAAAACAACAACAACAACAACAACAAAAAACCCTTCATTAATCATACATCTGATAGAGGGCTAATATCCAAAGTATACAAAGAACTCATGAAGTTAGACTCCAAAAAAACCAAACAAACTAATTAAAAAGTGGGGTGCAGAGCTAAAGAGATAGTTCTCAACAGAGGAATCTCAAGTGACTGAGAAACATTTAAAGAAATGTTCAACATCTTTAGTCACTAAAGAAAAGAAAAGCAAAATGACCCTGAGATTCCTCCTTACACCAATCAGAAGGGTCCCCAATGAAGGAGCTAGAGAAAGTACCCAAGGAGCTGAAGGGGTTTGCAGCCCCATAGGAGGAAAAACAATATGAATTAACCAGTACCCCCAGAGCTTCCTGGGACTAAACCACCAACCAAAGAAAACACATGGTGGGACCCACAGCTCTAGCTGCATATGTAGCAGAGGATGGACTAGTCAGTTATCAATGGGAGGAGAGGCCCTTAGTCCTGTGAAGGTTCTATGCTCCAGTATACGGGAATGCCAGGGCCAGGAAGCAAGAGTGGGTGGGTTGATGAGTAGGGGGAGAGGGGAAAGGATAGGTTTTCGGAGGGGAAACCAGGAAAGGGGATAATATTTGAAATGTAATTAAAGAAAATATCTAATAAAAAATTTAAAACTCAAGTGCTAGCACATGCTGGCAAGGATGTGGAGAAAGAGGAACACTCTTCCGTTTCTAGTGGGATTGCAAACTGGTACAACCACTCTGGAAATCAATCTGAATGTTCCTCAGAAAACTGGAAATAGTTCTACCTGAAGATCCAGCTATACTACTCCTAAGCATATATTCAAAAGACGTTTCACCATACCTCAAGGACACATACTCCATTATGTTCATAGCAGCCTTATTTGCAATAGTCAGAAGCCAGAAAACTACCCAGATGTCCTTTAATTGAAGAATGGATACAGAAAATGTGGTTCACTTACATATTGAAATACTACTCAGCTATTAAAAACAAGGACATCATGAATTTTGCAAGCAAATGGATAGACCTAGAAAATATCATCCTGAGGGAGGTAGCCCAGATACCAAAGGACATGAATGTTATGTACTCACTGATAAGTGGACATTAGCCAAACAGTACAGAATACCTATGATGCAACTCACAGACCCTGTGTCGATTAGCAAGAACAAAGGCCCAATTGTGGATATTTCAATTCCCCTTAGAAGGGGGAACAAAATAATCACAGGAGGCAGAAAGAGGAATGGTGCTAGGTGAGAGAAGGAGAAGAAAAATGGGAATTAGGGAGCAGGGGATCCTCTAGAAAGTACCAGAGATATGGGATGTGAGCAGCTCCCAAGATTTTATGGAGATAACCATCGCTGAAATGCCCCAAGAGTGAAAAGATGGAACCTGACAAGACCACCTCCAGTAGATGGACATATCCCCAGTTGAGGCAGGGAGTCACCTATCTGTTTTCAAAAACTTTGACCCAGTGTTGTTCCTATCTAACAGAAATGCAGGGACAAAAATGAAGCTGACTGAAAGGCCATCCAGTGACCAACCCAACTTGTGATCCATCCCACGAGTAAGTATCAAACCCTGTCACTATTGCTGATGCCATGTTATGCTTACAGACAAGAGCCTAGCATGGCTGTCCTCTGAGTGGCTCTACCAACAGCTCTCTGAGAGATATGCATATAGTTATAGCCAATAATTGTACAGAGATTGGAAAGGCCTGTAGAAGAAAGGGTTAGTGGAAGGATTGAAGGAGCTGAAGGGGGTTGAAAGACCATAGGAAGAACAACAGAATCAACTAACCCCACAGTCCTCAAAGTTTCCAGAAAGAGTTCAACCAAAAAGCATACCTGGGCTGCTCCATGGTCCCAGACACATATGTAGCAAAGGTGGGAGAGAATGTGCCTAGTCCTGTAGAAACATAATGCTCCAGGGTAAAGGGATGCTGGTGGGAATGAGATGAGGTCTGGAGGAAGCACCTGAAAGACCCACAACGTGAGGACTCCCCCACGTTCTGACTCAGGAGAGGCGACACCCCAAAATCACCCACAAGAAATGGTCTTGCTGCAAACTGCAAGAGGATTTTTATTCAAGAGCGCTCTCTGGCCCATGGTCATACACCACGCAGGGATAGAGGACAGTGGCGCCCTGAGTAGCTGGATAAGGGGGTATTTAAAGGAAGAAACCACAACTCAAGGAGGTGGGAAGGGCATTGTTGGAAAATACCAAAAATACCAGTTAAGAGTCACAAGGAAGTACAAGGTTACAAGAGTCAGGAGGAATACCTGGTAATTGTGAGGCTTATTTCTCAAGACAGTTTCTAAGAGCCCCTAACAATAGCACCTTTGCATAGCGGGTTCCAGCAATGGTCAGGGTGACTTCAATGGTCAGTGTGACTTTCTTTGAATGAATACTCCTTGAACCCAGGAAGTGGGTGGGTGGAGGGATGTCGCTATCTGTTTTATGATTAGCATACCTTGGAGCATTGAGTCACAAAAGCCACATTCCCAAGCCTGGGCCTAAGGGCCTAGAATTTTGTTTTTACTACTCTTTCGCACCCTCTCAGAAGCAAAGGAGAGGGGGTTGGAGTGAAAAACTAGGGGAGGGGTAGAACAGAAAGAGAAGAAACGTTTGAAATGCAAATAAATAAAATAATTTAATAAAAATATACTTATTTACCACCATTTCTCAAATACTCTTCTTTATCAATTTTAATCTTTTTTATTAGCAAGCTCATTCACTGACTGTGTTTGTCAACACGTTGAAGGTAGGGTTGTAGACTGAGTGAAAATTTAAAAAAAAAATTATGAGGAGAAGCAGCCACAGTGCTCCCTCTTCTGATCAAGGACTCAGTATGACCAACTGCCTCATGATACCCCCATGTTTTTCCTTCATGATAAACTAAACCCCAACATGTGGGAAAGATAATCTTTCCTTGTGTTGCTCTTGTCAGTTTTTCTCCCAGCAAGGAGAAACATAACTAATATAGTTCATCACTTGCAAATTAACCTGCTACCTAACATTAGACAAACTTACCTGATGAAGGAAAAGAAAAGCGACTAGATAGAAGGATCAACCTGGTTGATTAACAGAAAATACTGTGATGCTAAATAAAGTTTTGGTTTATTGGTTTATTGGATTATTTGGTTTATTTATCTAAATAAAGTATTGCTTTGGTTTTGGTTTCCCAAAGGAAATTTATTAGAAATCTCTAAATAACATTTTTAACATTGAAGCAAAGACTCCTGATTTTATTATTTTTTAGGAATTTTATAAATTTGTGTCTTTATTATTTGTGGTTTATTTACATTCTAATCCAGTTCACTCAATTTTTCTAATAATTTGATACTCAGTATTGATCATATATCAGTTGCAAATTGTCTGATTACTTTTTTCTTTTTGTCTTACATTTTGTTTTATATATTGATTTACTAATGTAGTTTTTTGAGTTTCACTAACATAATTTCCAATTAGAAAAGTATAAGCAATGAAACAAACTAAATCCTTTTAATTGAAAAGCTGGGTTTGTGTTTGTTTGTTTGTTTGTTTGTTTGTATGTTTGATTTGGGAGAAATACAGATAGAAAGACAAACAGACAGACAAATATGCAGATGACCAAACCCCCCAAAAAATACATTGATGTAGGATTCAGATTTCACCCCAAATTTTTTTCAAATACATTTTATTTCTTTATTGTATAATTAGACTTGATCAATTTATTCCTCAGGAATAATTCTAAAAGTGTCTAAAGAAAATTGTTCTTTGATGAAATAAAATTCCTCCTGAATCTTTATTTTATGCCAATGTTTTGTGACTTTTTTCTTGTCTGCATGTGTCCTAACTTGGAAAAAAATGTAAACCATCTTTTACTGGTAGCACCCCCTTGCTCTATCTAACCTAATTAGCACATTCTTTGGCACTTTAGACACAGGAGAGAGTTCAAATGTGTAAGCACTCCATTGCTCATTCTCACCCCTGTCAGGAAGTACTCTTTATGTGTCTGCAGCATTCCTCTTGGGAGGTCCCTAGGTGCAAATCCAAAACAAATGAGGGAACAAAGCAGAAAAGAGCAGCTTCTCAATCGATCAACAAGTAACACGTGAGCCCCTCATCTGGTCCTGGCAGTTTCTAGACCTCAGAATACATCAGTGAACAAAAGATTCAAAAATCCGTTTTTATAGTGCCTTTCTGAATTTTGGCCAGCTCAACAGATCTATCATAAGGATATCAAATAATCATTATATGCACTTCGAAAAGAGTTGATATCCCTGGAACCCTATGTGGCTATTGAGCAAGCAGTATGGTACTCTGACTTTATTTGATTATAAGACTATGAGATTCTGTACTACACAGCTAGTTATGTAATGTTTACATGGATGTTTTCTTGGATTAAGTGTGATAGGGGAATTTGCATCAAAATGACATAGAAAAACGTGGGCCCATAGGAAAAACAACAGTATCAACCAACCAGACCCTCCCAGAGCTTCCAGGGACTAAACCACCAACCAAAGGGTACACATGGAGAGACCCATGGCTTCAGCCGCATATGTAGCCTTGTAGGACATCAATGGGAGGAGAGGCCCTTGGTCTCTGGAAGGCTCAGTACCCCAGTGTAGGGCAATGCCAGGGCAGGGAGACAGGAGCGAATGGGTGGGTAGGGGAACACCCGCATAGAAGCAGGGGGAGGGAAGATGGAATAGAGGGTTTCCATTTGAAGTTTAAATATTAAAATATCCAATAAAAAATAAATCAAAAAGAAAGCTGGTAACACAAGACATTTCTTTTTCTATTTCTAGATATTATTTATTTATTTTATTATTTCTAGTATATTACTCTCACCCCTTCTTTTCCTCTTTCCCGTTATTCCCTGCTCCCTGCCTTTAAATTATTCCCATGCCTCTGCAACTGGGCCTGTTAACATTGAAGGGGGAAACTTCACTGAGTCTCACTGCTAGGCAAAAAAACTATAGGCAACTACTTACTGCTGGAAAAAGAAAATTAACTTCTCCCTGGTATTAGACCCCATATTGGTTGTTCAATGAAGAATGGTCACACCAGAAACCACATACAAACAAACAGCTAAAAATGGGCTTAAAATGTTTATGCATACATGTGCTCACACACACACACACACACACACACACACACACACACAAGAATATAACAATAATAATTACAGAAAAAGTATCTGTCAGTTTGACAGCCTTTAAATCTTTAAGAAGAGTTAAATTGCTCCTGAAAGTCATAAGATGTACGAGAACCTAAAATACATAATTAAGTTGGAAAATATTCTTTTTTTAATCATAGGCAATTTAGTTGGTGTCACAATTAATGCCTGAATACCATTTAATGTCTGTATAGAAAAAATAATTACAAAGAGTCATTAATTAGGGCCTATTTACTGTTTCATTGTCAAGAGTAATTGCTTAGGATAGGATCCTCCCTCCCCTTTGATTACTGGGTTTATGAAAACAAGGCCATGTCTATGAAGATGACTTCACTTCTTAAGCAAAATGGATCCATTTTTTCCTAATAATTAATACTATTTAACAGATCAAAGCTGTCCAGGCCAGCTCTTATACTTGTAGAAGAAGTAGTCTCTGGCTTTGGGTACTTAGTAGTTAATCTAATCTAATAATGCTTTTTCTATGAAGATGAAATTATTTTCCAAATCCAAATCAACTGTTTGTTTGGAAACGGGACTTAATTAAATAATTTTTAAATGCTTCTCAAGGATATCAGTAGTATTTGGGCAGAGGTTAGATATTCAGTGATTTAAACAAAATATTTGAACTCATAAGTAACATAATTCTTTGATTACTCAGGAAATGTCTGTTTCTGATATAATAATGCTACATATTTAAGAGAAAAATGTCTTGATGAATTTATTAGCAAGCATCATGTAATAAGTAAATAAACAACAAAACCCCTAATGTTATTAGTTTAGTACACATATTATTAATAATTACATTCTCTACGATAATGTATGCTTGGATATTCTCATAATCAAGAGCATACATAAAAAGGAAAACATTATAACCAAAGGAAGAATTGCAATTTAAAGTCTATGCTTTGCTACTCTTTATACTTAGGACACACAAGGAGATTGTAAACAATAAAAATTAAAATAAAAAAAACCCTATCTTTAAAATTTACTGTTGTCAAGAAAATTTGTTTAGAGAACAACTGACCATGAGGTGCTTGCACCTAACTGGTACACCTTTAGCACATCCCCACACACTGGGATCAAGGAACTTCACAAGAAAAAAAAAACTGAAAAATTATAAGAGTCTGAGGTCCAGAACACACAAGAAATTATCTACCACAAGATAATTTCTTCTATATATGGAGAAATACATAATTTCTTCTATGCCTAAGCAAAACCTAAAGATGACAGCATCAATTAACATGCCAGCATGGGTGGTGGGACTCTCATGAGGTTTTGCTCATAGAAGAAAAATTAAAGGTGAAGAACAATCGATGGAAGATGAAGAATCAGTCTTTACTAGGGAGAAGTCCATTGACAGTTTGATCAATCCAAAGAGGTCAGCCCTAAACATATATGAGAAATACTAAATGATCCTAGCAGATTGGATTCATAAACTTATACACAGCGCGCGCGCACACACACACACACACACACACACACACACACACACACTGATAAATTATGCAACATTGCTTTATTTAGTTCTAGAGGACTCATTCTTTAGTTAACTCCTTATTCCTAATTAGCACTTTACTAGGAAATCCCAAAGCATACAACAACAAATCTTACAGTGCATTAATTAGAGAAAGAATCATTTTACATGGTTTATACAGGTAGCAAAATGCACAACTGAGAACACTGCTAGCATAATCTAAAGTTAATGTCAAGGTCACAACAAATGGCGTTGCACGCCAAGATCTCATAGTTAGGATCATTATTTTATTGATCTACATCAGTACTTTTAGTAAGAAGTACTGAATTTGCAAACAGAATCAAGAATATCTAACAGTGCTGGGCAGTCAGTGGTGGCACATGCCATTAATCCCAGCACTTGGCAGATTTCTGAGTTCGAGGCCAGCCTGGTCTACAGAGTGAGTTCCAGGACAGCCAGCGCTACACAGAGAAACCCTGTCTCGAAAAACCAAAAAAAAAAAAAAAAAAAAAAGACTATCTAACAGTAATAATCTATTTAGGTGCAAACACACACAGAGATTGTATTTTAGGTGCAAACACACACAGAGATTGTATTTTCTGTGTCCTTTTGTTATGTGTATGAGACAGCAAGGCCTTTGGATGGAATATTCTTTTCAATATTATGAAACTAATAACCAAGAATCTCATATCTATCCTAACATGAATTTTCCTTCAAGGCATAATGATAGATTATTAATAGTAGCAATATGTCAAGTTTAACAAAACTCCTAAGCACTATGTGAATTGAAGACATGACAAATCTTGATATAAAATATCTATTCCTAATGTCACCCGAGCTATTATCCTTCGCTATGAAAAACTCTATTCCTTTTTTCTGAATGGAATCCAATCCATCGAGGGAGATAATCAAATAACCTCTACTGTGTTTTCTGCTAGTGAGCAAAAAAGGTAACTTCCTGCTCTGCCTGGAAGAAATACAAGAACAATGTCTTTATTCATTTATCTACTTACATATTCTTTTAGTTGTACAAACATGCATACAGCATCTCAAAGCTGTAATTGATTTTAGATGTGTTCATCAGTAGTTTAGGCACAATTCCTAAAAGAATGGTAAAAGAGGAGAGATGAAGTCTCATGTACCTATTTGTTCATTTATTTATTTTATTTTATTTATGATTACATTTGTAGAGACTGAATCTGGGAACTCACACATACTAGACAAGTGCTCTCCCAACGAGCTATATCAATATCTCTTCACATTTAATTTTGATAAAGTGTCTAAATTTATTAGTTCTGGATCCAGCCTCTTCCTACAAAGTCTCTGAGGTGGTTGGGGGCTGCTAAAAATCCTGATTTTTATACAAAGTAATTGGCATCATACCTGCCATAAACTGTGTCTGGACAATCTCTAAATGTCCAGAAATTCAGTACTTTTAGATTCGGCAAAGGTATCATCTACTATGATTGACATTAATATTTTTACTTGGATACAGAAAGTGTGGTACACAATGGAATACTACTAAGCTATTAAAAAATGAATTTATGAAATTCCTAGGCAAATGGATGGACCTGGAGGGTATCATCCTGAGTGAAGTAACCCAATCACAAAGGAACTCGCACAATATGTACTCACTGATAAGTGGATAATAGCCCAGAAACTTAGGATACCCAAGATATAAGATACAACTTGCCAAACGCATGAAATTCAAGAAGAATGAAGACCAAAGTGTGGACACTTTACCCTTTCTTAGAAATGGGAACAAAACACCCATAGAAGGAGTTACAGAGACAAAATTTGGAGCTGTGACGAAAGGATGGACCATCTAGTGATTGCCATATGCAGGGATCCATCCCATAATCAGCTTCCAAATGCTGACACCATTGCATACACTAGCAAGATTTCGCTGAAAGGACCCAGATATAGCTCTCTCTTGTGAGACTATGCCGGGGCCTAGCAAACACAGAAGTGGATGATCACAGTCAGCTATTGGATGGGTCACACGGCCCCTAATGGAGGAGCTAGAGAAATTACCCAAGGAGCTAAAGGGAACCGCAACCCTATAGGTGGAACAACAATATGAACTAACCAGTACCCGGGAGCTCTTGTCTTTAGCTGCATATGTATCAAAAGATGGCCTAGTCGGCCATCACTGCAAAGAGAGGCCCATTGGACTTGCAAACTTTATATGCCCCAGTACAGGGGAACACCAGGGCCAAAAAGGGGGAGTGGGTGGGTAGGGGATTTGGGGGGTGGGTATGAGGGACCTTTGGGATAGCATTGAAAATGTAAACGAGGAAAATACCTAATTAAAAAAAATATTTTTAATTCATCATACCAAAAACTACATTCAAAATCTGTAACTTATATCAACCAAAACAAAGTGCAGTGTCCATCTTTTGTTGTCCTTGCCTTAAAATAAGACCTGAAGACAGGATAGAGGCTTTCGGGTGAGTTCCAGTTTGAATCATTCAAGACTGAGTCCTAAGTGTGGTATCTTCAGGCATAGTAGCCCTCAAGCGCTGAGAGGTGTCCATAAGATGTATTGCTAGTCTATTGTTTTGACAGTCATTGAGACCATTCTGATCAACTATTCAATAGGAGATTCCCATGCCTGACACTAAGGTTTTGCTAGTCAATGAGTCTTAAAGAGAGCACCATCAGCCCCAAAATGGTTTAACTGCTGTGTGTGTGTGTGTGTGTGTGTGTGTGTGTGTGTGTGTGTGTGTTTCTGTGTGTGTTTTCTATTTTAATCTCTTTTTTTAAATTCTGGATTGACAGATTTAGTAAATGAACACTCCCTCCCTTCCTAATCTTTCTGGATGGTTGGCGACTCTTATAATGTACTTTAGTTAGCTGTGTATGGCTATTTAATGAAGGATAAGTTCTATTCCATCTTCGTACTATCAAATTCCATATCTACTCACCCCCACCATAACCACGGCTAACCACCTTTCACAGAATATTTGTCTTATATGTATCCATATAGAAATCACCTAAAATTACTTTGCAATGTGCTGATGCCTATATAATCTTAAATGGCATGATATGGAAGATAGTCAGGTTAAAGCAATCACATAACAATGTAGAAAAAAAGGGTAGCATTATTCACTTCATCATGTTTATAGGGCTTTGGAAAGAAAAAGACAGAAACTTAGTCTTTAAGTTTCAAAGAACTTCTGTAAAATCTGAAGATCAATATGCAAAGAAGGGCATTCCTAATATATACCATGACATCTTTGGTAAAGTAAGATAGAATGTACTGTAAATTGAGAATGACACACAATTTATTATTGTCTAAGTGTAAGATTTGTTGAAAGGAGTTCCAGGAAATCAATCCAGATAGGTGACAAGAGAAGAAACTTGAGGAAGCATTTTTGACATATCATAATCAAATTTCTTTAAAGTGTAGTGTGGTAAAGAAATATAAATGAAAAACTGTCAGATTTTTAGGAGAAGATATAAAGGAAAACAAACACAAGAGTGGCAAAAGTTCTTATGTCAGAATTCATTCAGGGCAAAAAATAAAACAAAAGCATCCTCTAGATATTAAAAAATAATGTTTTCATGTCGTGAAACTAGGATATTGCCCTCAGGAAAATATTCTTGATTTGATATGATATAAGTTGTTTTACTTATTTAAGGTTAAAAGTGAAAATGAAGCAAAATAAAGTTGTAGCAAGGCACACATAGTTTATCTGTATATACCTCAAAATTTTAAGACCCTTTGCCTTCAACAGAACAGAAAAAAATGTGGTTTCTATAAGTGTACCATGGTCAAATAAGGGAAAATGATAAAATAAATTGTGAGAAATAGAAGAAAGATCATATGATTTTAGAAGAAAAATTCAAAGTGAAATATTATGGTAAATATTTTTCATTAATATCAATGTAAATAATGAAACATTTTAGACTCCCATGTACAATATGTATTACAAAATGAGATTAAAAAGTCATACTTCATTTATGGTATTTTGATATATGCTGACAATGTTTAGACATTGAGAATTTGCTCAGGTGGCTGTATATAAGAGAAATATAGAAAGTCGAGTGGACCTCTGGGTTAGATGGCACAGCAATAACTCAGTAAATGAGAAGTCGGGATAAGAAAGAATATTCATTATTCTAAAGGGAAAGAAGACTTGAAGAAACTCACAAAGAAAGAATAGGGTAGAGAAAAGATGCCAGGGGAAAGAGAGGTAATGCCCTGAGGAGAGGCTGTAGTGAATACAAATCCAGATATTCCAGCTACTCATGCTTCAGAGGGAAAGGAGAAGCCTTATCCAGAAGGATACACAGCCAAAGTGAAAAGAGAGCCCTGACCTCAGCACAAGCCCACAACCCTCAGATGCCTCAGGTCCTATTATAGGTTTTGGAGAGATAGTAATTCCTCCAGAGGATATATCAGCAGTGGAGAGGAATCCAATTTGTCACACTGTAACTCAGGAGGCACTGGGCAGAAACTCTTTAAAAAGGGATTCTATTTATTGTAAAACCAAGCTACCCTGGGAGCCTGTGAACAGGGACAAGTGCAAGTCAGGGAGTTTAGATTTAACCTAATACAACCCCAGGGACAGAGAGAGTCCTGGGAGACAGTTGGCATGTGTGAGAAGCATGGGAAATGACAGAAGTAAAGAGAAGGCTTTGGGAGAATCAGATAAAGCAGTGAAGCACATAACTATTTCCTTTGTGCCCAGGAGCAAATATCATCATGTGAAGATAACACTGGTGTTTGAATACCCTGAAACCAAGGTCAGTGGATGGATGACAACCTCAGGACCCATCCATCTTTCTCTCACTGATGTGGAGCCTGAGAACTGAAGAGCATCCTCTCCATGGTGATAATACTTACTACGAAGGCATCCTATACCGCTCTCACTGTTGTTTTGCTCCTCACTTTGGTATTGTACACGAGAGACCTATTTTAGGTAAGAACATCACTCACACCATGGAGAATTATCTGTGGCATCTCAGGAAGGTGAGGTAACCTGAATAGCACACTGACTGTTAAGATAAATATGGTGAGCAGTTGCCTCTGCTACACAAAGAAGATAAGCAATTAAAGACATCCATGGAAGACATTTGATACATGTCCAATACAGTCTAAGCACAAGCATAAATCATAGAAATAACCAGATTCCACAAACTCAAGTAATCTCATAGTACAGGCAAGAGTACCCATCATCAACAAAACAAATAACAACAAATGCTGGCATGAATATACAAGGAACAGCAAACATGTATACCCTCACTGCAGGTAGAATGCAATGAGTACAGTCACTTTAGAAGAACGATGGAGTTTACAAACAAACAAACAAACAATAACAACAGCAAACACCTCAGAAATGTAACTGTCATGTGACTCAACAATACACCTCACCATGTAACCCAAGGGGTCTATATCTTATATATACAGAGTATACCTAGTATATCCATGTGCCTTTCAGCTCTATTCACAATAGCTAGGAAATGGAAGCAGCCTAGATGTTCATTAACTGGTTCACTAATAATGGCAATGTAGAACATGTACTTAATGGAATTTTACTCAGCTCTAAGAAAAGAGGAATGCTGCAGTCTGCACATAGTGGATACAAATGAGGAGAAGTATATCCAATCAAGGAACCCAGGCTGAGTGTTCTTCCTATGTGTGGGTTGAAACCTTATCTCATTACTTTAGTGTGTTTAACCTTCATTACCCCAACAAGCCAGGAAACCAGAAAGAGGACATTTTAGGTGATTTAAAAGATAGGAAAAAATGCAGCCCATAGATGGATAAGAATAGTAATGTGGGTAAAAATTACAAACAGGAAGGTGGTGGTACGGGGGGGCGGGGGGGGGCGATTGACTTGAAAGAGTTAATCAAAACTATGAGAAAGCCACCAAGAAGCCTACAATCTGGTTACCCAATTTAAAAAATTGCCATGTTTGTTGATAGAAACCTGGCAAGACTAGATAATGCTGTTCACCGAATTAACAGTTGTTTTCAGTGTTAGTGCCAGCTGTAAGATACTTGCATAGGAATTAATGGTCAAGGAGACTCCAGAGGCTCCTTCACACAATGCAAGCTTTGGCTGTGCCTCTTTATTATTAACTAGACCTGTGTGATAATACCCAATAGCTGAATATACCACACACCTTAAAAGCAAAATTATTTACATAAATAGAGCTAAAAGGTTCCTTCCTGCTGGCTGGCTTTCATAGTGCCAGGTGATGCCGTACATACTTTTGGGGAATAAAGGTATCAACAGTGACATCCATCTGAGACCTTTGTGAAATATACCATGAATTTCACAAGCCAGAGATGTCCAATGTTCCTATGGTATCATGACTGCTCTGGGAGTCACTTAACCATGCCCTGGTTGGATCTGAGGCCCACTGTGAAAGATGAAATGTATTCTTAATAATGGGGAACCTGTCAAAATCCTGTGATTGACGAAGCACATAGGTTTTAAGACAAAACTTACAAACGATGCTTAACAAGCTGACATAGCACCAAATCTCTTGCAAATATCTGTTTATAACTACCCACAAGGGTTACTGTCAGCCTCAATGGGAGAGCGGGGACCTTTACTTTTTACTGTTATTATCAAGATATAGATTTTTTTGTTTGTTTTCTGGCATTTTCTTACACCTCTTTAATGACTAATTGCCATGGTACAGTGACACTCATAGAAGACATAAGCTACTAAATGAAAACAATAGTGAAAAGTGTGGGATATGTTCCTATGAGTTATAGGCAGGGTGAACACAGGGGTTTGTAAAACAACACAGGCTATTGCTATTGCCCTTGGTTACCAATGACACATTGTGGTTGCAGGACACAGAAATCAATCTCAAACTGACCAGCACATTCCTCTTGGTTGGCAAGCTTTCATCATAATAGACAGTGTTGTGTAGTCTGCGAAGGGGAAAAAAGAGAGAGATCAATGGTATTACTTAGCATAGAACCTTGATATTTGTGATGTCAACCTTCCTGGCAACACGTGCTATTTGGTACATAACATCATGGCCATTGTGAGGTGGCTAAGTGTGAATTTAAAGTCTATTTCACAGGACGGAATTTCATACCTAACTCAATAATGTTGACTAAAAGCTAATGGCTGGGAAGATCAGAGACTGTAGGGTTAATCTCACTGTTGTTATTTTTGATAAGTGATCTCATTGTATTATTGCATTCTAAATATTTATGTCTAGAACCATAGGCCAAGACTGCCCTCAAACCTTTGTCAGAGAAGGTGCTTTGGTAGTGGGCAGTAGTTCATCTAGAGATGCATAACTGGTCAAAGTACTAAGGATAAAAAATTAAATATTCAGCTTTAAATAGGACATCTTTACCAACTTTATTTCTTCTAAGGCTTAGGAAACATCATGGGAGAAGAGGCAGAAAGAATTTAAGAGATGGAGGATGAGGGCTTATGCTGTTTTCTGGACACTACATGGCCATAGCACTCACAAACTCACAGTACTTGTGGTTTTCTCTACAGTATCTGCACATTAGAAAGCTAACTACAATTCCAGCATAGATGGGGAAGGTCCTTTCCAGGGACCACTTTTTATTGAGGATTTATTGTCTTCTGAAGATGAATCATTCTTTTCTCCCGCCTTTCTTTCTTTCTTTCTTTCTTTCTTTCTTTCTTTCTTTCTTTCTTTCTTTCTTTCTTTCTTTCTTCCTTCCTTTCTTTCTTTCTTTTCTTTCCTTCTTTGTTTCTTTCCTTTTTTTTCAGGTATACACACTTGTAAGTTTAACATACTTCAGTGAATGACCTGATATCCAAAGACAAATGGATATCAGCACAAATGGGGCACTGTGAATTAATAAACAAAAATAAGAAAATTTAAAAAGGAATACCTGTAGTTGGAAGGGGGGAAGGGTGGGATTTATGAGAGCAAGTTGAATTGTGTCTATGTATAAAATTCTAAAACCTGAAAACGTATTTTAAAATTAGCTATCCAAAGAAAATCAATAACAAAGAGCAGAATCAGCTCTCCCACACTCTCACCTTCTCACCCTTGTGGCTGCCTAACTCACATCCCTTCAACTAAGATGAGCCCTACTCTATTTATTGCCCAGACACAGTGCAGGGCTGCTCTCTTAAGTGCTGCAGCCAGCAGTAGGTATGGACAACTAACTCACTCTCATGACCATGACAACAGCTCTATAGGCTACCTCAGATGGTGAGGTCATAGGAGTATGGGACATCACTGCCCTTTGCGTCACCTCATGGCAGAGGAATGCCAGGGCCAGCTCTACATATTTCTGGTCTTGGGCTGTCTCACCTGCTCCCCCATGCTCTCACCCTCATGGATGGCAAACCTCTACGCCCCCAACAAGGTCAAATAATACTGTGTTGCTCAGGCAAGGTACAGGACCAGATCTCCTACATGGTGCAGCCAGCAAGGAGCAGGGTCAGCTCTCTGTATTGGCACAAGTGTGGGGTCAAGCTATCACTCCTTCTCACATGCCACTTCACAGAAGATGATGAGTGTGAGGCAGGTCCAGCTCTCCCATTCTCTTACCCTGGGGCTGGCTCACCTATGCCAACACCAGCAGGGTCAGGTCTGCTGTGATGTCCAGGCAAGGTGAAGGTCCCACTCTCCTAAGTGCTACAGCTGGTAAGGGGCAGGGCTAGCTCCCCCAAGCTCATAACCTGGTGGGGTGGTCAGCTCCTGACTGTCAGAGGGGGTGAGAGTCTGGAGGGGGGCAGGGCATCACGGCTGTAGCTGTACCACTTCACGGCAGAGGAGTTAAAGGGTCAGCTTTCACTCATACACTTGATTCTAGCTCACCCACACTCCTGCTACCAGGTCTACTATGCTGCTCAATGTAGAAGAACCCACTCTCCTAAATGCTGCCACCAGTGAGAGATGGGGCCAGCTCGCCAGGATGCTACATTTAATGAGAAGCAATGCCAGTTATGCACATTCCCTGGACATCCTCGTGTTCCTTGGCAGCTGCCTCAACCAGGGACATTTCCATCTTATCTAGTGGTACTATGAACTCACAGACATCAACACTGTTCTCTGCTGTGCATAGCCACAGACTCAGACATGGCCCTCATGACATCTCAGGCTGGGACCTCACCATGGCCCCAGGAGGTAGGGAGAACTACACACAATAAGCTACTTCTCTCTACCCTGGAGTCTCCAGTTCCTTCTCTCTTCATAAATGTTAAAACTGCTCCACTTTTCATTCTTCAATTGGACCACCACATACTCTCACACTGTGATGGCCCCTGCTGCAGGCTGGCCAGTCAACTGTCAGGCCCCTGGCTGACCTGACATTCTGTACCGATGAGGCTTGGCATGGTGGCAAATGAGTGTCTATGGCTCATCTGTGCCATGCACTGGAGGACAGGTCTGTGCGTGGCATGGGAGTCTACAGGTTTCTTTCTGTCTTCCTCCTACTGCACTGTGCTGACTGGATTTGATTTGATTTGGGTTGGGTTGGTTTGGCTTGGTTTTGGTTTGATTTGGTTTGACTTGGTTTGATTTGATTTTTATAAGTCATGAGCATAAGACAGCTTTGGCCACCAAGCCAGGCACCAAGCTAGGATGAACACCACCAACAATGTGTCTTTGTTCATTGCCAGGGAGCCACATCTCAACTTTCTTATCTTCAATTGAACAGTACAAATATAAGCAAGATATTGAAGTTCATTAATCTAACGCTAAGACTTCACAAACATAAACACAGTTAAATCCTATTTGTGATTTATAAAGATAATCATCCTTAAATTTAAAAAGTGAGTAAGTGAATATCTCTCAAATATGCCTGTAAAATGTTCTGTGTCCTGTGACTTTTACATGAAAGAGTTGAGTGTTTCAGTTTCTTACCAAAGATTCACCTGATCATGCACATTTCAATAAAGTATGTTTTGCAATTGTGTTAGAAATTCAATGCTTCCATATAATTTTAAGATCCACCTGATTGGACAGCCAGTACAGTGGGCATGCATATCTGTGCTGCTGTCCAAATCAAATTGCTCTGAGAGGTTTGGCTCCTGCCACAATGCTGCTTACTGCCAAGCATCACAGTACTACAGTTTAGTGGAAAATATATTATGTATATACCAAGGCAGAGTGTCAGCATTTCAGTTAATTACCAGCCGTATAACAGAGAGACTAAAAATCTAGAAAACAAAACCCATCAACACAAGTAGCTCCCCTGTTGGCCTGCCTTTGCACTTGCCCTCTTTGGACTTTTGCACAGTGAGCAATGGCATTTACCAATATTTTTACTGACTGAGTGTTGAGTAAAAGAAAAGTGGGGTTCATCGAGAAAGTTTCAGTGGAGAGACCTTAGCAAATCTGTTTAAATTGTGCAGCTAATCTGATAAGCAATAGGTAGCAAAGGTACAAAGTATGTCACAAATGGAATCGCTCCAGGGTTGGGCAGGAAACACCCCACCATGGCTAGCATTTGATTATTTTGCTTTGCTTTGTTTTAGTGTTTCTATTTTTTGTTGTTTTTACTTTTTGTTGTCTTTATTTTTGTTTTTGTTTTTCCTGCTCCGAGCACTGAAACGTCACAGACCTCCATTTGGAAAGTGACAGGCTAAATAATATTCCACGCCATCTTTAAACACAAAAGCACAGCTGAATCTCAAAAGAAGACCTAGGAGATCTGAATGTAGGCGGGTAATGGTAAGGGCTTCAGAAGGGCAGTAGCTGAGGTAAGGGGGGGGCGGGTGGATGAAGGTGATTGGGACACTCAGTTGCAGCTGTGGAGATACATAAGGAAGCTCATTAATATATACAATTAATACATTCAACCAAATGTTTAAAATAATAATTTTTAAATGGAAAAAAAAAAAAAAAACTAGTTACCAACGGATCATCCAAAGCTGCTCAACACCACTAGTCACCATGATCATGGAAATTATGGCAAAACTTGGGCACGTCTTCAGATTTGCTATTATAAAAAAGGGAAGGGGTGAGGGTAATAAAGCATCATGGGAATGTGGAGAAGAGGGGGTGCGTGCGCACAGATGGTGGGGATGTAAATTCATAGAGCCAATGTGAAAAATATATAATCTAGCAATCTCCCTTCTCGGTGCACAGGTAAATAAAACAAATCTCATATGTATAAAAGGTATTGAACTGCTGTATTCATTGAAGTGTTACTCCCTTTACAGTGGATATGAAACCTAAGTGTCACATAATGGCCCCTAGCAACAGTAAACGTGGAACCAGAAGACAATAAGTCAAATTTACAAAAATAAAACCAGGCTTGCTTGCGAGGACTCAGGAAAGCATGGGTACTGGAAGATCCTTTGCAAAGAATATAAAAGTCTAATAGATACAATAGTAGTCTAACAAGTGAACCTCTATCATGATTAATAATGTTTTATGTGTGATCAACTTGCTAAAAGGAGCAACCTTATATATTCTGACCCAGAAAATAGTTGAATATATTTAGTACTCAAGCCAATAGGCAGACTAGTGGGCTTGATTTATTCCATAAGAATAATTTTATGAGCTATTCCTTTATAAAGCTAAATAAAACTAGAAATAACTCTTATATAGAATAGCACCTCTCAAAAATATAAAATAAAGATAAGTATATGGATAAACTCTCACCAAAACCTATGAATAGAATTGAGGTTTAAAATAAAAAATGATTCAGCTATTTAGAATTCAACTTTGTAACTTTTTTACCTGAATAAATTGTGTGAGGAAATCAAAAATAAAATATCAGCATTGTTTTCCATTCCAAACTTGACATTGTATGTCTACCAATATTATGGGTCAGCATAGACTAAGCAAGAAAGCACTTCCTTATACAAAAACACAGGAACTATTTTCTACATTCAACATTTTTCTTACTCACTTCAGTCACCAGTTCTAGTTGCTATCTATTTTTGGTTTATAAAAATGTTTCCTAGTACAAATGATCGGTGTAGTGAACAAAAGACACTAATTGTACTCAGTCAACAGCAGTGCACTTAATAACACTCTTTGAGGATGCATGTGTGCCTGTTTGAGGATGCTGCTCAGAATTACGACTTGTTTTCCTCACAAACCAGCTGAAAATGATAGAAAGATTTACTTTCCTATAAGGTGTTGCAAGGCAGAGCTCAAAGTATACTGAATATTAAAGAATCCAAGATTAATTATTTTTCTGCTCTCTTGAAATATGCCTGAGCTCAGAAGATACTGCCATAAAAGAAACTTAATTCACATCAGCTTAAAATGACTTGGCTGTGGCAAAGCATGACCAGACAGCTGCCTCCAGCCCTCTCCTAATATTCACTTCATGTTTAATGAACTATTTTGGTTATATAATGAGTTATTGCTCAGCTTCCCTGGACTTGTGCTATCTTGAACAGCTTCCAAGACTTTGAGACTTTAAGCAAAAACATAGGAAAAGGAAGAAGAAAATGAATATATGATTCCTAGTAATTTCCACTTTCAACATCAAATGATTTGAATGGGAGACCTTGGGCAGCAGACTTCCACTGTACCATCAGGAGAGATGGGATGTTTTACAGATGTACAATTTCCTTCTGTTTTCTGCTCTGCTAAGTTTTTATTTAAATGTAGATATTTGACTAGACCATCAAAGAATTGCTTTTTATGTAGTTTGTGTCCAATTATTGTGAAAATAGTCAACAAAGAAAAATTACTTTCATTTGAAAAGTAACAAAACTCAAACAAGAAATGACCTTGAACATATGCATTTGATTTTTAAAAAGAAATTGCCCTTTCTCCTCAGTCACTCACAAACTGATTTAATGAATTAATTTACACATGAAACAGGCTTTTTTGTAAATTTAAGTTTTAAATATTTTTAAAAACACATTTGGTAACAATAATTTTCAACTAAAACTTAAAATTCTACATCTCTGAGTATGGAAAATTAAAAAATATATATATAATAGACTTCTAGTCAATCTTGACCATTTTTTTTATTAAAAATCATTTTTCACTGGGGAACAGAAAATGTACCACCATAAGGAAGATATTGAAATATAAGAAATAAGGAAATTCATGATGTATCTTCTGAGTTGGGTATCTTCTGTATCTCCTACAAATGGATTGGAAGGCAAGCAATGGGAAAGCAATTTATTCAAACAATTAAAATTCAGGAATGATGTCAGGCTGAGTGCAAACAACTGAACTGGCAGAACCAGTTTTGGGGATGGATTGAGAAGGTACCCCGCATCATACTGTCTCTTTTCAAAATGATCTTCCTTCTCGCTTCCGAGTTGATGATGCTGTAGATAGTATATACGAGCATTTGCTACTGTTCATTGTATCATGCAATTATTTTGGGTTTTTTTTTTTTTTTTTTTTTTTTGGTGTAGAATGTATTCTGTTCACATCTGTTACTATTGAATGGCATCCCCCCACCCCCCATATCTTCTCTGCTTTATCAACATTTACTCAGTTCAAACACACTCTCCCTAGATGATGATCTTATCTTTATCCCACTGTCTGGATTCTGGTGTACTTCAAATGTTGTAAATGTTTATCCTATCACATGGATTCTGTCTCCATCATTACTATGGTTTCACAAGTGTTCCCCAGACGTCCATACGCTGAGGTTTCAGTCTCAGGTCTGAAATGTTGTTGGTGGAGGTGATGACTAATCCCTATGGTCAGTTTGTCTAAATTGGCAGTTTCCTAGGAGATATACATTGTGATGTTTGTGAGGGACAATGAGGTTATTTTGAAAGAAATTTAACCAAGGATAGAAGAACTATGTTAGGCATGGTTGCCAACATGCTATGGGATTAAAATCCAGACCAGATAAAAGGGGGAGATAAAGCCAGAGGAACACCAGCATTTTTTCTCTTCAATTCATGATTGGTCCATGTATTAGCAAGTTCTCACCATCACAGCTGTGATCTACTCCTGCAGCCATGATTTCTCTACCCTTGAACTGTGAGCCAAAGTTAATCCTTAAGTATTTGCTTGTCTTGCATTCTTCAATATGTGTAACTTAATACAGGCATAGGTTAGAATGTTTAGGAGTACAGCCTAGTGGAAAGAAATAGGTTATAATACTCATGATCTCAAAAAGGGTGAAGCAGGCTAGCCACTTTCAGTCTCTTTGCATCATGATTATGATGACCTAACAGGCGTGTTCTACTATACACTTCATGTTGGGGTATACTGTGCTGAACAAGCCTAGAGCAAAATGGTCAACAATCATGGTTTGAAATAAGTCAGGGATGGACAGATGGCTCAGTGTTTAAGATACCGGCTGCTCACAGCCAGCCACCATCCGGACCGGAGGACAGGTGCCCGCCCGGCTGGGGAGGCCACCTAGGCCACAGCAGCAGCGGTCGCCATCTTGGTCCAGGACCCGCCGAACTTAGGAAATTAGTCTGAACAGGTGAGAGGGTGCTCCAGAGAACCTGACAGCTTCTGGAACAGGCGGAAGCACAGAGGCGCTGAGGCAGCACCCTGTGTGGGCCGGGGACAGCCGGCCACCTTCCGGACCAGAGGACAGGTGCCCACCCGGCTGGGGAGGCGGCCTAAGCCACAGCAGCAGCGGTCGCCATCTTGGTCCGGGACCCGCCAAACTTAGGAAATTAGTCTGAACAGGTGAGAGGGTGCGCCAGAGAACCTGACAGCTTCTGGAACAGGCAGAAGCACAGAGGCGCTGAGGCAGCACCCTGTGTGGGCCGGGGACAGCCGGCCACCTTCCGGACCGGAGGACAGGTGCCCACCCGGCAGGGGAGGCGGCCTAAGCCACAGCAGCAGCGGTCGCCATCTTGGTCCGGGACCCGCCGAACTTAGGAAATTAGTCTGAACAGGTGAGAGGGTGCGCCAGAGAACCTGACAGCTTCTGGAACAGGCGGAAGCACAGAGGCGCTGAGGCAGCACCCTGTGTGGGCCGGGGACAGCCGGCCACCTTCCGGACCAGAGGACAGGTGCCCACCCGGCTGGGGAGGCGGCCTAAGCCACAGCAGCAGCGGTCGCCATCTTGGTCCGGGACCCGCCGAACTTAGGAAATTAGTCTGAACAGGTGAGAGGGTGCACCAGAGAACCTGACAGCTTCTGGAACAGGCAGAAGCACAGAGGCGCTGAGGCAGCACCCTGTGTGGGCTGGGGACAGCCGGCCACCTTCCGGACCAGAGGACAGGTGCCCGCCCGGCTGGGGAGGCGACCTAAGCCACAGCAGCAGCGGTCGCCATCTTGGTCCGGGACCCGCCGAACTTAGGGAATTAGTCTGAACAGGTGAGAGGGTGCGCCAGAGAACCTGACAGCTTCTGGAACAGGCGGAAGCACAGAGGCGCTGAGGCAGTACCCTTTGTGGGCCGGGGACACCCAGCCACCGTCCGGACCGGAGGACAGGTGCCCGTCCGGCTGGGGAGGCGGCCTAAGCCACAGCAGCAGCGGTCGCCATCTTGGTCCGAGACCCGCCGAACTTAGGAAATTAGTCTGAACAGGTGAGAGGGTGCGCCAGAGAACCTGACAGCTTCTGGAACAGGCAGAAGCACAGAGGCGCTGAGGCAGCACCCTGTGTGGGCCGGGGACAGCCGGCCACCTTCCGGACCGGAGGACAGGTGCCCACCCGGCAGGGGAGGCGGCCTAAGCCACAGCAGCAGCGGTCGCCATCTTGGTCCCGGGACTCCAAGGAACTTAGGAATTTAGTCTGCTTAGGTGAGAGTCTGTACCACCTGGGAACTGCCAAAGCAACACAGTGTCTGAGAAAGGTCCTGTTTTGGGCCTTCTTCTTCGGCCAGGAGGAGGTCCAAATACAAGATATCTGCGCACCTTCCCTGTAAGAGAGCTTGCCAGCAGAGAGTGCTCTGAGCACTGAAACTCAGAGGAGAGAATCTGTCTCCCAGGTCTGCTGATAGACGGTAACAGAATCACCAGAAGAACAATCTCTAAACAGAGTCAACTATAACTACTAACTCCAGAGATTACCAGATGGCGAAAGGTAAACGGAGGAATCTTACTAACAGGAACCAAGACCACTCACCATCACCAGAACCCAGCACACCCACTTCGCCCAGTCCAGGGAACCCCAACACACCTGAGAACCTAGACCTAGATTTAAAAGCATATCTCATGATGATGGTAGAGGACATCAAGAAGGACTTTAATAAATCACTTAAAGAAATACAGGAGAACACTGCTAAAGAGTTACAAGTCCTTAAAGAAAAACAGGAAAACACAATCAAACAGGTAGAAGTCCTTACAGAAAAAAAGGAAAAAACATACAAACAGGTGATGGAAATGAACAAAACCATACTAGACCTAAAAAGGGAAGTAGACACAATAAAGAAAACTCAAAGCGAGGCAACGCTAGAGATAGAAACCCTAGGAAAGAAATCTGGAACCATAGATTTGAGCATCAGCAACAGAATACAAGAGATGGAAGAGAGAATCTCAGGTGCAGAAGATTCCATAGAGAACATCGGCACAACAATCAAAGAAAATGGAAAATGCAAAAAGATCCTAACTCAAAATATACAGGAAATCCAGGACACAATAAGAAGACCAAACGTACGGATAATAGGAGTGGATGAGAATGAAGATTTTCAACTCAAAGGTCCAGCAAACATCTTCAACAAAATTATTGAAGAAAACTTCCCAAATCTAAAGAATGAGATGCATATGAACATACAAGAAGCCTACAGAACTCCAAATAGACTGGACCAGAAAAGAAATTCCTCCCGACACATAATAATCAGAACATCAAATGCACTAAATAAAGATAGAATACTAAAAGCAGTAAGGGAAAAAGGTCAAGTAACATATAAAGGCAAGCCTATCAGAATTACACCAGATTTTTCACCAGAGACTATGAAAGCCAGAAGAGCCTGGACAGATGTTATACAGACACTAAGAGAACACAAACTGCAGCCCAGGCTACTATACCCAGCCAAACTCTCAATTATCATAGAGGGAGAAACCAAAGTATTCCACGACAAAACCAAATTCACGCATTATCTCTCCACGAATCCAGCCCTTCAAAGGATAATAACAGAAAAAAACCAATACAAGAACGGGAACAACGCCCTAGAAAAAACAAGAAGGTAATCCCTCAACAAACCTAAAAGAAGACAGCCACAAGAACAGAATGCCACCTTTAACAACTAAAATAACAGGAAGCAACAATTACTTTTCCTTAATATCTCTTAACATCAATGGTCTCAACTCGCCAATAAAAAGACATAGACTAACAAACTGGCTACACAAACAAGACCCAACATTTTGCTGCTTACAGGAAACTCATCTCAGAGAAAAAGATAGACACTACCTCAGAATGAAAGGCTGGAAAACAATTTTCCAAGCAAATGGTATGAAGAAACAAGCAGGAGTAGCCATCCTAATATCTGATAAGATTGACTTCCAACCCAAAGTCATCAAAAAAGACAAGGAGGGACACTTCATTCTCATCAAAGGTAAAATCCTCCAAGAGGAACTCTCAATTCTGAATATCTATGCTCCAAATACAAGAGCAGCCACATTCACTAAAGAAACTTTAGTAAAGCTCAAAGCACACATTGCGCCTCACACAATAATAGTGGGAGACTTCAACACACCACTTTCACCAATGGACAGATCATGGAAACAGAAACTAAACAGGGACACACTGAAACTAACAGAAGTGATGAAACAAATGGATCTGACAGATATCTACAGAACATTTTACCCTAAAACAAAAGGATATACCTTCTTCTCAGCACCTCATTGTACCTTCTCCAAAATTGACCACATAATAGGTCACAAATCAGGCCTCAACAGATTCAAAAATATTGAAATTGTCCCATGTATCCTATCAGATCACCATGCACTAAGGCTGATCTTCAATAACAAAATAAATAACAGAAAGCCAACATTCACATGGAAACTGAACAACACTCTTCTCAATGATACCTTGGTCAAGGAAGGAATAAAGAAAGAAATTAAAGACTTTTTAGAGTTTAATGAAAATGAAGCCACAACGTACCCAAACCTTTGGGACACAATGAAAGCATTTCTAAGAGGGAAACTCATAGCTATGAGTGCCTTCAAGAAAAAACGGGAGAGAGCACATACTAGCAGCTTGACAACACATCTAAAAGCTCTAGAAAAAAAGGAAGCAAATTCACCCAAGAGGAGTAGACGGCAGGAAATAATCAAACTCAGGGGTGAAATCAACCAAGTGGAAACAAGAAGAACTATTCAAAGAATTAACCAAACGAGGAGTTGGTTCTTTGAGAAAATCAACAAGATAGATAAACCCTTAGCTAGACTCACTAAAGGGCACAGGGACAAAATCCTAATTAACAAAATCAGAAATGAAAAGGGAGACATAACAACAGATCCTGAAGAAATCCAAAACACCATCAGATCCTTCTACAAAAGGCTATACTCAACAAAACTGGAAAACCTGGACGAAATGGACAAATTTCTGGACAGATACCAGGTACCAAAGTTGAATCAGGATCAAGTTGACCTTCTAAACAGTCCCATATCCCCTAAAGAAATAGAAGCAGTTATTAATAGTCTCCCAGCCAAAAAAAGCCCAGGACCAGACGGGTTTAGTGCAGAGTTCTATCAGACCTTCAAAGAAGATCTAACTCCAGTTCTGCACAAACTTTTTCACAAGATAGAAGTAGAAGGTATTCTACCCAACTCATTTTATGAAGCCACTATTACTCTGATACCTAAACCACTGAAAGATCCAACAAAGATAGAGAACTTCAGACCAATTTCTCTTATGAACATCGATGCAAAAATCCTTAATAAAATTCTCGCTAACCGAATCCAAGAACACATTAAAGCAATCATCCATCCTGACCAAGTAGGTTTTATTCCAGGGATGCAGGGATGGTTTAATATACGAAAATCCATCAATGTAATCCATTATATAAACAAACTCAAAGACAAAAACCACATGATCATCTCGTTAGATGCAGAAAAAGCATTTGACAAGATCCAACACCCATTCATGATAAAAGTTCTGGAAAGATCAGGAATTCAAGGCCAATACCTAAACATGATAAAAGCAATCTACAGCAAACCAGTAGCCAACATCAAAGTAAATGGAGAGAAGCTGGAAGCAATCCCACTAAAATCAGGGACTAGACAAGGCTGCCCACTTTCTCCCTACCTTTTCAACATAGTACTTGAAGTATTAGCCAGAGCAATTCGACAACAAAAGGAGATCAAGGGGATACAAATTGGAAAAGAGGAAGTCAAAATATCACTTTTTGCAGATGATATGATAGTATATATAAGTGACCCTAAAAATTCCAACAGAGAACTCCTAAACCTGATAAACAGCTTCGGTGAAGTAGCTGGATATAAAATTAACTCAAACAAGTCAATGGCCTTTCTCTACACAAAGAATAAACAGGCTGAGAAAGAAATTAGGGAAACAACACCCTTCTCAATAGCCACAAATAATATAAAATATCTCGGCGTGACTCTAACGAAGGAAGTGAAAGATCTGTATGATAAAAACTTCAAGTCCCTGAAGAAAGAAATTAAAGAAGATCTCAGAAGATGGAAAGATCTCCCATGCTCATGGATTGGCAGGACCAACATTGTAAAAATGGCTATCTTGCCAAAAGCAATCTACAGATTCAATGCAATCCCCATTAAAATTCCAACTCAATTCTTCAACGAATTAGAAGGAGCAATTTGCAAATTCATCTGGAATAACAAAAAACCGAGGATAGCAAAAACTCTTCTCAAGGATAAAAGAACCTCTGGTGGAATCACCATGCCTGACCTAAAGCTTTACTACAGAGCAATTGTGATAAAAACTGCATGGTACTGGTATAGAGACAGACAAGTGGACCAATGGAATAGAATTGAAGACCCAGAAATGAACCCACACACCTATGGTCACTTGATCTTCGACAAGGGAGCCAAAACCATCCAGTGGAAGAAAGACAGCATTTTCAACAATTGGTGCTGGCACAACTGGTTGTTATCATGTAGAAGAATGCGAATCGATCCATACTTATCTCCTTGTACTAAGGTCAAATCTAAGTGGATCAAGGAACTTCACATAAAACCAGAGACACTGAAACTTATAGAGGAGAAAGTGGGGAAAAGCCTTGAAGATATGGGCACAGGGGAAAAATTCCTGAACAGAACAGCAATGGCTTGTGCTGTAAGATCGAGAATTGACAAATGGGACCTAATGAAACTCCAAAGTTTCTGCAAGGCAAAAGACACTGTCTATAAGACAAAAAGACCACCAACAGACTGGGAAAGGATCTTTACCTATCCTAAATCAGATAGGGGACTAATATCCAACATATATAAAGAACTCAAGAAGGTGGACCTCAGAAAATCAAATAACCCCCTTAAAAAATGGGGCTCAGAACTGAACAAAGAATTCTCACCTGAGGAATACCGAATGGCAGAGAAGCACCTGAAAAAATGTTCAACATCCTTAATCATCAGGGAAATGCAAATCAAAACAACCCTGAGATTCCACCTCACACCAGTGAGAATGGCTAAGATCAAAAATTCAGGTGACAGCAGATGCTGGCGAGGATGTGGAGAAAGAGGAACACTCCTCCATTATTGGTGGGATTGCAGGCTTGTACAACCACTCTGGAAATCAGTCTGGCGGTTCCTCAGAAAATTGGACATAGTACTACCGGAGGATCCAGCAATACCTCTCCTGGGCATATATCCAGAAGAAGCCCCAACTGGTAAGAAGGACACATGCTCCACTATGTTCATAGCAGCCTTATTTATAATAGCCAGAAACTGGAAAGAACCCAGATGCCCCTCAACAGAGGAATGGATACAGAAAATGTGGTACATCTACACAATGGAGTACTACTCAGCTATTAAAAAGAATGAATTTATGAAATTCCTAGCCAAATGGATGGACCTGGAGAGCATCATCCTGAGTGAGGTAACACAATCACAAAGGAACTCACACAATATGTACTCACTGATAAGTGGATACTAGCCCAAAACCTAGGATACCCACGATATAAGATACAATTTCCTAAACACATGAAACTCAAGAAAAATGAAGACTGAAGTGTGGACACTATGCCCCTCCTTAGAAGTGGGAACAAAACACCCATGGAAGGAGTTACAGAAACAAAGTTTGGAGCTGAGATGAAAGGATGGACCATGTAGAGACTGCCATATCCAGGGATCCACCCCATAATCAGCATCCAAACGCTGACACCATTGCATATACTAGCAAGATTTTATCGAAAGGACCCAGATGTAGCTGTCTCTTGTGAGACTATGCCGGGGCCTAGCAAACACAGAAGTGGATGCTCACAGTCAGCTAATGGATGGATCACAGGGCTCCCAATGGAGGAGCTAGAGAAAGTACCCAAGGAGCTAAAGGGATCTTCAACCCTATAGGTGGAACAACATTATGAACTAACCAGTACCCCTGAGCTCTTGACTCTAGCTGCATATGTATCAAAAGATGGCCTAGTCGGCCATCACTGGAAAGAGAGGCCCATTGGACACGCAGACTTTGTGTGCCCCGGTACAGGGGAACGCCAGGGCCAAAGGGGGGGAGTGGGTGGGTAGGGGAGTGGGGGTGGGTGGGTAAGGGGGACTTTTGGTATAGCATTGGAAATGTAAATGAGCTAAATACCTAATAAAAAATGGAAAAAAAAAAAAAAGATACCGGCTGCTCTTCTACAGGATGCAAGTTCAATTCCTACAACCCACAAGGCAATTTAGAACTGTCTGTAACACGAGTATCAGGTGATCTGATATTCTCACACAGACAAACATGCCAGCAAAGCCAATGTACATAAAATATAAATAAGTAAATCACTGACAGCAACAAAAAAAGAAAGAAGTATTTCTTTTTGTTGATTATCTCTGGCAGTTGCCACAGTAATATAAGCTGATAAGTATGCCATCATACTGATTTTAAATTGTTCTTATAGTACTTTCTTCCACAGTTTATTCATGCTTTTCATGGCCCATTGGCAGCCATATTTTTCAAATGATTTAGCTATGAAAGTGCTCTTCCTGAAATGACTCTATTTTTTTCCAATTTTTATTAGATATTTTCTTCATTTACATTTCAAATGCTATTCCAAAAGTCCCCTATACCCTCCCCCCCAACCCTGCTCCCCTACCCACTCACTCCCACTTCTTGGCCCTGGTGTTCTCCTGTACTGAGGCATGTAAAGTTTGCAGGACCAAGGGGCCTCTCTTCTCAATGATGGCCGACTAGGCCATCTTCTGCTACACCTGCAGCTAGAGACATGAGTTCTGGGGGTACTGATTAGTTCATATTGTTGTTCCACCTATAGGGTTGCAGACCCCTTCAGCTCTTTGGGTACTTTCTCTAGCCTCTCCATTAGGGAGCCTGTGTTCCATCCAATAGCTGACTGTGAGCATCCACTTCTGTATTTGCCAGGCACTAGCATAGCCTCACACAAGACAGCTATATCAGGGTCCTTTCAGGAAAATCTTGCTGGCAAGTGCAATAGTGTCTGCGTTTGGTGGCTGATTATGGGATGGATCCCCGGGTGGGGTAGACTCTGGATGGTCCATCCTTTCATCTCAGCTCCAAACTTTGTCTCTGTAACTCCTTCCATGGGTATTTTGTTCCCCACTCTAAGGAGAAATGAAGTATCCACATGTCTAAAATTGAAAATAAAAGATAAAGCTATGTTTATTACTGCTCAAAAAAATAAAAAAAAATAAGAGTTTCCACAATATACTGCAACTAAAATACTGTATTCAAGACAGGTTCAATTAAAATCTATTAAGATCTCATTGTAATAAATATTTCAGGTGTCAAAAGAAAACTTACAAGTACATAGTTTCAAGTTCTACAGCTAATCTTAACAGGCAAAATGACTAAAAACTTACCTATACACTGTATGTATATCTACAAAAATACATGAATATATAGGTTATATTATACATATATATATACACATACATATATATAAAATTTGACATATCATATTCACTTACATAAAACTAATATGTACTTTATCATTTAACTTTTTATATGGTTTAATAATTGCCCCTCTGATTATTTATAGTATCTTTAGATTAAAGAGTGAAATGAAAGAAAAACAAGCCATTAAATCAGGATTTTTACAATGGTCCTTGTGCCATGGACAGGAGTAAGTCAGTCCATCAACTTGTGGGAGAATCAGGGTCCTGGTACTCAGGTGAGCAAGGAGTTGGCATGGTGACAAACAGACACAAAAACCAGAGAGAGTGTTGGATCTGAGTGTAATTTCTCAAAGTGACCATCAGACTTATAATACAGAAGAAAAACAAGGATACATCAGCCAAGCTACATCGAGATGTATAATGAATGGCTCCTTACAAAAACAGAGAAAATGCATACATAAAAGCTAACAGGAACCAGGCAGTGTTTACAACTGAGATAAGATCAGCTCTATCTAAAGTCAGCTAATCACAGGAGCCAGGTGGAAGGGCTAATACACCCAGGTGCAATTCTAGACTATTGTATAACCCACCACCAGGGGTCCCTTAGTAAATACCTCATTATGCTATTCCTCTGGGTCTAGTGAAAAACATGCACTAGGGAAGATCCGTTCTACTAAAACTTTCATGAATAGTACAATACTCTAGTTCCTCCTTAAACCACAACCCACCTTCTTTCTATTATTATGTAATGTAGGCTGCCATTCATGTCTGTAGTAAGAATTATACGTTTACTATTTTGAACTAGCCCTAAGATTTATAACTCCTATCCCTCCTATGCAGCAAAATGCAATGCCTGATTTCTATCAACACTGGAGGAATTTTATCTGAATGAGTAATATTCTTACAAAATTCTAAACCCAGGGTCTGCACAATGACTGCCTAGGACATCGGGACATTGGTGAAAGGCCAGGAAGCAAAGTTCAATCTAAGTTAGCTATTTGTCAACTCATTCCTTGGAGGCACCTATAATAAAACAATACTGAAAGAAAGCACACAAAATCATTCACCAACTGACACAAGGACAAGTTTGGAGCATTCATGCTACGGCATGCCAAAGCAACAGGAGATTAGTTTCCATGAAACTTTTTGCCTCAGGACTGTGTCCAAGCTTTTGGTCTTGTCACACAGTTTCCACTGGATTGGGTGTGGCATCCTTGTATATATATGTTTTGATTTTTCATTTCTTAAACATGCACATACACACAGACACACACACATATATATATTATGCATTGACATTATAATTTAAGGCATAATGCTATTTACTTAGGTTTAGCATGTGAAGTTTATATAAGTATTTTAATTTTACAAATTCTAATCTTCAAGGAAATAAATGTCTAATTACAGAGAAAAAATAGTTAAAGTAATTCAAAATATCTGACATTTCTCTATGAATGCTTTATGTTTTTAATTAGAAAATTAATATAAATTTATTACTACTCAGTTATTAAAAACAATGAATTTGTTAAATTCATAGGCAAATGGATGGATCTGGAGTATATCATCCTAAGTGACGTAACCCAATCACAAAAGAATACACGTGATTGCACTCACTGAGAAGTGGATATTAGCCCCGAAGCCCAGAAGCTCGGAATACCCAAGATACAATTCACAAACCACATAAAACTCAAAAAGAAGGAAGACCATAGTGTGGATACTTCTATCCATCTTAGAAGGGGGAAACAAAATACCCATGGAAGGAATTACAGAGATGAATTGTGGAGTAGAGACTGAAGAAATGACCATTCAGAGATTGACCCACCTGGGGATCCATCCCATTTGCAATCACCAAACCCAGACACTGTTGTGGAAGCCAACAATTGCTTGCTGACAGGAGCCTGATATAGCTTTCTCCTGAAAGGCTCTGACAGTGCCTCACAAATACAGAGGTGTATGCTCACAGCTATCCATTGGACTGAGCATAGGATCCCCAATGAAGGAACGTAGAGAAAGGACCCAAGGAGCTGAAGGGGTTTGCAGCCCCATAGGAGGAACAACAATATGAACTAAGCAGTACCCCCAGAGCTCCCAGGGACTAAACCACCAACCAAAGAGCACACATGATGAGACTCATGAATCCAGCTGCATATGCAGCAGAGGATGGCCTACTCAGGCCTAAAGGAGATGCTCTTTATCCTATGAAGGCTGTATGCCCCAGTGTGGGGAAATGCTGGGGCCAGAAATCAGGAGTTGGTGGGTTGGTGAACAGGAAGAGAAGGAGGGAGAGAATATAGGGAGGGTGATTTTCAGAGGGGAAACCAGGAAAGGGGATAACATCCAATAAATAAATACATACATACATACATACATGCATACATACATACACACATATATAAAAGAATTAATATAAATCTACTAGATAATCAAAGCTAAAATATTATTGTATGTTATGTTTACTATCAATTATTGTCCTTAGATCAGTGACTACTTTTTTCACATTCAGGTTCATTATATCTAACTTTGTGAAAGAGTAACATATACTGTGATTTTACAAATCCCATTAATTATCATAACAAAATAAAATAGAGACTATTAAGCATTGAAGGCTAAAAAAATAGCTAGCTACCAAACAAGCTAAAAATACACCCATAGCAGTGAGTAACATAGGATGTAAGTTAGGATCCATTTTTCATACTTCTTCTTAGGTTTCCTATATGAAAGTTTATTAGCAAGATTTCTCAACCCTTCTGTCCTGGTGTGTTTAATAAATAACATTTATAAAATGTTGCCTATGTTTATGTTTGCTTTGATTTTTATTATCTCTTTGAGAATTATGCACAGTTTTGACCACATTCTTTCTCTCTCCAACTCCTGCTATATAAATCTCCCTCAAATTCTCACCCTATTTTCTGTACTCTTGGGCACAGTCATATCTAATGGAGAACAGTGAAAGTCATAAACCCACCACAGCTGCTTGTCAAAGATCTCACAAACCTGAACCACATGATCCAATCTCTGCCATGTCATCTTTCACTTTTGGTCTTGCTCTCCATATGTTGCATACTTGAAAGGCTTTTTATATTTGTACAACATAGGGATGGATAATGGATTGTTGGAAAATTTTCTTATGAGTCATTTATGCCTTCTTCCAGGTGTACTGCTTCTGAGCTTCCCCAGGAAAGTCCTGAGCATGTTACTCCTTCTCTGAGTATATGACTCAGGAAGATACCAGAGATCTCTTTATGAGACTCCAGATCCAAGACACTCTTGGAACACCTGCTCCTATACTTAGGAACAAGATAGTCAAAATAAAAAAATGACACTTTAAAAAGTTAAACAGGTTTCATTAGGCCAGCTAGAGGAACTGACAGTAGATTAGATTATTGTGGCATAGAAGATTGCCCCTCCAGGAAAAGATATAGCAACAAACCTAGATTGGCTGGAGTTATCTCTGCTGTTCACAGGGGCTTATATTGACAAACATAGAAGAGTGTGGACTAATGATAAAAGAATGAAGTATTAAGATCCCCCTTTTCTTAGAAAGGTTAGCTTCTACAGGGTCACTATAATGTCATTTTGTAGGGCTGGAAAGAAAAGCCATACAAATAGGGGAGCAAGTCAGGAGCAAGAGTGAGGTAGAGACATTTCCAACACCCAACAATTTCATCCTGAGACTGACAGGAGTAGGACTTCTTTCTCCTTGTTCTTGGCTGGCATCTCCTGGTGCACGTGAGCTTTACAACCCCCATCTCTGTCACCATTAAGGTGGTCACATCACTTGATGGCCAGATTTCAGGTTGAACTTCTCATCTCCGTATAAGGACATGCCCAGCAAGCACCTGGGATTCTTCTTCATGCAAATAAAGCATTTCCAGCACTTCAGCCCTAGCCAAAAATGGACCCTCATCCTCATCCTGCCACCCCCTACCTACTCTGCAAGGTTCATATAGCCCTTGTTCCCCCAAAGAGCTGTTTAACTGAAAACCATCTTCTGAGAAGGCTATTTCTTCTGCACTTACATGTCTCAGAGCCAGCATAACCCATGCCCCAGGACTAAACTTGACTTCTTCCAGTCCAGCCCAGTTGACAGTGGTGTCTGGATGCCCCGAGGGGAAAAGCATCACATGGCCAAGGAACAAAATACCAATATTAGACATATAAGCCGATTCTACAAATATATAAAATATAAATTTTGTATTAGTCAACATGAGTAACAACTGCAGCACCTTTAGCCTGAAGATTTTTCTTGGGCTGGGCCTAATGACAATTAGCACTCTGACCATTATAGTTTATAATATACAGGGACAAGGCAATCTACCCGGGCTGGCTTGACAATTTTCTTTCTGTCTACTGCGCTGGAAATCACAAGATTCTTGAAAGTTGGAATATGGGGTTGATGATGGAAAAAAAAGATTGTAAAAGATAATTCTGTTTCGTCATGGTTTAGCAATGATGACTAAACCTGTGACCAAGAGGAGGTTAAAACATGTGTCTCATGTGTTCAGGGAACAGAAATGATATGATCTGTTTTAGAACAACGGGAACCTATCCCTGCTTACTGAGTTCAGTATAAAGAAGCATCCTGACTGCTAGTCAGTCAAGCAGTAAGACTCGCTGAGGACTGTGTCTGATTAGCGCCTCCCTTACCTTCTCTGTGAGACCTGGCCATCACTGGCACTGGCCGCCAGTGTGGTTTTTGCTGCTCGTATTTCATGGATAAGAGGCCTTTTACTGGACCATGCCCAATCTACCACTGATAAGAGTTTAAAAAAACTCTCTGTGCAGGTTCTATGCCTCAGTATAGGTGAATGCCAGGACTGGGAATGGGAGTGGGTAGGTTGGGGAGCAGGGGTCAGGGGGTGGGGTGGGGGTGGGGTGGAGGGGATAGGGGATTCTCAGGGGAAACTAGGAAAGGGGAAAACATTTGAAATGTAAATAAAGGAAAATCTAATAACAAAAGAAACCTTAAAAAAAAAGAATAACGAAAAAAGAAAAAAGGAAAACTCTCTCCCTGCAGCTTCTGATTGCCAAAAGGTTCTCTGCTAGGATAGAACTTCATATCCACCTCCTTTCTTCATGCTGGGATTTGTTCTAGCCTGACCTTGAGCTGAAATCTGCGTCTTGTCTTAAGTAGTATGAGTTAATTTCTATAGAGAACATTGTTTCCTTATATTCACTCACTGCTTTTAGCTCTTAAAGCTCTTAAAGTCTTCCCTTCCCCCCTTCTATAATGATCTCTGAGTCTTGGGAAGAGGCTCTGTAATATAGATGTTCCATTTAAAAACGAGCATCCCCAAATGCCTTATTCTTTGCATTTTGATCAGTTGGTTTTTTTTGTGTGTTAACCACCGTCTACTGTAAGTAGAAGCTTTTCTCAGATGGGTGAAGAGATACATTAATCTGGATGTAACAGTCATTTGGAGTCAGTTTCTTACTGTGTCTGTTTAACATAGTAGTATGGACTCCCTTAGGGCTTTGACCTGTACAGACATGTTCTCAGTGGGGGAAAAAAAAATGCCAACTACCAGTTCTGTCTTATGGAATGCAATTTACATCCAATAAGAAAGTGGGTGATTACTGGCATGATGCTCAAGCCATTGCTACCCCAGTAGACATTGCTTGCCAGGCCGGTTGTTGCTCCCAGGATTCACAGCTGTAGAAGAGTGGTGGCACCTTTCTGCACTGCAAAAGTTCCTCCATGGAGAAGAAGCGTCAAGGGTATTATCTGCCGAATATACTCATGGTTTCTGTTTATTTTTGATGTACATTATCTAAAGTAGTACATATAAAAATCTTCCAGTGTTAATTTTGATTTTATACAATTCACATGGAAAAATAAAATCATATGTAATAAATGTATTTAACATGAAGAGATGCAGCAATTTTTACTCAACTATCTTTAATATGAAGAAAAACTGTATTGTCTTATTATTTCCTAAGATTTGGGGGTGATTAATTTATTTTCTTTATTTATTTTCTTTAGCTCCTCCATTGGGGACCCTGTACTCAGTCCAATGGTTGGCTACAAGCATTCACCTCTGTATTTGTCAGGCACTGGCAGAGCCTCTCAGGAGACAGCTATATGATGCTCCTTTCAGCAAGCACTTGTAGCATCCACAATAGTGTCTGGGTTTGGTGACTGAATATGGGATGGATTACCAGGTGGGGCCATTTCTGGATGGCCTTTCCTTCAGTCTCTGCTCCACATGGAAAAAATTAAGAATGTGAACCATTCAAAATCCAAAATCACTATAGAATAATAAAATTATCCTTTAAATTTTACTGTATGAGATATATTCACATATGTGCAAGCATACAAATAATTTTATATAAGAGTTGTTTAGATGACAAAAGTGAAATATACCAGTCAGCATTGTACGGTCCTTACTTTATTATTATTTTGAACAACCTTAGACTCTCAGCAATAGAGAGAGAAAAAAGCGCAATGATATTCCGTATATTCATTGATTCCATTATCAAGATATCTTCTTATAGAATTAATCCTGTTACAACTTATGAAGGAATGTAAACATTTAGTCCGATGTTCAAAGTGTACATAAGGATCTACTTCATTTGCTTATCCTGCCATTTGGATAAAAATGTAACAATGATGCAGTTTATCATTAGGGTTTGCTGCAGTTTCACTTCCCCAAAGCCTTCTGTGCTTCTAAGTTATAATATGAATTTTACTAGAAAAAAAAAAGAAAATATCAGAAACCCAACAAGAGATTCCAACATCTTGAACATTTCTTTCTTTCCGTCTACCCCAAGTTTGATATTATCTCTGTTTGTGGAGGGAATAGTAAAATGATATAACTATATTCTAATCTCAAAAGATGAAGTAAATAATTGAAGTTTTAAAAGGAAATAAATTAGTAATAAAAATATGTGCAACATAAAACCAATATTAAAAGTCATGTATTTTTTTTCCTGCCATAGACTGTATCAAGTTCTGAAGACAAATGGATTCAAATTTAGGGTTAATTTTTATGCAGAAACATACATGATATACTTTGTTGCATCTCTAAGCTGTGGTAGGGGCATGAGGTGAGTTCCTGGTCAGCAGAGAATCTTAAGAAGAAACAAAGGCATGAGTCAGTACAGGGATGAGAGGATATGGAGGGCAAATATCTATAAATTCTCTAGGATTGCTGTCCAGCCAACTAAAAGTGAATGGAGCATGCAGGTTCAAAGCATGGGAGTTTACCTCTATCCCGTTGTACATCTGCTCTTGATCTAATGGTTACAATTAAATTTCACAAACATACTGGACTGTGAAGCCAAAGTGTTATTTGGTCCCGTGACTATGAAAAAGAGAAAAGTAGATTTATTGACAAGCTGGCTGTCTCTGCCACAAGGTTAGATAACTATAATATATACAATTCCATCGCAAATTGCATAGTATAATGCAAAGTGTGTTCACTATGTTGGGTTTCAAAATATTTGTCATTATTATTAATGTCAGTGTTACCATTCTGAACTTCCCTTTTCATTATAGCCCTCACAAGTGGTGGAAGACACTGTAAATTGCTTAAATATTTGTTCTTTGCCAGCCAGAGCCAGAGGGAAAAAAATTAACACTGATACAAGGTTCTTATTTGATAAAATGAAATGAGAATGAGCGTTGGAATTACAATAACTAGATACTAATCTTCCACTTTCCTGATTAATGCCAGGGTAAATTCTCTTAATGAAGGATTATTGTTTTTAACCTCAAATTGTGTTCTTACAGCATAAAGAAAATTAAATATTGGAGGGCTATACATAAAGATACGACATTTGCAAATCAGTTACATTGTAGTGATGAATTCAGAGCAAAAATAGAGTCAATGTCAACCCTGAAACATACTCAAGGATACAAAGTGGAAGAGCTACTTGTCAATCCAGCCACATGTACACACATTTGAAAAATAAATTTTAGATGTGGATTAACATGGTTAGTTCATAAATGAAAGTATCTGTGTATGTGTTGGGGGGGAATCCTTAAAGGTGTTTTCAGTATTTCTATACTATGGAAACAAAGCTTCAGCCGAACAGTGAAAGTGCATTTAGTGAAGATAAGGAAAGTCACTATAGTCTCTGGTGTCTAAGCTTCACAATGAAAAAAAAAAAAAGTAGGAACCTGGAAAGTGACAACAAAACATGCATTAGCAGTGAGAAAAAATAGAAAGATGAAAAGTTACAGAATCAAAGAATGAGAGCCAGAAAATGTCACACACGATTGTTTCTTTGCATTTAGTGTGAGATTTTCGAAGTGTTCCTTTGCAAAGGTTTAAATCTAATGGAGATGGAGGCTATAATTGTTTGGGGAATGAAACTTACAGTATGAAATGGAGAAAACATCTACACCAGCTGATGACTTTGTTGGTGAGTAGAAACATGAGCCAAAGTCGCTTCACAAGACCAGAGATCTTAAAACTGAGGATAGAACATCCCTCAAATGTGTGAAAATGGCTATGAAGGAAACCAAAGGAAAAGGCAAATTTACATTAAAATGGAAAAAAAAGGCACAGGCTGAAGAGGAATTTGAAATCCTGCATCTAATAGGGCAAGATGAAGTTAGTACCTCTAATGAAGGATGAAAGAGAAGATAGGAAAAGCTAAGCTTGTGTTCTCCATAAGAAATGTTCAAGGCGCAGAGGCAAGGGGGAGATTGAAAATACACATTAGATTTATTCATTTATTCAAAAAAATAGCCTTTGAACACTAGGTTCTAAACACAGGTACTGGAAGTTAAAAACTGAATTCAATGTATTTTGGAATATTAATTTTCTGCATGAAAGAAAATTAAACAAAGTAATGATTAAAATGCTATACTGCTCAGAGGGCAAGGAGCCTTCAGAGGAGAGGACAAAGAACCTTGCTTCATCAGGCTGAGCAGGCTCTAGATGCACAGGTAAGAAAATGGGAAAGGCATTAGGCAAAATAGAGCTATGAAATGATATGAGGAAAGTACTAAAATTTGTTTTTATGACTGGATCTTAGAAATCCTGAGGGGGGAAAATTGTAGGGAAGATTATTCAGGAATCAAACTGCAAAGCACATTTTATTTTACACAAAGGAGTTCATATTGTACTTAAACAAAAATTGATTCTCCAAAATTTCTGTAAAATAGATGTCTGAAGTCAGCTGCAACTGAGTCATTATTTTCCTAAAAATCCCAGGGATGGCTTTGTCTTTACCCCTGCCCAGCTTTGGTGATGGCTTGCAATTTGCATCATTCATTGGCTTATGCCTTTCCATCACACCAATTCCTACTTCCACGGTTGTCTACTCTGTGTGCTTGTATCTGGGCCTCCATATTCAATATCAATCTATTTTATCTATTTTATGATAAAGGTGACAGTCAGTTGAAGCCTCCACCACTCCACATCCAATATGGTGACCAGAAAAAAAGGAGTTTAGGACTTGAATATATGTTTTCTGGGGAGATGTAGTTCAATCCACTACAGCATTAAATATTTACCGAGAGATAAATCGTTTTACTCTGAAGATATTTTGAGTTCTTAAATAATTGAACTGTCACTTCTTTCTGCTCCTCCATTCATATAATATGGGGATAGTACTTGTTTCTGTCTTCTAGGGTTATCATGAGGATTAAGTTCATTAATAGATGTCAAGTGTTTAGGATACCTCCTGTCTCTAAGCACTCTGTAGGCTTGCAGCAGACAGCTTGAGATACCTGTTAGCACAACCCACAATAATGATCTTGCCAAGACTTCCCCCTAAAGAAATGAAAAGATTAGCTCAATCTTGTTATCTAGACAAAGCAGGAAGGAGCCAGTCTATTAGTGAGATGACACTAATTAAAGTAGGGTGTTTTTTTTTTTATCATGTTTCCCCTATTGTTTCTGCAACTTACTCTATAATTGGACAATTTACTCTATTAGACAATGACCTTGGGCATTGTGGTTGGTTCTAGCGACCCATTCTAAGCAATTTTCTAAGGGAGGCAGGTGAACTCTCTTAATTGGTATGCCTGGGGAAAAATATAAATGTGTGAAATGAATAACCATCAGGTAATACATAGTGTTGGATGACATTCACTTTCTCTCTGCCAACTCCCTTTAAACTTGGTAGCAAAGCAGAACAACTCTTCCTTGTCAATGCCTAGGTAAAATTGGTTCATTTAGGGATTTTGATAAGGAGGAAAACAGCCTAAAGTGAACATTAGACTCCAGCAGGCACCAGTTCTCACCATGTTATCCATGTTAACAGACAAATTTAGGCTAGAGAAATAAGTGCATGTGCTATTTGAAGATTATTTTTCTGCCCATATTCTATTCTCATTTTCATATTAGAGAAATAAATGTGCTGAAACACCTTGCAGCCATCAACCCAATTAAAATTTATTATGACTTAAAACTGGTAAATTTGATATGAGCTGATAGCTATTGCTAGTTATAGGCTGTAGTTTGTTTTACTCAAAATATAGATTGATTTTTTAAAAAAGAATGCTCTCGTGATTTGTCACTCAATAGTTCTGTGTAAACAAAGTAGAAATAACATCATTTTAATTAATTACTCTGATTTTTATACAACTTTACCTAAGAAAAATAATAAATCAATAAACTATTCCTCTGCAATTTGTCATTATATTAACTTTTTTTTCTTTGAGTTTTTGACAAGATTCAGATATTGAAATTCTCCATTTTTATGCAGTGTTTAATATTTTAATTAGACAAATTAAAATGTATTTTGTCTCAACTTATACACACATAAATGTATAATGATAGACACACACACATAATAAGTATTTTCTAGTTTATTGTGCTAGCTTTTTGATACAATTTCCGACAGCAACATCATCCTTCTCAAGTCTATTCATTAGGATCACCTAAAACGATTTCATAAAACTATGGTACATACATGTTTCATACATAAAGTAACATTATATAGACAGAACAAGTTGTATTTCTATAGGAATGCCCATGTGTGTGTAAACACAACTGAAGAAAACAAGGCCGTGAATATGAGAAAGAGAAAACTCCCTATTAGAGTACAGGAATATTTACAGAGATAAAAACAGAAGATGAATGATATAATTTTATAATAATTGTAAATTTTTTATAAAAAGTCTAGTGATGATCGAATGAGACCTTGACATGTAAATTCAGAACAAACCAAGGCAGGAGTGAAGTTGCTACTAGGTATTTGGTTGTCCCATGAAAGACTTTAGCAGGCTGTTTAGACAGTCAGTCATGTTTGAGTTTTCTTTCCTGCTGTATCTTCATCTTGGTATTTCCCTTCTCTTAAGCATCACCCTTTGTTGGCAATACAGCTCTACAACAAGGAAATGCAGGATTTGCTTCTTCATTTTTAACTCCTTTGACATCTCCAACATTTGATTGTATAGACATTAACTTCTTGATCTCCCCAAGGGATTAACCACCTTAACTGGTTCTATGATTGTATTAATAACCAACATACCAAATATGGAACTTTTCAGAACAAAATACAGAAAAATAAATCAATAAATAAAGTTTATGCTTTATTTATTGATTACAGAAAAATAAATCAATAAATAAAGTTTATTCCAGTTGCACTGGAAGTGACTCCGAAAATATTTTGACTTATCAGCTCTGTACTCACATCAGAAAAGTACCCAGAAGATGTCTAGTCATGACTACTATCAAGTTTTTTCCATGACATACTCTTTCTACTTTGATTATACTTTAAAGGTAAGTGACCAGATTACTGTTTAGTCTTTCAAAACTTGATGGTGATGTCATAGTTCTAGAATTCCTAGCAAAATATACCTCAGATGACTGTGTGTTACTCTGGTTCTTTTTTTTTTTCTGTTTTTATTTTATTTTATTTTATTTTATTATTGGGTATTTATTTCATTGACATTTCCAATGCTATCCCAAAAGTCCCACACACGCTCCCCCACCCACTCCCATGTCTTGGCCCAGGCATTCCCCTGTACTGAGGCATATAAAGTTTGCAAGACCAATGGGCCTCTCTTTCCACTGATGGCCTACTACGCCATCTTCTGATTCATATGCAGCTAGAGTCAAGAGCTCTGGGGTACTGGTTAGTTCATATTGTTGTTCCACATATAGGATTGCAGATCCCTTTAGCTCCTTGGGTACTTTCTCTAGCCCCTCCATTGGGGGCCCTGAGATCCATCAAAGAGGTGACTGTGAGCATCCACTTCTGTGTTTGCTAGGCCCCGGCATATTCCCACAAGAGACAGCTATATCTGGGTCCTTTCAGCAAAATCTTGCTAGTGTATACAAGCTGTCAGCCTTTGGAAGCAGATTATGGGATGGATCCCCAGATATGGAAATCTCTAGATGGTTAATCCTTTCGTCTCAGCTCCATACTTTGTCTCTGTAACTCTTTCCATGGGTGTTTTGTTCCCAATTCTAAGAAGGGGCAAAGTGTCCACACTTTGGTCATCGTTCTTCTTGAGTTTCATGTGTTTCGCAAATTGTATCTTATATCTTGGGTATTCTAAGTTTCTGGGCTAATATCCACTTGTCAGTGAGTACATATTGTGTGAGTTCCTTTGTGAATGTGTTACCTCACTCAGGATGATGCCCTCCAGGTCCATCCATTTGCCTAGGAATTTCATAAATTCATTCTTTTTAATAGCTGAGCAGTACTCCATTGTGTAAATGTACCACATTTTCTGTATCCATTCCTCTGTTGAGGGGCATCTGGGTTCTTTCCAGCTTCTGGCTATTATAAATAAGGCTGCTATGAACATAGTGGAGCATGTGTCCTTCTTACCAGTTGGGGCATCTTCTGGATATATGCCCAGGAGAGGTATTGCAGGATCCTCGGGTAGTACTATGTCCAATTTTCTGAGGAACTGCCAGACTGATTTCCAGAGTGGTTGTACAAGCTTGCAATCCCACCAACAATGAAGGAGTGTTCCTCTTTCTCTACATCCTTGCCAGCATCTGCTGTCACTTGAATTTTTGATCTTAGCCATTCTGACGGGTGTGAGGTGGAATCTCAGAGTTGTTGTGATTTGCATTTCTCTGATGATTAAGGATGTTGAACATTTTTTCAGGTGCTTCTCAGCCATTCGGTATTCCTCAGGTGAGAATTCTTTGTTTAGCTCTGAGCCCCATTTTTAATGGGGTTATTTAATTTTCTGGTGTCCACCTTCTTGAGTTCTTTATATATATTGGATATTAGTCCTCTATCTGATTTAGGATAGGTAAAGGTCCTTTCCCAAACTGTTGTGGCCTTTTGGTCTTATTGACTATGTCTTTGCCTTGCAGAAGCTTTGAAATTTTATGAGGTTCCGTTTGTAGATTCTCCATCTTACAGCACAAGCCATTGCTGTTCTATTGAGGAGTTTTTCCACTGTGCCCATAACTTCGAGGCTTTTCCCTACTTTCTCCCTCTATAAGTTTCAGTGTCTCTGGTTTTATCTGGAGTTCTTTAATCCACTTAGATTTGTCCTTAGTACAAGGAGATAGGAATGGATCAATTAGCATTCTTCTACATGATAACGGCCAGTTGTGCCAGCACCATTTGTTGAAAATGCTGTATTTTTTCCACTGGATGGTTTTAGCTCCCTTGTCAAAGATCAAGTGACCATAGGTGTGTGGGTTCATTTCTGTGTCTTCAGTTCTATTCCATGGGTCTATTTGTCTGTTGCTACACCAGTACCATGAAGTTTTTATTACAATTACTCTGTAGTACAGCTTTAGGTCAGGCATGGTGATTCCACCAGAGGTTCTTTTATCTTTGAGAAAAGTTTTTGCTATCCTAGCTTTTTGTTATTCCAGATGAATTTGCAGATTGTTCTTTCTAATTCATTGAAAATTGAGTTGGAATTCTGATGGGGATTGCATTGAATCTGTAGATTGCTTTTGGCAAGATAGCCATTTTTACTATATTGATCCTGCCAATCCATGAGCATGAGAGATCTTTCCATCATCTGAGATCTTCTTTAATTTTTTTCTTCAGAGACTTGAAGGTCTTATCATACAGATCTTTCACGTCCTTAGTTAGAGAAACGCCAAGGTATTTTATATTATTTGTGACTATTGAGAAGGGTGTTGTTTCCCTAATTTCTTTCTCAGTCTGTTTATCCTTTGTATTCACAAAGGCCATTGACTTGTTTGAGTGAATTTTATATCCAGCTAATTCATTGAAGCTGTTTATCATGTTTAGGAGTTCTCTGATCAAATTTTTAGGGTCACTTATATATACTATCATATCATCTGCAAAAAGTGATATTTTGACTTCGTCCTCTCCAATTTGTATCCCCTTGATCTCCTTTTGTTGTCTAATTGCTCTGGCTAGGACTTAAAGTACAATGTTGACTAGGTAGGGAGAAAGTGGGCAGACTTTTCTAGTCCCTGATTTTAGTGGGATTGCTTCCATCTTCTCACCATTTACTTTGATGTTGGCTACTGGTTTGCTGTAGATTGCTTTTATCATGTTTAGGTTTGGGCCTTGAATTCCTGATCTTTCCAAGACTTTTATCATGAATGGGTGTTCGATTTTGTCAAATGCATTCTCTGCATCTAATGAGATGATCATAGGTTTTTGTCTTAAATTTGTTTATATCCTAGATTATGTTGATGGATTTATGTATATTAAACCATCACTGCATCCCTGGAATGAAACCTACTTGGTCAGGATGGATGATTGTTTTGATGTGATCTCGGATTCAATTAGCTAGAATTTTATTGAGGATTTTTGCATCAATATTCATAAGGGAAATTGGTCTGAAGTTCTCTATCTTTCTGTGGTTTAGGTATCAGAGTAATTGTGGCTTCATAAAATGAGTTGGGTAGAGTACCTTCTACTTCTATTTTGTGGAATAGTTTGTGAAGAACTGGAATCAGATCTTCTTTGAAGGTCTGATAGAACTCTGCACTGAACACATCTGGTCCTGGGCTTTTCTTTTTTTTTTTTTTAGTTGGGAGACTATTAATGACTGCTTCTATTTCTTTAGGGGATAACCTTATCCTGATTTAACTTTGGTACCTGGTATCTGTCTAGAAACTTGTCCATTTCATCCAGGTTCTCTAGTTTTGTTGTGTATAGCCTTTTGTAGAACTATCTGATGGTTTTTTTGGATTTCTTCAGAATCTGTTGTTATGTCTCCCTTTTCATTTCTGATTTTGTTAATTAGGATGCTGTCCCTGTGCGCTCTAGTGAGTCTAAGGGTTTATCTATCTTGTTGATTTTTTCAAAGAACCAGCTCCTCATTTGGTTGAGTCTTTGAATAGTTCTTCTTGTTTCCACTTGGTTGATTTCACCCCTGAGTTTGATTATTTCCTGACATCTACTCCTCTTGGGTGAATTTGCTTCCTTTTGTTCTAGAGCTTTTAGGTGTGTTGTCAAGCTGCTAGTGTGTGCTCTCTCTAGTTTCTTTTTTTGGAGGTACTCAGAGGTATGAGTTTTCCTCTTAGAAATGCTTTCATTGTGTCCCATAAATTTGAGTATGTTGTGGCTTCATTTTCATTAAATTCTAAAAAGTCCTTAATTTCTTTCTTTATTCCTTCCTTGACCAAGGTATCTTTAAGAAGAGTGTTGTTCAGTTTCCACGTGAATGTTGGCTTTCTATTATTTATGTTGTTATTGAAGATCAGCCTTAGTCCATGGTGATCTGATAGGATGCATGGGAAAATTTCAATATTTTTGTATCTGTTGTAGCCTGTTTTGTGATCAATTATATGTTCAATTTTGGAGAAGGTACCATGAGGTGCTGAGAACAAGGTATATCCTTTTTGTTTTAGGATAATATATTCTGTAGATATCTGTTAGATCCATTTGTTTCATAACTTCTGTTAGTTTCACTGTGTCCCTGTTTAGTTTCTGTTTCCATGATCTGTCCATTGATGAAAGTAGTGTGTTGAAATCTCCCACTATTATTGTGTGAGGTGCAATGTGTGCTTTGAGCTTTCTAAAGTTTCTTTAATGAATGTGGCTGCCCTTGCATTTGGAGCATAGATATTCAGAATTGAGGGTTCCTCTTGGAAGATTTTAACTTTGATGAGTATGAAGTGCCACTCCTTGTCTTTTTTGATGACTTTTGGGTTGGAAGTCGATTTTTTTTTAGATATTAGAATGGCTTCTCCAGCTTGTTTCTTCAGACCATTTGCTTGGAAAATTGTTTTCCAGCCTTTCATTCTGAGGTAGTGTCTATCTTTTTCCCTGAGATGGATTTCCTGTAAGCAGCAAAATGTTGGGTCCTGTTTGTGTAGCCAGTCTCTTAGTCTATATGTTTTTATTGGGGAATTGAGCCCATTGATATTAAGAGATATTAAGGAAAAGTAATTGTTGCTTTCTATTATTTTTGTTGTTAAAGTTGGCATTCTGTTCTTGTGGCTGTCTTCTTTTTGGTTTGTTGAAGGAATACTTTCTTGCTTTTTCTAGGACACGGTTTCCATCCTTGTATTTTCTTTTTCTGTTATTATCTTTTGTAGGGCTCGATTTGTGGAAAGATAATGTGTGAATTTGGTTTTGTTGTGGAATACTTTGGTTTCTCCATTTATGGTAATTGAAAGTTTGGCTGGGTATAGTAGCCTGGGCTGGCATTTATTTTCTCTTAGTGTCTGTATAACATCTGTCCAGGCTCTTCTGGCTTTCATAGTCTCTGGTGAAAAATCTGGTGTAATTCTGATAGGCTTGCCTTTATATGTTACTTGACCATTTTCCCTTACTGCTTTTAATATTCTATCTTTATTTAGTGCATTTGTTGTTCTGATTATTACGTGTCAGAAGAAATTTCTTTTCTGGTCCAGTCTATTTGAAGTTTTGTAGGCTTCTTGTATGTTCATGGGCATCTCTTTCTTTAGGTTTGGGAAGTTTTCTTCTATTATTTTGTTGAAGTTATTTGCTGGCCCTTTAAGTTGAAAATCTTCTTTCTCATCTACTCCTATTATCCGCAGGTTTGGTCTTCTCATTGTGTCCTGGATTTCCTGGATGTTTTGAATTATGATCTTTTTGCATTTTGCATTTTCTTTGATTGTTGTGCCAAGGTTCTCTATGGAATCATCTGCACCTGAGATTCTCTCTTCCATCTCTTGTATTCTGTTGCTGATGCTCCCATCTGTGGTTCCACATTTCTTTCCTAGGGTTTCTCCAGTGTTGCCTCACTTTGGGTTTTCTTTATTGTGTCTACTTCCCTTTTTATGTCTAGTATGGTTTTGTTCATTTCCATCACCTGTTTGGATGTGTTTTCCTGTTTCTCTTTAAGGACTTGCAACTCTTTAGCAGTGTTCTCCTGTATTTCTTTAAGTGAGTTATTAAAGTCCTTCTTGATGCCTTCTACCATCATCCTGAGATATGCCTTTAAATCCGGGTCTAGGTTTTTGGGTGTGTTGTGGTGCCCACGACTGGCTGAGATGGGAGTGCTGGGCTCTGGTGATGGTGAGTGGTCTTGGTTTCTGTTAGTAAAATTCCTCTAAGATGCCCTTCACCATCTGGTAATCTCTGGACTCAGTTGTTATAGTTGTCTCTGGTTAGGGCTTGTTCCTCCTGTGATTCTGTTTGCCTCTATCAGCAGACCTGGGATTCTAGATCTCTCCTGAGTTTCAGTGGTCAAAGCACTCTCTGCAGGCAAGCTCTCCTCTTTCAGGGAAGGTGCACAGATATCTGGCCTTCGGACTTGCCTCCTGGCAGAAGATGAAGGCCCAAAACAGGACCTGTCCTAGAAGCTGTTAGCTTCTCTAGTCCACACTCTCACCTGTGCAGACTAGTCTCAGCAGGATCCAGGGACCAAGATGGCTCCCTCAAGTACTCTGGCAACTCCCTCCCGGGCCGGGCGGACACCTCTCCTCGTTACTCTGTTTCTTATAGCATAATGGTATTGGAGTAGTGAGATGAGTTAGTGGGTAAAGGTGCTTACCCCAGAACTCAACAACTTAAATCAAATCTCCATGACACACATGCTACAAGGAGCACAAGCTTCTGCCAGTAATCTTCTGAACTCCACACATGACCTTTGGCACATGCACACTCACTGACACACAGGTGCATGTGGTAAGTAAAATGGTAAGTAAAAGTAATAAGAAATCATTACGCACAAAGAAAGGCCTGATATAAAGCTAAATTCTAAATAAACGACACACTTCCAAAAAGTACAGTTTCAATATATGCCCATTTCCACAATAGAATACTATAAAAATAGCATAAACAGCCAATACATACACATATATATGCATATACATAAATATATACATATTGGCTGTTTATGTATTATATGTTGTATTTATAACATATATTTGTGTATGTATTATATAATATATATGTTTATGTATTATGTTGTATTTATAACATATATATGTATGTTGTATTTATAGCATATATGTGTATTTAAACATATATACACACACCAGTATTCAAACTTACATATATGTATGTGTAATATATAATATACAATATACATGTAATATAATTGCTTCCAAGAAACTCCTACAATCCAGTTATCAAGAAATAAAATATATTTGCAAATCTGTTAGACTTTTTTTTTACTCTTTTACTTCTATGACTTTCTCTGCAAATTTCGATTGCCAGACATAGGTATACTTATTATAACAATATTGTGTTCTTTTTTTAAAAAAAATAAATTATTATCTGAAATGAAGTAGTAAAAGCCTGACAGGATTATTCTTTCCTATATTAATATACCACAAGATGATATTAACAAAGAGTAGAGTTACATATAACTTTGCTTTGAGGCCTATTTACAGATAGGCATAGATTTAATTTCTTTCTTGTTTTACACTATTGATACCAGAGTTGCAGGATCAATTGTATGGGTGACCCTATAGACTACTTTGTTAAATTCAGGAGTAGCTGGTTAGGATCAGCAGTCAGAAAATCAATTTCCGTCTGTTTTTTCTCGTTAGTATATATGTTTTATGTTGTTCTTTCAGGAGTGTCGAACTCACACGAGAAAACAATTTAGGCATCCTACTTGTGTATAGCTTCTCCATTTCAAAGCTACCCATTCCATAACAAGCAGGATTCTATTTCCTGAAAAAAAAAATAACAAGAAATATTAACACCAGCAAGTTGCTCCCTTTTATTCTTAGTCTTATTTAATTAAATGTAATAGGATCTCCCACACTCTAAAACAAGAGGGTTATTTTTATCTCTGTTGAGATGAGAAGAGGATTTGAGTAAGGTTTTGGTGTGTTCGTAGTACATCAGCAGACAGTAAGCTCTGGTATTTAACTGTGATGTTTTTCTTACTGAGAATCTTGTCCTGCCTGTCATCCAATAAATATGTATTAGATACCTACACCATCCCCAAAGTAATTAAAAATTAAACAGACTTCTTCATCTCCTGGGCCAGCAGTTCACCATAAAATCATAATCATCAAAACTCATTCTTATTCACTTGGTTCTCTGATACATTCAGTCCAATCCCATAAATATTTATAGTGTGCTACTTTCTACTGTTGAAAAGTTTAGTCTTGTATGAAGGGCAACACATAACTAGTATGCAAATGAGCCAAGTGTCATGAGATACACATGAGCAAAGAATTGTGCTACAGAGCACAGGCAGAGGTTCCATTTACCAGAGTAGCATCCAGGAAAAGTCAGCATATACTGAAGAAATCATTGACTCTGTGTGAGCACGTGGAGGACTGCTATAATTGTGAAGATTCTGAGATGAACTGATTTACATGAAAAATGGCATGAGTATTCTTCACCGTTTTGTCATGTATGTGACATGAGAATGCCCTCTGTACTCTAAATAGCACAGCATTGGGCAATGGAATGTTTTTGGGTTGCTTTACTGAAGGCAACACAAAAGTGAGCAATGAAGAGAAATCAGCCAGGTAGCCACAGAGGCATCTTATCCTTCTATATAGAGACATTTTGTGTACTGTGACACAGAGAGGTTGAGTTCAAATGTAGACAAAATTATCTATGAAAAGAGAAATGTCTTAGAAATCTGTATACAGTTCTTGAGTCAATAGCAGCACAGAGCTGCATGTAAAGACAATGTAAAGTGATAGAAATGTTTTATTTCTTCATAGAAGTATGTATTTAACAACTGCAAGACTGGTTAGATTCACCCACTATATAATTATCACCTATGCGTTCATGGTCTGTAATATATGATTTATTTTTTTATTTAAATAGTAGTTAAATAAATGAGCTTTCCTTGTAGTAAAATCAGTTGTTCATATTTAACCACATGGGAATAATAAATAGTAACAGGAACAAAGATAAAAGCTTTGCGTTAAGTAAAACAGAGGATGACTGAGCAACAAATAGGGAAGGTTCAGCGGCCACTGCAAATGTTACATGTGCTATGGAGTTAGAAACGGAATTTACTAATAAGCTAGACAAGGGAAGGCAAAGAAAGGAATCCAGCAGAAAGGATTCCATATGTTTTTCTTTGAGAAAATAAAAGATGAAATAATCATGTACAAATATAGGAAAGAAGATGAGAGGCAAGCATGATGAGAATGTTCAGTTATAGGTATGTTAGAAAGTTAAATGGTATATCCAAATATTTCATTTCCATGGGGACCAGAGGTTTTAATCTCTGTGATGGTTTCATAGTGCAAAGGAGGTTGCTGAGGAGAAACAGGAAGAAAGTCAAGATGGAAGAATGAAAGATACAGTAAAATGTCTAGGTCCAGGTACCATTCCAGGTGCCAAATGAATAAGTTGCTATGGATGCCTGGAGATTACATTCTACCACTCCACTGGATCCCTGGATTTTACACAGACTACATTCTTTACTATTAAACAACATGGAACAAAGATCTCCTTTTCTCCTACAAGATACAACTCAAATTTTCTTAATGTCTGAGTCAATGTTTAAGGAAACCTGTTTTCTCTTTTAATATTTTTTATTCATCTACTTGATTTTTCCCAATGTGGCTTCTAACCCCATTATTTTTGTTTGTTTTGTTTTTACTTAAACTATTTTAGGTATTATAATTATAAATGTTCCTTTTTTCCCCTCCAAACTCTCAAATATATACCTCCTTTCTCTTGTCCAAATTCATGTCTTTTGTATCTATTACTTGTGACTACATGCATATATGTATATATACATATGTATATATACATAGATATATACATGCATATATATACATACATGTATATGTATATATATATATATATATATATATATATATATACGTAGATATTTCTAATCATAACTTGCTCAGTTTGTATAATGTTACTTGCATGCATATTTTCAGGACTGGCCACACAGTATTGGATAACAAATTTGTGTACTCCTCTCTTGGGAATACTATTTTTCCTATTCCCTTGCCTATTGCTTTGTTGTTGTTTTGTTTTGTTTGTTGTTATTTTGTGTGTATGTGTGTGTGTTTAGAGTTGATGTCTTTTGGACTTTCCAAGTCCACTTTGGCATATCTATTTGTATTATCTTTGTTCAGCATACATTTGGCCAATCACACTGGAGAGACTTTATTGATTTAACTTTTAATGTTCCTAGTAGATACAATCTTACAACATGCTCCCTGATCCTCTGCCTTTTATAATATTTCCTATTGGTTTGCTATTTTTGTTTTGCTTTCAAGGTTCTTTTTGGTTTTCTATATATTTTATTCAGTGAATTCGAAAAATATCTCCCTAGTTTGCCAGAGAACTGAAGGGCTTATGCACCTAAAGAGATAGGGCCTTAATCTAAAGCATATTAACAAAATTACAATGGATTTGACTACATAAGTTTCAGAGCCAAAACAGATAACAAAAATGACACAAATAAACAACAAACAAACAAAAAAAGAAAGTTCAAGGTCTCCTGTTCAAAGAGTCTCTAGAATTGCAAAATGACAGCTGCAGAACAGTAAACCGAGCACAGAGACCTGCTGAACCTAGGGTATGTGTAAGTGAACAATACATGCGCACTCAAGTTAGCCCCAGGCACAGTGGTTATAGTATCCAAATTGTACTTTGTCACTAGCCTGCTCAAAACTCATGGCTGCCTGTGGTAGGTGAAATACCAGCTCCTATCCCCATGTCAGGATGGCAATAAGTTCTACACACACACACACACACACACACACACACACACACACACACACTCACACACACAGTCGCATGCACCCACCCACGAATCTGCCTCCAAGCACAGACTCAGTAGACTGCACAGAGCTGTGCACATCCTCAGAACGAGTTCTGTCCAGCTCCTGCCTTTTCATACGCAATCTAAGTTGTGGGTTGTATGTGGATTGGTGAAACGTAGTCTATATGCAGCCCAGCAGTTCTAAAGGGCACTGGGGCTTTTATTGTTTCAAGTTGTACAGAAAAATCAGCTGTCTCTAAGTGAAATCCACACACTGGTAAGATGGTTCATATGAATGAGCAGCCAATGTGTATGACAACTGTCTTAGGCAGAGCCCACTATTTGATGGGTACTCTGGTCCCTTTTGAAGAAAACCCGTGATCCCACACAGAACATGTGTCTCCCTTGACATAGACAGAGATATTTGTAAGAGTATACATTTTATACAAGCAGGTTTTTCTTTTAAATTTCCAGTACTTTTGGGAGATTTCTAAGAAAGTTAAAGAACATTTCTAAAAATACTTCGAGGATTAAGGAATTCATAACTTCTAGAAAAAAAGAACACCAAAATGATTTTCAAAACCAATCTCTATTCATAAAATCAGGCAATGCCAAGAAGAGCAGTTTACATATTTGTTGAGTATGTCTATGCAAGGGGTTTTTTTATGTGAGTTTCAGAAGAGGGTCATAGATCTGATGAATGTATTTGCCATAGTGATTCCTTGAAATGGGTGCTATGAAATAAGTTATTTCCCAGCACTGGTGCACCTGCCCAGTCTTCCTACTCTAGCAGTTTTCAGTCACCAATAAATCACAGGTTAGAGAAGCTGAGGCATAACTCAGTAGGCACAGTGCTTGTCATGCACGTATGAGGAACTGAGTTCAAATACCAGTACCCAGGTAAAAAGAGAAGTGAAATGGCTTCGATTCTAAGGCTGGCGAGGCCTGGGCAGGATTCCTGGGCTTTACTAGATAACGAGATGACCCAGGAGCTTCAGGGTCAGTGAGAGACCTTGTCTCAAGCGAGACAGGGGGAAAGCAATCAAGGAAGACATACATGAACTTTTAGCCTCCACTCACCTGAGCCTGTAGCTATGCATACATAAAAGATTAAGTAAATAAAGAGAATAAGTTGATGTGTACATTGAATGTTCAAGACCCGTTTGTTCTTCAGAGCTTATCATTCTTTTTGTAAAAAAAAAAAATCAAAAATCATTTTTTGATATTATAATACAATTTCATCATTTTCCCTTTCTTCCTTTGAAATCTGCTTATTCATATATCTACCACTATTGTCTTTTAAGTTGTCTATTGTCATTAATTTACACACACACACACACACGTACACACAAAGTCCACAATACATAATAAACCCAGCTCAGTCTTTATACTGCTATTTGAATGTCTTCAGATTTTATCTTATCAAAATCTCCAATCTGTTTGACACCCGTTAATTATTACAACCCTGCTTTAAATTACAAAATATCAAGTCATCTTAGTTTTCTTCCTATCTTTCTGAATTCCTTCTTAGTCTAATTTTTTGACTCTTCCTCTGTGTTTAAATGTTGAAAGATCAAAAATCTCAATCATATTTAGAATTATGTCACGAGTGCTAAAATGGTGATTATAAAAGTGCATACACAGTTGTAACAGAGATTAAATGAGTCCACATTTAAGAGACACAATTATAAATGAGCACATTTAAATTTCTATATGGGAGTAAGTACTTCAGACTTGCCTTTCTGTGGCCTGCATTTCTTTTGTATCTTACAAACTTTATTTACACATGTAATTCATATATTCTTTGTTTAATATTTATATAATCTCACATATTATAAAGTTAAGGAATATATACACACACCTATATACAATATTTTACTTATGTTTGTAAGTTAATAAAAGGTATCTAAATCTCAACCCTTTGGAAATAGAGTTCGAAATCGATTACTAAAAGCTCTATATTTTCTGAAGTTCCATATTCCAGTCTACAGCATGGCTGGAAGAAGACAGGAAGATGCCTTGAACAGTATCTTCCACTCATCATATTTCCCAGTAACATCCAATCCTTTCCTCCAGAAGGTTTTTGTGGGGGCGGAGGGGGAAGGGGAGGTTGTATTTCCCTTTTCCACTGTGTTTTATATCCACCAACCTATCTTAAGCTTCTGTTCAAGATTCCCATCTCAGTATTCCAAAGTTATTCTTTTCCCTATGCTATATGCTACAGCCAGAACTAACTTCTGGTTATATTCTCCAAAATCACCCTGAAATGCTCTGTATACTTATTGTGATTCATGGCATAGTCCTGATTCCTAACATTCCTATGCTTCATCTGTTTATTGTGATTCAGGACAAGTCCTCATTCCTAACATCTCCAAAATGAGTGACTGCTTCCCGGTCCTCTTCCTTCGGGCTTCCTTATCTTTGCCTGTGTTCCTTTTTTCAGTTAATTCTCCAATACTCCATGCTTTCTTTTGCAGTAGGGCATCTGTACATGGCCTTTTCTCCTTCACTTCACGTCATTCATCCTCTGCATCCCGAGTAGAGTTCAATTATAATTTTCTTAGTGAAGCTTTGCCTGATCTTTATTTGCCACAAAAGCCTGCTAATTCATGCATGCTTGTCAATATGCACTGCTCCATACTCGGCATATTATTGTGAAATTTTTTATATTTTAAAGTAGAAGTGTGGCTAATAAAACTCAATAATTTTAAGGCATCCATTACTTTTTAACTCTAATAAGCCTGGGGTCTAGTATGGTATTTGTCAGTTGAAAAAGAAAAACAAAGAAATATTGGCTGAATACTTAATTAGGTGTCCTCAGTTAGTGAGATACAAACGAGGCCCCAATAAGTTATATATATATATATATATATATATATATATATATATATATATATATATATATATATATACCTAGAGCAACCAAGATTAAGTAACTATCAAGATACATGCAGAATCGTATTTGCCTCCAATCATTAGCCAGAGATTTTTTTTTTTCGAAGAGCACTGTTCTGTGATTGGCAAGACTAACAAGCCAACATCAACCTGTATAGAAAACCAATATTTCTCCAGAAAGTCTACTAGAACGATCACAGAAATAGAAATTTATTGTATTTGATGATTTTTATACTTGAAAATTTGTGGTTACATTCCTTTTATGGTCCATGTAGTGAAAAATGTGTATTATATTCTTTTTCCAATGCTAGGGTCATAGCTGAGACCTTTATACCATAATATAGAGTAACTACTACAACAACCAAAAACTGACAAGTTCCTTTATATGTTTTATTTTAGACTTTTATGTTTGTGTGTGAGTGAGGGGAGGGAGGTGCTGGTATAAAAGCTAGTGCTTACTCTTGATGGCCAAATGAGCTGACCCTGAGCTACATCCTCAAACCTATTTAATATAAGTTTTATGTGACATAGAAGGCTTCAGGAAGAGAAAATAAATAAGGAGGAAATCTATGTATTTTTATGGAACTGCAGTTAGGAACAAGATGGTATGTGTCAGTGATAGTAAGTTATGCATAGCAAGACTAGTTCATTTGATTGCTTCTTGGCATTTACCTTTGAGAATCAGGACATTCTTTCCATTGTGTAGAGGGAGAACATTTCTGGAATGAAAAAGCTTTATGGCCTACTTTACAAGAAGGTCAGAGTTTTTTTTTTTTTTTTTTTTTTTTTTTTTTTTTAAATGGCCTATGTCAGAGAAGAAGTTCACTATAAGGTCAGGAAAATCTTGTTTTCTCAAATACTCAGATGTCATATTTGGTGTTCATATTTCCCAAACATATTGTAGATACAAATCCCATATGCAAGGGTAGAAAAAAAACAGGCAGAAATCATTGCAGTAGGCATAGTGAGCTCAACCCGAAGCATAAGCTGGAATGGATTCAGCCTTCAGGATGCCTCACTGCAGAGATCAGTGTGTGCTCCTCCTTAGAGGCTTTCTGCATAGAAAAGAAACTCCAAGGGAGTTAGATAAAAATATTCTGGGTATCCTGATATTGGATGCACAGGTGATGTCTCTCCCAGTATACAGGAGCTGATTAAAAAGAAATGCTGAGGCATGAGGCGCTGTGAATCTTTGTGAGTGTGAGTGTGTGTGTGTGTGTGTGTGTGTGTGTTACTTTTGCAGGTGCATGTTTGTATGTGTACACACATGTGCATGTAGGTATGAACATGTGTGTGTGTGCATGTATAATATAGAGATGAGCTAGACTGGCTGGCCAGTGAGCTCCATATTCACACACACACACACACACACACACACACACTCCATATTCACACACACACACACACACACACACACACACACACACACGTGCCCTGCCTACAGACTTGAGCAGGCTAAACAGACCTTTACGTGTTTGCCACAGTTGGACCTTAAAGACCCAGGTGGAGTCAATTTCTTACAGGAGTAGACTGCCAGCTGAGCTTGCTTTGCGACTCAATCCAGCTGAAACAAAAGATGGGTCTGTGGGCTCTCCCTATATAAACACAGTGCTGACTATTAAACTTGGAGCCTTGATCAGAAGCTTTTGGCTTCATCCTTCTCTTGAACCCCCATCCTTTTACATTTCCAGCCTCCCTTTCAGGTAACCCAGTTCATCCATGGCTGCTGGACAGCTACACACACACACAAACACACACACACACACACACACACACATTGCTACAGTTCCCTATGAGTGCTATCATGCAATCTTTGTACTTGGATGTTGAATATCTGAAGTTAGGTCCTCATACTCGCAATATAATCGCTTTACTGACTGCCTTCTCTCAGGATATTTTCAGTGTCCCAATGCTCCTTAGTATTTTAACCTCTGATTTCAATATATAATTCAAATTCCTGTTAAATGGACAGCAATAGAAATGGCCAAATCATGAAAAATGAATCTTTCATTACCACAAAATAAATTGTTAATCAAAGAAATATGAATGTAACATAGCCACATTGATTAGAAACAGACACAGTTATCACACTTTCCAAATTCTGTATTTCCCAGATAAGGGAATGCTTAACTACCATAGACTATTTCATCTGACAAAGTTTGCTTCTGTAGCAAAAAGCAGAGCAGTGGTACCCAGGATTGCATGTGCCTTAGAAGAAAGGGATTATACGTTATGCTGTTAGACCTGTGGAGGCAGCACTTAATATTGTCATTGATTAAAAAGCACAGTGAGGAATGATCACTGAGATGAACACCCTGCACAGAGTGCAAGTCAAGGTGATCTACTATGAATAAGAAGGAGGCATATTTCCTACACATGGGAAGTGGCAGCAAAGTTCTTCGGTCACACAACACAAATAAAATCAACCTGGGTAAACTTGGACATCTTTACATCAGTTTACACTTGATTCTAGAAGAAACCCTACTGTTCTCATGAAAATCACTCTGGCTCTGTCTTAATGAGTAGCTAGTCAGACGGCTGTAGGATCAGAAGAAATTGGCACTGAACCTCTCTCTCATAATCCTTAGCATATAAAACCAAGATTAGAACCAGAGAGCTCTAATTCCTGCCAAAAGGGATGTGACCTGAGTCATGTCACATCCTAGGAGGGGATATGATGCCCTGAACTGCCTTGAAGGGCAATAATGACCATATAATCTTGCTTCCAGGAATCTAAAACATTATAAGTACACTATCTAGCAGGACATTTGGAGTGTAAAAACAAGAAAAATCTTGTAGCAACTGACTCAAATGGACCCTCCTTGATCACTAAGATAAGAAAACTCCCTCAGGAAAGTTGCCTGCTCTAAATGCTTTCAGAAATAAAATTAAATATACCTCATATGTAGGCTGGCACAAGGGTCACTCTGGCCATTGTGCACAGTTGCCCTGTGAGAACCCTTACTTCTGTGTTTAGAGCAGTGCATGACATAGAAGTAGCACTGTCTTCCCATTTGTGTGACATTAATATGTCACTCCTGAAAGCAATCATTCTCTGACCATTCAGAATGCAGGAACAGACTTTGTTAACCAACAGTATGGAATTGCAACACATCTCTTCACAATCACAGAAGGAGATTAATTTGACTAATACCTATTAGGCTCGCCAACAGCTTGCCCAGTTACTCCTATTTGCTTTAATTTATTTACCAAAGGGCCCCAATTTATCAAGTTAAATGCCTTGATACTTCATCTGTTCCCAGATTGCAAGGTGTCTTAGGCTATACCCAGGTTATCAATCTGTGAAAGGTGAAGATTTGGCTAACTAATTTAACTTGGAACAAGGTCTAAAGCGTGTAATATTTTAAGATATTGGAGGGCATGCCTGAGGTATAATCTTTCTTTTGTCAAATATTGCAAACACACAAGCAGACATTTGTTTCCATGAACTAACTAAGCTCTAAATGAATGTATTTTGCCCTGCTGTTCATTCCTGACTAGGTATTTATTCAGGAGATCCTTATCCTATTATGTTGCGAATGCTTTGGTTTGTGCACAGAAATTGTTTTGTTTTGACAGTTCTATTATTTTTACTGGTTGGCTCGCAGCGGTTTATCTTACAGCACATGAAGAATTTATTTTTTTAATTGGCTCTGCCTTTCTTTATGAATGTGTTTATTGGGTCCTGTGGCAGTTTGACATTTTAGTGTTTCACTGATTTCCACCAATTTAGTAATCACGTGAATGTTTTCCGTACGGCCTCTGAGTAGTTTTAAAGTGGGATGAAAAGATCCCACTGAAGTCACTTTCATCCATGATGCTTGCAGTATCATCATGGCATTAAGCTTGCTCATATATAAAAGATGTGGTGATAGTTAAGCTGAAAATTCAAGCTAGATATAAAAAGTTCTAATCAAAAAGCAATTAAAATTTGAATTCATATATTTTATTTGAAACTGATGAAATGTCTGCTGTTAAATAACTATGCAATTAGTTTTCTACTGCTAGTATCTTAAGAACACATACAACTCATACCTCAACAAAGAGCCAGCTTGTTCTACTCAACATGCATCGAACACTTCAATAAAGGTGTTGGAGCCGGGTGGTGGTGGCACACACTTTTAATCCCAGCACTTGAGAGGCAGAGGCAGGCAGATTTCTGAGTTCGAGCCCAGCCTAGTCTACAAAGTGAGTTCCAGGACAGCCAGGGCTACACAGAGAAACCCTGTCTTGAAAAACCAAAAATAAATAAATAAATAAATAAATAAAATAAAAAGGTGTTGGAAACAAACTGATTTTTTTCATCATTTAAAAAACAAGTTGAAAGTTAAAAAATTTACAGGGAGAATTGTTTTCAAGCCCATTAATTTTTATGACTTTAAAGAATGAATAGCTTACTCAGTAATGCATATTTTTTGTTATAACACAGGCCTGTATAATAAACATCTATAAAATGTATTGCAATTATAAAATACATTATTCAAATACTTATTGACTAACACTTTGCTTTACAATAGCTGAAAATAAACCAAGCAACTGCTCAGATAGATCTTAAAACAATTTAGTAATACATAAAATCCCATTTGAATTGCCAGCTCCTCGTTACTCGGCAAATGCAACTTATTAGACTCATTTATGCATTTCCTCATTCAGCAAATATTCAATAAGCAGATTTGAAGAGCAAAATCCTGTGCTGGGAGTTTTGGGAGATACAAAGATAATCTAATATCTTAGTATGGATTTTCATTAAGCTTCTTTATGTGTATATTAAAGACATAATATGAAGCTGCAAACTGCAAGCACATGCGTTTTTGATGTTGTGTCAATAAAGCGCCTGGACAATGCGCTGGGAAGCACTTCCTTCAGCAGGTTTAGAGACCGGGTGTGAAGCCATGATCCAAAGGCCACAGAGAAAGAGGAACCGCTTGAGTTAGCCACAGTTGACTTCTCACTCAATCTTTTGCTCTCCTCCAGGTGATATTTCTCACCATATGACCGCTAGTATCTGGGAAAGAACATTGTGCCCCACATGGTCTGATACGGTACAGATATTCTCTTATATGCTGTGTATAAAATCAACCTATTCAGGCCTATCAGAGACTCACTAAACCAGATTTTCCTCTGATAGGAGCTGACTTAGCTCCTTTTTACAACTCCCACAAGTAATTTGAATAGGCAATCAATGCTGAGAAACTGACCACATTCAGTACTGTAGAAATCCAACTGACCATAAAAGAACATAACAGCAGATCCAAGTATACTTTGGGCAGCTTGTCACTGGTGCATATGGGGTGCTCCATTGGCTTCTGTGTGTTTTAAAAAGCTAACTAATAACCGCATTTTCTTTATCTATACTTCAGTTGCGGGGCATCTAGATTGTTGCCAGTTTTCTAGCAACTATGAATGAACCTGCTATGAACATAGTTGAGTAAGTGTCTTTGTTGACTTTTGGAGCAACTTTGGTATGTATTCCCAGGAGTGGTATAGCTAGGTCCTGCAGGAAAACTATTTCCAGTTTTCTGAGAAACTACCACATTGATTTCCAAAGAGATTGTACAAGTTTGCACTCCCACCAGGAATGAAGAAATATTCCCCTTTGCTGCCAGCATGCACTATCTCTCCCTTGATGTTGTTGTTTTGTTTTGTTTTATCTTAGACATTCTGGTGGGTATAAGATGGAACCTCAGAGTTGTTGTGACTTGCATTTACCTGATAACTAAGGACTTTGAACATTTCTGTAAGATGACCTTAGCTATGATTTACTCCACTGGGGATATGGAACCTGAAGAGGCCACCTGCTGTAGCCAGGCAGGACCCCAGTGTAGCGATAGAGATACCAACCCACCCACAGAATGTTCAATCCAAAATTTATCTTATCTAAAGAAATAGACTGGATGGAGGGGGGAATGGCCAACAAATAACAGGCCCAACTTGTGACCCATCCCACTGGCATGCACCAATCCCTGACACTATTATTGATACTCTGTTATATTTGCAGACAGGAGCATGGTATTCTCTGAGAAGCTCCACCCAGCAGCTGACTCAGACAGATACAGACACCCACAGCCGAACAGTGGACAGAGCTTGAGCACCATTATGGAAGAATAGGAGGAAGGATTTCGGCCCTTAAGGGGTTAAGAACTCCACAAAAAGACCAACAAGAGTCAACTAATCTGGACCCTTGGAGCTTTCAGAGTCTGAACAACATTCACGAGCTGGACCTAGGCCTCTCCATACATATGCAGCAGATGAACAGTTTGGTCTTCATGTAAGTCTCAAACATCTGGAACAGGGGCTATCCCAAAAGCTATTGCCTGTATGTGGGATATGTTCTTCTAGTTAAGCTGCCTAGTCTGGGCTCAGTGGGAGAGGAAGCATCTAGCCTCACAGAGACTTGAAGTACTAGGAGGGCCCCTACCCTCTCAGAGGAGAGGGGGAGGGCAGATGGGGGAAGGATTGTAGGATGGACAGACCAGGAAGGGGGCAGTGAGCAGGATGTAAAGTGAATAATTAAAAAAAATTAATTTAAAAATATATTTAAAACAGCTAATTCTGTTGAACCATCTTTTTGTATCTCCTGTACTTTTAATCTACTATTAACTTTTCTTGTTTAACTGAAGTCTTTTCCAGTTCTTCTCCTATTTTTTTTTTTGATCCATCTATAGTGGAAAGAACTACTGGAGAAACCTTTCTTCTGAAATTTTCATCTCCAGTCAATATTCAGCTAATTTATTTGGTCACATTCCCACTCCTGAAGCTTACCCTCCCTTTTCTCACCTTTTCAACAATTAGTTCATCGGGAAAAGAATAAAATAGAAAAGAAAAAGAAAAGAAAAAATTGCCAGGCAGTGGTGGCACACACCTTTAATCCCACTGCTTAGGAGGCAGAGGCAGGCAGATTTCTAAGTTGGAGACCACCAGCCTGGTCTACAGAGTAAGTTCTAGGATAGGCAGGGCTATACAGAGAAACCCTGTCTTGAACCCTGCCCCCCCCAAAAAAAAATTAGTTCATTGATGTAACATATATTGCAAACCTTCTGGCCTTCTATTTACCATCTTGATTTTCATTGTGCTCATCCTGTAATTTCACCACACTTTAGTCTGATGATTTTACCATGCTCAGTTGATGATTGTCTCATTTACCTCTCTGCAGCTCTTCCTGTTGACTTATACTCACCACGATTACTACCTAACAAGGAACAATATCCCCAAGCCTTTATCCTTTTAATTACAGAACTTTGTAATCAACTTCAGCAATTGACTTAGCAATAGGTCATCTTTGATTGTTCTGTCAAAGGGATGCATCACTATAAACTCATCGAGGGTTTCAGCATTCTCCTGATTTTGTTTTCATATGCTGTTCTTACCGTTTAACAACTTCTGTCTTCATACCTATAAGATATTCACTATAACATATATGTCATCAGATATCTCAATGCAATTCTTAAATGTTAAACTTACCTATCCATCTCAGCAATAAATTTTGCTCATATTCTCTTAGTAATAACTGGCTCCTTTCTCTTCCACCACCACATCTCCCTCCCCTGCCCCTACTGTGTGGGAATTTTCATTGCCATTGGTGTGGTAACCGCATTTCCACACTCCCTTTTGTTTTCTTCTTAACACTAAACTCTTTCGACAATTCTCTCCCATTCCTTCAGTTGCAATCTGTCTTGAACACACATCATTCAGTTTTTCATTAATTATTTTCACATGACTAAATCCCAGCACCCGTCCTCTGCACCTTACTGCACCTCTCAGCAGTCTCCACTCTGTTGATTTCACGTCTCCCTTCTGAAAACACCTTTTTCTATATTTCTCCTTAAATATCAAGGAGATAGTTCACATGTGACAAGAATCCACACTCCTCACACTGTCTCTCCCGTTGCCCTTCAAATCAAATTTCATCTTGGAGAAAAAAAGAAATCACCATTTTTGTTTTTTTGTTCAATCTAAAAATAAGAGTATTCTTTAACTGTCATTCCATCATATGAAAAATCCCATAAACATTCTTTTCACGTTATATACAAACTTCCAATACATGAACAACACTAAGAACATACAGAATCCGATTTCTTATTCAGTTCAGTAATTCCAATGTTAACCAAGCTAGGATAATTTTAATTATTTAAGTACACCTGTAATAACACAATGAAAGAAAAAAGATGAAATAATAATTTTAGAAAACCTCTTTCCTTCTTTTCTCTACCTGTACTTTAGATTTTATCTTGCCTACTTTTATCTACTTTTCATTATAGCATGAAGAATATTTTTATTAAGTAAAGTGGAAAAACATGTTATTTGCCAGTTTCCAAGTGCCTTTGGCATTCTGTATCTCTGGAAATGAGGGCTACAGCCTATCATCGGACCACAGAAACCACCAGTTGTTTTGTTTGTTTGTTTGTTTGTTTTTGTTTTGTTTTGTTTTAGCTATACGTCCTGGGTGCATCCTCACCTTATGGGCTGTATACATTGCTCAATCTGTTTCCAAAAGTCTTCTCAGTCTTCCAATTTTTCATTCCACATAAATCCTGTCAAGGAACTCGAGAGTTACTATTAATAAAATACAACTTCTTGAGAATCCTTTACTCTTCTTTCTGACGTCTTCCTATATCCCTTATTTTCTGAAACACTATACGTATCTGTATTTACTTGAACCCAATGAAATACAAAGTACATCCATAAACAAAATATTTCTATATCATTATTTTTCACATTTTTATATCTCTAGCATTTAATTTGACACATACTAGACACTCAGAAATTGTTAAATGAATAAATGAAGTGGGGCCATTGAACAAAATATCCCTCTTTGGATTTTATCATCCACAGATCTCCGGCTATGCTTCCTGTCATCTTTGCTCCTTCTGACATGGATAAACTATGATACCTTCCTTAGAAAGATGCAGTTTGAACCTAAGGCACTTTGAGCCCTCCATTTGTTTTTCTAAGTACTCTATTCTGTTGTTATTCCCATTTTATTATCTGTCGGGAAGTTCTTCTCAGGATGACAACACCCAGTGCTTTATCACACATTGTGATAACATTTTTTATGATTACATTGTCACTCTCCAGCTCCTGCCTGTAGGTTGGGTGTCCTTTAACAAGTAACTTTCTTCAAATAGCTCACTGCACCGTTTTGATTTTTCTCATTCTTCCCCACTCTTTGAACATTTCTATTTTTAATGCCACCCTGCCAGTTGTCCTATATTTATTTGTTAGCTTTCTATGGCTGTGAGAAAATACTCATAAAAAACTTGCCAAGGCAAGTAGACACAAAAATCCTACCCCTAACCAAAAAAAAAAAAAAACTATTTGCAATTGATACCTGCTAGGAAATAGGAAATCAGTTCTCTCCAATGAAGAATCACTGGGTGTATCAAGCAGGGCAGGCACCAAGCCCAAAAATACTTGGATAACACAGAACCCACTTTTATTTTTTTGCATGTTGTTTCTTGGGTTTTGTTGTTGTTGTTGCTTGGGTATTTTTCTCTCATTGGGTTTATTTGCTTGCTTGCTCTGATCGTCATTTTGTTGCTGTATTTGTTATTTTGTGTGAGAGAAGAAGAGAGAGTGATCATGGAGTTGGCTCAATAGTGAGGTGGAGATCTTGGAGTGCCTTGGGGAGGGAGAACATTATTAATGTTTAATATTTAATTTAATAATATTTGATAAAATTAAAATATTGTATGAAAATTTCAATTCATAAAAATTTAAAAAGAGAAAAAAATGTATAAAAATTTGGAGAAGCAATCTATGGTTTATGGACCCTCTTTGGCCTTAATACAGAGCCATTTTTCACTAACATAAGATTGTCATTTTTAAATGTGGTACATTTACGCAATGGAGTACTAGTCAGCTATTAAAAAGAATGAATTTATGAAATTCCTAGGCAAATGGATGGACCTGGAGGGCATCACCCTGAGTGAGGTAACACAATCACAAAAGAACTCAAATGATATGTACTCACTGATAAGGATATTAGCCCATAAACTTAGTATACCCAAGATATAAGATACAATTTGCAAAAAATATGAAACTGAAGAAGAACGAAGACCAAAGTGTGGACACTTTGCCCCTTCTTAGAATTGGAAACAATCACCCATGGAAGGAGTTACAGAGACAAAGTTTGGAGCTGAGACAAAAGGATGGACCATCTAGAGACTGCCATATCCAGAGATCCATCCCATAATTAGCCTCCAAACGATGACACCATTGCATACACTAGCAAGATTTTGCTGAAAGGACCCTGATATAGCTGTCTCTTGTGAGACTAGGCCAGGGCCTAGCAAACACATAAGTAGATGCTCACAGTCAGCTATTGGATGGAGCACAGGGCCCCCAATGGAGGAGCTAGAGAACGTATCCAAGGAGCTAAAGAGATCTGCAACCCTGTAGGTGCAACAACATTATGAACTAACCAGTACCCCGGAGCTCGTGTCTCTAGCTGCATATGTATCAAAAGATGGCCTAGTCGGCCATCACTGAAAAGAGAGGCCCATTGGACACGCAAACTTTATATGCCCCAGTACAGGGGAATGCCAGGGCCAAAAAATGGGAATGGGTGGGTAGGGAAGTGGGGGGGAGGGTATGGGGGACTTTTGGGATAGCATTCTAAATGTAATTGAGGAAAATACGTAATAATAAAAAGTATTTTAAAAAAAGATAAACACTTTCTCATGTCTGGTCCCATTCCATTTCTCTGAGTACATTTGGTTTCACTTAGATTCTTACTTATTTTCTTGCAAGCACACTGATATTATTCAGGTTCTATAAACATCCCATTACTCCATTTGCATTGAAGCCTGTCTTCTGAATTGTAAGTGTTACTAAGTGTTTGAACTTGTGCATTCATATTGTTCCCTGGATAGCTTAGGAAAATGGCTGGGTGTGAGTAATAAAGAGAAATCACTGGGTAGGTAATTTCAAAGAAGCAGACAAGAATTATTTAATAATTCTTTTAGCAAGCAACATTATATGAACTCAACAGGTTATATTTAGGAAAATATACATATATACAAACACATGCATTCCTGCAATAACAATTAGAATTAAAAGAGGAGACCATAAATTTGAAGGGGAGCTTGGGGGGCTTACAGGAGGATTTAGAGAAAGGGAAGAAAGTAAATGTTGAAATGAGACTTCAAAAATAACAAAATTAAACAATAACAGCAACAAACTTAAATACAATCACTAGTTACTAGCATTGAAATATATCATGTCAGCTTTCTATTTAATTTAGAATATACCTAAATTTAATTGAAGAGTAATTATACTTTCAAATATATGATGACAGCAGATGCTGACGAGGATGTGGAGAAAGAGAAACACTCCTCCACTGTTGGTGGGATTGTAAGCTGGTACAACTACTCTGGAACTCAGTCTAGTGGTTACTCAGAAAATTGAAAATAATTCTACTGGAGGACCCAGCTATACCACTCCTGGGCATATATCCAAAAGATGTTCCAACATATAACAAGGACACATGCTCCACTATGTTCATAACAGCCTTATTTTAAAAAGCCAGAAACTGGATACAGATGTCTTTCAACAGAGCAATGGATACAGAACATGTGGTACATTTATACTATGGAGTACTACTCGGCTATTAAAAACAATGATTTCATGAAATTCGCAGGCACATGGATGGAACTTGAAAATATCATCCTAATTGAGGTAACCCAGTCACAAAAGAACACACATGGTATGAACTCCCTGATAAGTGGATATTAGCCAAAAAGAAACTCAGAATGCCCATGATACAACTCACAGACCACATTAAACCCAAGAAGAAATATCACACCAAAGTGTGGATGCTATTGTCCTACTCAGTAGGGGGAAGAGAATAATCACTGGGAAGTAGAGGGAGACCGGGAACTGGGAGGGAGAAAGGAGGGGGAAGGGGGCAGTTCAGTTATGGGAGGAGATGAGGGAGAAGTAGAGAGTCAGAAATTTGAAAGTAGGTGTGGAGCAGTGGGTGAGGGGGAACTGATGTTATCCACAAGAAAGTCCCAGATGCCAGGGACACAAAAGTTTCCCAGGACCCTACAGGGAGGACATTAGCCGAAATACTCAACAAAGGAGAGACCTGTAGAGACCATATCCACTGGATAGACACGGCCCCCGAGTTGAGGGATGGGGCTAACCACCCACCTCAGAAATATTAATCCAGAATTCTTCCTGTCAAAGGGAGATGCAGGGACAAAGAGTGGAGCAGAAACTGAAGGAAAGGCTATCCAGAGAATGTCCCACCTAGGGATCCATCCATCTGCTGACACCAAACCCAGACACTATTGCTAATGGCAAGAATTGTTTACTGACAGGAGCCTAGTATAGTTCTCCCCTGAGAGGCTCTGCCAGAGCCAGAATAATACAAATGAGGTTGTACACAGCCAAAGTCAGCGGGATGGGGTGACCCCCATGGGGAAGTTAGGGCAAGGACTGTAGGAGCTGAAGAGGTTTGAAACCTCATAGGAAGAACAACAATATCAACCAACCAGACACTTCAAATCTCCTAGGGACTAAACCACCAACCAAAGAGTACACATGGGTTACCCATGGCTCCAGATGGATATGTAGCAGAGGATTGCCTTATCTGCCATCACTGGGAGGAGAGAAGCTTGGTCCTGTGGAGGCTTGATGACCCAGGATAGAGGAAAGTTAGGGCACTGAGGCAGGAGAGGGTGGGCGGATAGCAGAACTCCCTCATAGAGGCAGGTGAGAGGGAGGAGGGGATGGGGGCCTTGTGGGGGGTGGGGAAACTGGGAAGGGGGATGACATTGAAATGTAAATAAATAAAATAACCAATAAAAAATGAAAGACAAACTACATGTACAGGCTGGTTTCAATTTTGGAATGAAGAAAGGAAGAGTTAACTAAAAAAGTATGAGGATAGATGACTTCCATAATCTGAGTTAACTGAATACAAGTTTACCTCATTCTTACATTTAACCATTTAAACCTTGGTATAAATTATTTTCCAATGGTAAGAATAAAATACACCTTCACAAACATAAGGAAAAAGCTCTCAAATATAGGAAATACTGGAAAGCAAAGGAAATCAGAAATTGTGTGAGAAACCATTTTATCTAACTTTATTAACAAACACATGGACAGAGCCTATTCATAAAATTCTGTTGCACTGAAATTATATTTTCACCTCCAAAATTTAAGCCTATGTTATCAGCTAGATGAGCTAATCTTTGCTATATGCTATACACACGTGGGATATACATCAGGGATATTTATATACATCTATCTCATAATCTTGAGGAAAGATATATTTGAATGTGGAATATGTCTTTTTGTTATGTTTTTTTGTTTTGGAAAAAAAAAACAAAAAAACAGGGCTGGAGAGTTGGCTCAGTGGTTAAGAGCACTGACTGTTCTTCCAGAGGTCCTGAGTTCAATTCCCAGCAACCACATGGTGGCTCACAACCATCTGTAATGCCATCTGATGCCCTCTTCTGGTGTATCTAAGAAAACCTAAAAAGTGGTGTGTGTGTGTGTGTGTGTGTGTGTGTGTGTGTGTGTGTGTGTGTAGTTGATTTGGGAGCTATTGACAGCACCTGGATGTTCTGGAAGAAGAACCCACACATTTAACATCTACACCATCTCACCAGCCCCTGGTTCAATTTTCATATTTATTTATGTGTATTTGTGTATGAGAGGAAATCTTAAATTGTGGGGCTTCCAGAAGGAGATACACATTTGTTTCAACAAGAAAAATTTTCTACTGGTTCTAGGTTTACATATATTTGGTAAGTATGACTCTTCACATGTGTTGCTGTCTATGATTTGAAATACACTGTTTAGAAAGTAAAAAAAAAAAAAAAAACAAATCTCTTAATAAAAGACTGAGTGCTTCACATACATTCACATAAAAGCTTCACATACATTTATATAAAATAACTCACCTTTGCTTTTCCTCAGTTGTCATTAAATTTTTGAATTATATATACTGTCCTTAAAGATTTAATAACAGGTAACATTTAGAACAACAACAACAAAATAAGCTTTAAACTTTACCTTCTGTTTTCTAATATTTCGTTTTCCTTTTCTATTTTAATAATAAATTTTGGTCTTTGACAATTTCATATATGTATATAATGCTTTCTGCTTACTCCTTCCACCATGCTCTTATTTCCCTCTGACTACCCTACCTCTCCTTTCTTTGTACAAATCTCTTTCCATAATCATGATGTTGCTTGATCTGTGTCCCTTGGAGTTCAAGGAAGACCATTCCTGTGACCTTGAATTTGAAACTATCCATTACAGCCTTCTGGGTTTTCCTGGGGATACAAAACTAGAAACTGTGCTTCCTCCTCTCCCAGACTCTGTTAATTGTCAGTGATTAGCAATAGGTGGTAGCGCCCCGTGAGTCCCCTCCCAACCCAGAGCTGATTATTTGAAAGACTCAGCATTTGTAGGCTCAATGCCAAGATGCACAGCTGCTATGAGTTAATGATTGCCATGACAGCCCATGCTTAGAAGATGGCACTTTGCAGCCCTTCTATCTTCCGTCTTCCTGCTACTCGACCTCATCCTCCCCCAAGCTCATGAAGCCTTAGGGAATGATGGTTGTATTTTCTGACCAGTCTGTCAAAATAACTACGACTTTCCTTTCCAGGAAAGGAGTATGTCCTTTCCAGGTCATTTCACTCTTATTCTACTTCCTATTTTAGAATACTCTTGTAGCGTATTATATTAAAACATAACCCATGCTATCGCAGGCTAGGCACTGGCTAGCTGTCTCGGTCTGTTCCCAGCCTCGGTATCAAGACCGCATGTATCCCTTTTGCCAATGGTTGACCCATCAAGGTGGGCTCTGACTTTCCAGAGCTCTGAAATCACTCTCTCCACCTTGTGGTTGGCTGCTACCAAACCTGCTCTGCACTCCCAAATTTCTGCCACTGACTGTGGGTGTGCTCTCACCCATGCTCTGCTTGCTCGCTACCTTTTACTTAGAATTCAGTCCTTGCTCAATCTTCCCATCCCAAAGCCTGGACGAATTCCACCTTGGCTGTGTTCTTTTCCTGTGGCCTACCTGAGTCACCACAGAAGGAAAACACCAAACAATCTTAGTGTAGAAAAAAAAAACAGACAACACAATCGCATCCTAAGTTTATCAACTATTCTATGTTAGAAATCTTTTGATGGATCCTGGATCTGCCACGCGAACTAACAACTTCCGGCTTTCAATATGTCTGCCTTGTTCCCACAATCCAAAAGGAAGCTCCTCTCATCCTGCCTTCCCTCTTCCTCTCTCAGACCTGGAAGTCCCTCCTTCTTCTTACTCAGTGATTGGCTTCTTGTATCTATTAGTATAGTCAATAGGGGGAAATTCTGCTATGTATTCTGGTATGTGGATCCACTATTGTGTGACAATCCTAAACGATCCTCCTGTCACGTAAATATAATTTATCACTATGAATTTCATTATTTTAATAGTACACTATGTACGAGTTATGATTCAATCTGCATTTTCCATGACCTTTATCCCCTTATTATTCAAATCCACACAACTTAAAGTTATTCTACCGCAAATTTAACTTTTATTCACTAGATGTAATTGTTGGCAGGGAGGCTTACTGCTGAATAAGCATGCTCTTTCTAGTGTTTTCTGAACTCTGGCTGGCTGATTCAACTCAGTAGTTTGGCTCAAACTCCTCTTCAAGCCAACAGATCCAATCTGCTTCTCTTGCCTTCTCACAGAATTGCTATGTTTGACCTCAAACTAGTTCTGTCCGTTTGTTCTAATCTTCTGGCTCCTTTTTATTCTCCAGCTTCAATTGACTCTGCTGACCTATACTACATGAACTGAACAAAACGAAGTGGTTCAACTGTATTTAACTGAAGTACACCTAACTGAGTCAACACTCTCAGACCTGCATTTTTTATTAAAAAGTTATTTATTAATCATTTTATTTGTTTACATCTCAAATATTTTCCCATTTTCAGTCTCCCCTCCACAACCCCCCTATCCTATGCCCTTGCCTCTATGAGGATGCTCCCCTACCCACCCACTCACTTCTGACTCACCCTTCTAGCATCCCTTTCTCTGGGGCATCAATCCTCCACAGGACCAAATGCCTCCCCCTCCCACTGATGCCAGACTGCCCTGTATTCTTTTTTTTTCTTTTTTTTCCATTTTTTATTAGGTATTTAGCTCATTTACATTTCCAATGTTATACCAAAAGTCCCCCATACCCACACACCCCCACTCCCCTACCCACCCACTCCCCCTTTTTGGCCCTGGTGCTCCCCTGTACTGGGGCATATAAAGTTTGCGTGTCCAATGGGCCTCTCTTTCCAGTGATGGCCAACTAGGCCATCTTTTGATACATATGCAGCTAGAGTCAAGAGCTCCGGGGTACTGGTTAGTTCATAATGTTGTTCCACCTATAGGGTTGCAGATCCCTTTAGCTCCTTGGGTACTTTCTCTAGCTCCTCCATTGGGAGCCCTGTGATCCATCCATTAGCTGACTGTGAGCATCCACTTCTGTGTTTGCTAGGCCCCGGCATAGTCTCACAAGAGGCAGCTACATCTGGGTCCTTTCGATAAAATCTTGCTAGTATATGCAATGGTGTCAGCGTTTGGATGCTGATTATGGGGTGGATCCCTGGATATGGCAGTCTCTACATGGTCCATTCTTTCATCTCAGCTCCAAACTTTGTCTTTGTAACTCCTTCCATGGGTGTTTTGTTCCCAATTCTAAGGAGGGGCATAGTGTCCACACTTCAGTCTTCATTCTTCTTGAGTTTCATGTGTTTAGCAAATTGTATCTTATATCTTGGGTATCCTAGGTTTGGGGCTAATATCCACTTATCAGTGAGTACATATTGTGTGAGTTCCTTTGTGAATGTGTTACCTCACTCAGGATGATGCCCTCCAGGTCAATCCATTTGGCTAGGAATTTCATAAATTCATTCTTTTTAATAGCTGAGTAGTACTCCATTGTGTAGATGTACCACATTTTCTGTACCCATTCCTCTGTTGAGGGGCATCTGGGTTCTTTCCAGCTTCTGGCTATTATAAATAAGGCTGCTATGAACATAGTGGAGCATGTGTCCTTCTTACCAGTTAGGGCATCTTCTGGATATATGCCCAGGAGAGGTATTGCTGGATCCTCCGGTAATACTATGTCCAATTTTCTGAGGAACCGCCAGACTGATTTCCAGAGTGGTTGTACAAGCCTGCAATCCCACCAACAATGGAGGAGTGTTCCTCTTTCTCCACATCCACGCCAGCATCTGCTGTCACCTGAATTTTTGATCTTAGCCATTCTCACTGGTGTGAGGTGGAATCTCAGGGTTGTTTTGATTTGCATTTCCCTGATGATTAAGGATGTTGAACATTTTTTCAGGTGCTTCTCTGCCATTCGGTATTCCTCAGGTGAGAATTCTTTGTTCAGTTCTGAGCCCCATTTTTTAATGGGGTTATTTGATTTTCTGAGGTCCACCTTCTTGAGTTCTTTATATATGTTGAATATTAGTCCCCTATCTGATTTAGGATAGGTAAAGATCCTTTCACAATCTTTTGGTGGTCTTTTTGTCTTATTGACAGTGTCTTTTGCCTTGCAGAAACTTTGGAGTTTCATTAGGTCCCATTTGTCAATTCTAGATCTTACAGTACAAGCCATTGCTGTTCTGTTCAGGAATTTTTCCCCTGTGCCCATATCTTCAAGGCTTTTCCCCACTTTCTCCTTTATAAGTTTCAGTGTCTCTGGTTTTATGTGAAGTTCCTTGATCCACTTAGATTTGACCTTAGTACAAGGAGATAAGTATGGATCGATTCGCATTCTTTTACACGATAACAACCAGTTGTGCCAGCACCAATTGTTGAAAATGCTGTCTTTCTTCCACTGGATGGTTTTAGCTCCCTTGTCGAAGATCAAGTGACCATAGGTATGTGGGTTCATTTCTGGGTCTTCAATTCTAATTCCATTGGTCTACTTGTCTGTCTCTATACCAGTACCATGCAGTTTTTATCACAATTGCTCTGTAGTAAAGCTTTAGGTCTGGCATGGTGATTCCACCAGAAGTTCTTTTATCCTTGAGAAGACTTTTTGCTATCCTCGGTTTTTTGTTATTCCAGATGAATTTGCAAATTGCTCCTTCCAATTCGTTGAAGAATTGAGTTGGAATTTTGATGGGGATTGCATTGAATCTGTAGATTGCTTTTGGCAAGATAGCCATTTTTACAATGTTGATCCTGCCAATCCATGAGCATGGGAGATCTTTCCATCTTCTGAGATCTTCTTTAATTTCTTTCTTCAGAGATTTGAAGTTTTTATCATACAGATCTTTCACCTTCTTAGTTAGAGTTATGCCAAGATATTTTATACTATTTGTGACTATTGAGAAGGGTGTTGTTTCTTTCTCAGCCTGTTTATTCTTTGTATAGAGAAAGGCCATTGACTTGTTTGAGTTTATTTTATATCCAGCTACTTCACCGAAGCTGCTTATCAGGTTTAGGAGTTCTCTGGTAGAATTTTTAGGGTCACTTATATATACTTTCATATCATCTGCAAAAAGTGATATTTTGACTTCCTCTTTTCCAGTTTGTATCCCCTTGATCTCCTTTTGTTGTCGAATTGCTCTGGCTAATACTTCAAGTACTATGTTGAAAAGGTAGGGAGAAAGTGGGCAGCCTTGTCTAGTCCCTGATTTTAGTGGGATTGCTTCCAGCTTCTCTCCATTTACTTTGATGTTGGCTACTGGTTTGCTGTAGATTGCTTTTATCATGTTTAGGTATGGGCCTTGAATTCCTGATCTTTCCAAAACTTTTATCATGAATGGGTGTTGGATCTTGTCAAATGCTTTTTCTGCATCTAATGAGATGACCATGTGGTTTTTGTCTTTGAGTTTGTTTATATAATGGATTACATTGATGGATTTTCGTATATTAAACCATCCCTGCATCCCTGGAATAAAACCTACTTGGTCAGGATGGATGATTGCTTTAATGTGTTCTTGGATTCGGTTAGCGAGAATTTTATTGAGTATTTTTGCATCGATATTCATAAGAGAAATTGGTCTGAAGATCTCTATCTTTGTTGGGTCTTTCTGTGGTTTAGGTATCAGAGTAATAGTGGCTTCATAAAATGAGTTGGGTAGAGTACCTTCTACTTCTATTTTGTGAAATAGTTTGTGCAGAACTGGAATTAGATCTTCTTTGAAGGTCTGATAGAACTCTGCACTAAACCCGTCTGGTCCTGGGCTTTTTTTGGCTGGGAGACTATTAATAACTGCTTCTATTTCTTTAGGTGATATGGGACTGTTTAGATGGTCAACTTGATCCTTATTCAACTTTGGTACCTGGTATCTGTCCAGAAATTTGTCCATTTCGTCCAGGTTTTCCAGTTTTGTTGAGTATAGCCTTTTGTAGAAGGATCTGATGGTGTTTTGGATTTCTTCAGGATCTGTTGTTATGTCTCCCTTTTCATTTCTGATTTTGTTAATTAGGATTTTGTCCCTGTGCCCTTTAGTGAGTCTACCTAAGGGTTTATCTATCTTGTTGATTTTCTCAAAGAACCAACTCCTCGTTTGGTTAATTCTTTGAATAGTTCTTCTTGTTTCCACTTGGTTGATTTCACCCCTGAGTTTGATTATTTCCTGTCGTCTACTCCTCTTGGGTGAATTTGCTCCCTTTTTTTCTAGAGCTTTTAGATGTGTTGTCAAGCTGCTAGTATGTGCTGTCTCCCGTTTCTTCTTGGAGGCACTCAGAGGTATGAGTTTCCCTCTTAGAAATGCTTTCAAATACCTAATAAAAAATGGAAAAAAAAAAAAAGAAAGAAATGCTTTCATTGTGTCCCATAGGTTTGGATACGTTGTGGCTTCATTTTCATTAAACTCTAAAAAGTCTTTAATTTCTTTCTTTATTCCTTCCTTGACCAAGGTATCATTGAGAAGAGTGTTATTCAGTTTCCACGTGAATGTTGGCTTTCCATTATTTATGTTGTTATTGAAGATCAGTCTTAGGCCATAGTGGTCTGATAGGATACATGGGACAATTTCAATATTTTTGTATCTGTTGAGGCCTGTTTTGTGACCAATTATATGGTCAATTTTGGAGAAGGTCCCATGAGGTGCTGAGAAGAAGGTATATCCTTTTGTTTTAGGATAAAATGTTCTGTAGATATCTGTCAGGTCCATTTGTTTCATAACTTCTGTTAGTTTCACTGTGTCCCTGTTTAGTTTCTGTTTCCACGATCTGTCCATTGAAGAAAGTGGTGTGTTGAAGTCTCGCACGATTATTGTGTGAGGTGCAATGTGTGCTTTGAGCTTTACTAAAGTGTCTTTAATGAATGTGGCTGCCCTTGCATTTGGTGCATAGATATTCAGAATTGAGAGTTCCTCTTGGAGGATTTTACCTTTGATGAGTATGAAGTGTCCCTCCTTGTCTTTTTTGATAACTTTGGGTTGGAAGTCGATTTTATCCGATATTAAAATGGCTACTCCAGCTTGTTTCTTCAGTCCATTTGCTTGGAAAATTGTTTTCCAGCCTTTCACTCTGAGGTAGTGTCTGTCTTTTTCCCTGAGCTGGGTTTCCTGTAAGCAGCAGAATGTTGGGTTCTGTTTGTGTAGCCAGTCTGTTAGTCTATGTCTTTTTATTGGGGAATTGAGTCCATTGATATTAAGAGATATTAAGGAAAAGTAATTGTTGCTTCCTGTTATTTTTGTTGTTAAAGTTGGCATTCTGTTCTTGTGGCTGTCTTCTTTTTGGTTTGTTGAGGGATTACTTTCTTGCTTGTTCTAGGGTGTGATGTTCGTCCTTGTATTGCTTCTTTTCTGTTATTATCCTTTGAAGGGCTGGATTCGTGGAAAGATATGGTGTGAATTTGGTTTTGTCGTGGAATACTTTGGTTTCTCCATCTATGGTAATTGAGAGTTTGGCCGGGTATAGTAGCCTGGGCTGGCATTTGTGTTCTCTTAGTGTCTGTATAACATCTGTCCAGGCTCTTCTGGCTTTCATAGTCTCTGGTGAAAAGTCTGGTGTAATTCTGATAGGCCTTCCTTTATATGTTACTTGACCTTTCTCCCTTACTGCTTTTAATATTCTATCTTTATTTAGTGCATTTGTTGTTCTGATTATTATGTGTCGGGAGGAATTTCTTTTCTGGTCCAGTCTATTTGGAGTTCTGTAGGCTTCTTGTATGATCATGGGCATCTCTTTCTTTATGTTTGGGAAGTTTTCTTCTATTATTTTGTTGAAGATATTAGCTGGCCCTTTAAGTTGAAAATCTTCATTCTCATCAATTCCTATTATCCATAGGTTTGGTCTTCTCATTGTGTCCTGGATTACCTGGATGTTTTGAGTTAGGATCCTTTTGCATTTTGTATTTTCTTTGACTGTTGTGTCGATGTTCTCTATGGAATCTTCTGCACCTGAGATTCTCTCTTCCATTTCTTGTATTTTGTTGCTGATGCTCGCATCTATGGTTCCAGATCTCTTTCCTAGGGTTTCTATCTCCAGCGTTGCCTCGCTTTGGGTTTTCTTTATTGTGTCTACTTCCCTTTTTAGTTCCAGTATGGTTTTGTTCATTTCCATTACCTGTTTGGATGTGTTTTCCTGTTTTTCTTTAATGACTTCTACCTGTTTGGCTGTGTTTTCCTGCTTTTCTTTAAGGGCCTGTAACTCTTTAGCAGTGCTCTCCTGTAATTCTTTAAGTGACTTATGAAAGTCCTTCTTGATGTCCTCTATCATCATCATGAGAAATGTTTTTAAATCTGGGTCTAGATTTTCGGCTGTGTTGGGGTGCCCAGGACTAGGTGGGGTGGGAGTGCTGTGTTCTGATGATGGTGAGTGGTCTTGATTTCTGTTAGTAGGATTCTTACATTTGCCTTTCGCCATCTGGTAATCTCTGAAGCTAGCTGTTTTAGTTGTCACTGTTAAGAGCTTGTTCTTCAGGTGACTCTGTTAGCCTCTATAAGCAGACCTGGAGGGTAGTACTCTCCTTAGTTTCAGTGGGCAGAGTATTCTCTGCAGGCAAGCTCTCTTCTTGCAGGGAAGGTACCCAGATATCTGGTGTTCGAACCAGACTCCTGGCAGAAGTTGTGTTCCACTCACTAGAGGTCTTAGGATCCTGTGTGGAATCCTGTGTGGGCCCTTGCGGGTGTCAGGCGACTCTGCTGGCAAGGTAGCCCGGGGCTTGAGTGGAGTGGAAGGGGCTTGTGCCCCAGATCAGGCCCGGGTAGCCTGCTTCCCTATGTACCGCAGTCTCAGGTTCCCCGTGATTGGATTGGGGCAGGCGCTGTGTTCCACTCATCAGAGGTCTTAGGATCCCGTGGGGAGTCCTGTGTGGGCCCTTGCGGGTGTTGGGCAAGACTCTGCTGGCAAGGTAGCCCGGGGCTCGAGTGCCCTGTATTCTTAAGTAGCCTTCTTAACTATCTGTCTGAGAGTTATATGTATCTTATCTCTAATTCTGTCAAATCTTCCTCTGGTTTATCATTTTGTCTGCCCCTCAACTAGATGTCACTTTCAAACATGGCTGCTTCCTTCTACAAATGAAACTTAGCTTCATTGTTTGGGATTAAAGGTACATACTATAGAAATGTCTAAATTCCACCAAGATCACACAGACTTAGAAGGTCTTTGGATGTGATCCCTTTTCAGATCAGACTTGCTGCTAGATTGAAATTCCTCTATATCATGCATTTGTTGAGTTGTCCCAATGTACCCCCTGTTCCCTGAAATCCACTGTTTATACCTCAACCTTCTCTCTGTCATTGACCAGTATGATCACATTTTATTTTTCTTCATATTTTCAGTATTTTCAGGCTCATAAGGCACTGTGAGAGCTTGTGGATTACCTTAATATATATTTGTATATAAACACATATTAAGTAAGAATCAAGCAGTATTTTCATGTCATATTCTTAAAAAAAGTGAAATCCCTCCATTTAATATCAACAGCACCATTTTTTATAAAGAAAGAAGATAAGAAGTATAAATTTGTAGAAAATATCTCTGAAATCACACTACTCCTCAATAGACAAAAATGTAAAAATTTCTAAGAAAAACAAAAGGAGACAGGAGATAGAAAGTCAGGAAGAGACAGACCAGACACTATTTAATTTCCTCATATTGAGAAAGGTGGGCCTGACTCAAAACTCACTGAAGAAGTTAATAAGCACCCACTTGGGTCTCTTTTTGATGTTGTGTTGGCATATGGTTGGTATATGGCACTGTGGAGCTAAATGGAATGGAAATACATTGCTTTGCATTGTTTAAAATTTTCTAGAAACTTCGATCCTAGAGCTTCAGATTTCACTGTTAACAATTCTATAAAACTCTTCTCGCCTTCTGCCTTGAAGTTATGTAATCATTGTTTAATTCATTTTTATTTTTCTATTCCCAGAACAGCAAACAAAAATAAAATAAAATAGTAAAATAACATAATAAAAAATCATATACAAAAGACTGTAGCAAGGAAAGGGAAGGGAAGACATCTATGTACGGGTGGTTATTTTCCTCTCAGATGGTTTCACTGATAGAAATCTGTAATATGTAACTTTTGACCACTCTGGAGCAGATGAATCATCTGAGATACTATATTTCTATTTGGGTGCTTTTAAATATCGTAAGATGGAGATGTTCTGAAGCTACTAAAGTCTATGCCATTTTCAGGCTCATAAGGCACTGTGAGAGCTTGTGGATTACCTTAATATATATTTGTATATAAACACATATTAAGTAAGAATCAAGCACTATTTTCATGTCATATTCTTTAAAAAAGTTTAACAAAAAAGAATTTATGTTAAAGTTCATGAGGACTGAGAAAGTAGATGAGCAATAAGAACTTCGTATCACTTCTGTCTGACTGGAAAGAAGGGTAAGCATAAACCTGTGAGGCTTCTTTGATGCTCCATTCATATTTCTAGCTCAGTTTTATTACTTACCATTCTCTAGCAGACTCTCTTGCAGGGTCAAACCTTTGCACAAACCTCCAAGACTGATGAATTATTATTTGAAAAAAAGTTCTATAATATCTAGTACTTTGGGGAAGAAAAATCAGTCATTAGTCTGACACTCAAGAGCTTTCAAAATTGTACTGTCTTCCCTCCTGTTTGCAGAGCCTATTTCTTAGTAAGCTCACTGACATACAAGCGGTTTCTAATTATATATTATTAGCTAATTCATATACAAGCAAAAGCATACACATTAATGTCTTCAGAGTTGTGCAAAATATATCTTAACGTTTAGTTTTTTCTTCTTCTAATTAATGAAAACCCTGCCTTACTTCACTTCAGAAGGAATATAATCTAGGAGGCTCCTATCATGAGAGATCTCTGAGGAATAGTCACATCGAATGATACCCACCAAAGGATACTCATGTGCAACCTGGAGTCTATGAAGTTACATTACTTAAAAAGAAACTTTGTGGATTGATTGACTTAGGTACTACAGTATATAGCATTCTTTAGCTATTGAAGTCGTTCATAAATGCATGTGAAGGAAAATTAATGTAAAAAAGAAGTAGAGTAATTCTGGGGGGACCAGTTCATGCCGCATAGCAGATGCCCATCTTCTTAAGTTGCTGCTGTTTTCCTTGCTCATCTGTAAGATTGTAGGACGTATAAATAATTCATTAAGGGTTCAAGAAAAACTAAGAGCTTTATTGGAAAGAACATAGTAGGATTACGAATAGCTTCTGGGGAAGAAAAGATGAAAATCCCTTTATAGGTTTGACTAGGTGAATTGTGTATTTTAATACTTTATAAATATTAGTTTCAAAGTAACCATCATATTATCATGCTCCTTGGATTAAAAAGGAAATAAAGATTAAGATAAATGAAAACAAGAAGATTAAAATGATGCAAGTGACAAGGATGGCTACCAGACACCAGATACTGGATGAGTTAGGTAGGGAGAACACTTCCCATGAAGCCTGTCCAATAGTTTAACCCTACTGGTTTTCATTCCAATGTAGCTTGAGTTTCATTAGCAGCACTGGCAGTTGAAAAAACTGTAAGTAGAAATGTCCCAACTACAAAAGTTATATATATATTTTTAAAAAAGTTTTTGAGTTGCTTCTTTGTGAATTTCACATCACGCACCTGAGTCCCACTGATATCCCCATCCCTCTGTATCTACCCTCTGCCCTTTCAACCTCCACCAAAACAAAACAACAACAAAACAACAACAAAACAAAAACAAAAACTTCTTACCATGGAAACTGTAGTGTGTCATTGTGAGTCACACACTACACCCTTTTGTTCAAACAACTCTACTTGCAAATAACTGGAGTTTTCTTTTCAAATTCCTCATTGGTTGAACAGATTTAATCATCGTTTTACACAGGGAAAGAGAAATTATGAAACTTATGAAAAATTAGAAGAGCTTACTAGAGATTTGTATGACTCACAATGCACCTTTCTAAAGCTATTAGTGCTCTAAACACTTGCAGGGTAGAAGAGATACTTTAGTGGAGCTGTCTGTAACCTTGTAACCTGTGTCACAATCTTCAAGGATGCAGCCTTTTTGAGTCATCACCGTATTGGCCTGAGCTGTTCAGTAAAACACCTTCCCCTGTTACTGTGGTAAATAACTCCCTGCCCCATGGTCCTACAAGTAACCCAAATAAACTGATATGTCCACCAGACAAGACTGGAATAGAATTATTTCTTTGATCATATAGTGCCTATCTGGGATGTCTACCCATTTGTTAATATCTTTCCAGGAAAAATCATGTGACAAAGAGTTACCAGTAATATCAGCAATGAGTTTGAGACAAACTGTTGCATAGTCCTTGTGTCAGGTGGAAAAACATGTTGCTAAGGCTGCCATATTTGAGTGTGAACCCACTGAAGTAACAATGTCAAACTAGTTATCTATCCCCATGTGCCATGGGATGACCTCACCCCCATTGTGTGTGACAAGATGTATGATTGTGATTGAGAAAACTGAGAATAGAGCCACTATAGAAGGGATTTTCTTTTCTATGTGGTATGTGGTGGCATTCTTCTTAGATAGCAGTATATCTTCTACAGTGGAGTCTGCCATGTAAGTATAAAGATGCCTAAAATATGTGACGCAAATAAGAGATCATATCTGAAGTCAACAGAGGCAGCACACATAGCATGGGATTGTAATCATGCTTTGGCAGCAGCTGGGTGTCTATTGCTCTGATGAGAAGACATTCAAATATGTTTGGGCTATCTGTTCACAAGCAACTTACCCATGGGATGGAGGAACTACAGTAGGAAAAAGATATCAAGATGCTCCTGCCCACATTTCTTAACTTTTTTTTTTTGCTCCTTTGAGATTTATTTAATTGCCCAGAATTACCAAAATATAATGTGCAATGTGTCAGAACCATAACAACAGTGACATGCAAACAATTATTAGCAAGTCATTCCCATTTTTTCAGTGATGTTTTCTTTTTTCCTTTTTTTTTTTTGTTTTCAATTGGATACTTTATTTACATTTCAAATGTTCTCCCCTTTCCCGGTTTTCCCCCTGAGAAGCCCCCTATATCATCCCCATTCCTAAAGCCTCCCTGGCATTCCCCTAAACTGGAGCATAGTCCTTGTGTCAGGTGGAAAAACATGTTGCTAAGGCTGCCATATTTGAGTGTGAACCCACTGAAGTAACAATGTCAAACTAGTTATCTATCCCCATGTGCCTCTTCTCCCATTGATGCCTGACAAGGCCATCCTCTGGCACAGATGTGGCTGTAGCCATGAGTCCCTCCATGTGTTAACATTTTATTTGGTTGGGAACGTGTGGGAACTAGTTGGTAGGGTTGTATTCATTGAAGAGTTAAAAATAAAAGTGACTTTTTTGGAGACACTGTAGCTGGTATGGGACTTTGGAGGCTTTGTCAATCCTCATGATCTTGAGAGGATGGAATAGGCCTAAGTGAATCTGGGTAAATTGGGTTTGTAAAGTAGCAAAGCAATCAAGATGAAATAAAAACAAGAAAAATCACATGAAATGGTTTTCTTGGGTCAGTCTGAAGCAAGCTGGCAAGATTGACATTGCGCTGGAATTCCTAAGGGTGAAGTACAACAGAAACTCAAATGCATTGCTTATGAGCAATTAGAAGACTTTAAAACCTAAGCAGAAGTATACAGAAGGGGTGAAAAAGAGGAAACGGAGGCTAAAAGGTAAGAGGAATATAGGATAACTACCCCCTATATAATATATACTTTATATCTTATTACACACATCCCACATATATATAATATTAAAAATAGTATGCTTGTTCAAGTCAGTTATTCCCAGAGTGCACTGTATATTTGCCTAGTTTGGCTCTGTTAATTAGTACTATATAATGATGAAGAAAGGAACAAAATCTGTGGTAGTCATGATGTTAGCCTAGGACCCAAGAGTTGTGGAATCAGCTCCACTTAAAGATCAGCAGGAAGGAATACAAGATTGTTTTTCTTTGTTCCTGAACTTGGCTAGCAGCATGTGCTGGACCCATAATGCCTGTCAGGGACAAGGAGATGTGAACCTGCTGTCTATCAGGAAGAGACCAGGTGGCTTACTGGGGAATGACATCTAGGCTTTTAACCTAATGTTGCTCTTCTGATAGAAAAATTGATATGAATGGTAAGCTTTTCTCAAGCTGTACTGTATCTGGACTTTAAAAAATATCCTCTTAGATCTAAATTCTAAAACCATATATTATTGGCACCTTGTAAAAAAAAAAAAAAAAGGTTTCTGCCAGGACTTGTCTTGGGCCGTAGAACCCAAGGTAAAGAATGGAATTAAAGAAGAATAGACAGAAAGACACCCTTAGAGAAAAGCTGGGATCAGGATGAGGTCTGCTACCTCTACAACCTGAAAACTCAGCATGTTATTAAATACAGTATAAAGGTCTCTGTGGGTGAAGAGACTCAGGCTGTGTATATCCAGCATCTAGAGGAAGATGCAGTGTCGGTCTTTACACATACTGGTCAGATGCTGAAGGAAAACTGTCATCTCTCTTGCGCCTGACCAAAGTAAGGCTTTGTGATTCCCATGGGGTTGGTGTATTAAAGTCCTTTACAAGACTGTGCTCATATGAACAATACACACTCTCTCAAGATTTCACTCCCTTATATTTTCCTTCACTTCCCTCAAAGTTCATCTATAAAGCTATCATTTGAAGGCCTTCAAGATTTGGTAAAACATCTGAAAAGCCAGTAAAAATCAGTTAGTGAATTAGAATTAAAGTTGTCTGTATCGTTAGCAAAAGGGCATTCCCAGTAGTCATTAAGTTATTGACTGAAAATCTCAGTGTCAGCAGTATGTTATCTCCCTAGGAGTTGGTGGTTAAGAAGTTCCCTTAGACTACCACATAACAACATTGCTGTCGGTTGTGTAACAGAATTAGATGGTGTGTCTCTAATATTGAAGACACACCATGCTCTGTTCCAGAATATAGAGAAACCTCTGCTGCCTGACTTTCAGAGCGTTTGACGATATTGTTCAGGCTGTTGGGGAAGAGTTATCACCAATATAGTCCTGATCAGTTATGGACCTGGCTTGTTAAAGTACCAGCTTGCTAGATATGACATGCCTATTGGCTCAATAAAAGCACAATTGTTATAGCTGAAGTCAACTACTTTCTAAATGGATTTAAAATCCAATTCATAATAAAGTACCATAGCCAGGGCAAAATCCCACTGCTGAAGAGATAGTAACTGGGGCTGCAACTGGTACTGTTCTATTATGTGGATGTGATGTGTCTCTGACACCATTGCAAACACTAGCAAGATTTTGCTGAAAGGACCCTGATATAGCTGTCTCTTGTGAGACTATGCCTGGGCCTAGCAAACACAGAAGTGGATGCTCACAGTCAGCTATTGGATGGATCACAGGGCCCCCAATGGAGGAGCTAGAGAAAGTACCCAAGGACCTAAAGGGAACTGCAACCCTATAGGTGGAACAACAATATGAACTAACCAGTACCCTGGAGCTCATGTCTCTAGCTGCATATGTATCAAAAGATGGCCTAGTCGGCCATCACTGGAAAGAGTGGTCCATTGGTCGTGCAAAATTTATATGCCTCAGTACAGGGGAACGCCAGGGCCAAAAAATGGGGATGGGTGGGTAGGGGAGTGGGGGGGAGGGTATGGGGGACTTTTGGGATAGCATTGGAAATGTAAATGAAGAAAATACCTAATTAATAAAAACAAAACAAAAGAAGACAAAAACAAATTGCCTTCCAAATATTTATGTTCATGGCCATAGATTGATGCTATCCTTCCTTGTAGAGGGAAGCATTTTTGCCGTGGAAGCAGTTATATGGGGAGACACATAACTAGTCATCTTCCAGCAATTAGTAACCATTACTGTGCTAGAGCAATTAATTGATCATCTACAACTGGGAGAAAATAATCATCTATATCACCTCTCTCCAAAACTCAGAGAACATTTCAAACGAGAATAGCAAAGGGTTTGGGGATCCATCCCATATACATTCACCAAGACCAAATGCTGTTGTGGATGGCAGGAAGTGCTTGCTGACAGAAGCCTGTTACTGCTGTCTCCTGAGAGGCTTTGCCAGAGCCTGACAAATACAGAGGCAGATGCTCGAAGTCAACCATTGGACTGAGCACGGCACCCAGATGAAGGAGTTGGAGAAGGGACTGAAGGAGCTGAGGGGCGTTGCAGCCCCATTGATAGAGCAACAGTGTCAACAGGCCAGACCCTTGGGAGTTCCCAGGGACTAGACCACTAACCAAAGAATACACATGGAGGGACCCATGGCTCTGGCCACATATATGACAGATGGATTTGATGTGGGAGGAGAGGCCCTTGGGCCTGAGGGTGTTCGATGCCCCAGTGTAGAGCAATGCAAGGGAGAGAAGATTGGAGTAGGTGGATGGCTGGGGAAACACCCTCATAGAAGCAGGGGAAGGGGGAAAGGGATAGGGGTTTCTGAAGGGGAGACCTGGAAACAGGAAAATATTTGAAGTGTAAATAAAGAAAATATCCAATAAAAAAAGGGAGAAAGAAGAGAAAAGAAAAAAGAAAAGGAAAGGAAAGAAAAGAAAAGGGAAGGGGAAGAGGGAGAGAAGAGAAGGAAAGGGTTAAAAGGATGAAGAAGTGGCCTGTTGTATAGGTGTGTCCTATTTAACCTGGATTGGAACATTCCCTTGTGGATGTATTGAGATGGCTCACAACATGTATGCATCTCATGAAACGTCTTCCTGAGGTTGGAAAAGAAAGAAACAATTTCTGGAGGAGAGGACGGTTTTTCTTTGATGGCACTCTCTGGAAGTCCCTCAGGGAGCTCCAATAATGCAGCTTTTACTACTGTGGGATGGACTTTCAGTGTAGCAGCTAAAAGAGTCAGCCATGCTCCTGTGAGCCACCACTTAACACACAGCTTAGTAAGTACGCACAATAAATTCACTGGCTCACCAACGTGTGATTGGGATGGATAGCTTCCATGGTCAATAACTGGTTCCATAACAACATGAATAGATGTTTGTTCATGTCTCCCTAGAAAAATACATTCAATAAATACACAAAGTAATATTTAGCTGTATGGAGAAAATATGTTCATCTATAGAAAAAAAAAATCATCCCAAATTGAAAGTACCAATCAGCCGAAGCTGATATATTTTTCTAAATTCAGTAAACTAAATTATAATATTTAAATTGCTGTCAAAATTCACATCCAAGGTAACCTAGCTTTGTTTTTCCTTCTGTTTCAGTTTTTGAGACAGGAACTGGAACTCACAATCTATCTACTCTAGATATCTAGGGGTGGTGATTTGAGGTGTGTCCCTCCATAACCGTAGATAAGTATCAACAGTAAAGAAGAAAGATGTGTAATTCAATCAGCAAGTTAGAATGCATAGCTAAAAATCTTAAGACAAAGCACAAGTATATTTGGTGAAGGGTAGATAAAAATGTTAATGAATTCAAGGGAAGTATATACATAGATACTGATGTGCAATAAAACAGACCCACGGGGCTGGAGAGATGGCTCAGTGCTTAAGAGCACTGATTGCTCTTGTGAAGGTCCTGAGTTCAAATGCCAGTAACCACATGGTAACTCACAACCATCCGATCTGATGAGATCTGATGCCCTATTCTGGGGTGCCTGAAGTCAGCTACAGTGTACTTACATATAATAAAGAAATCCTAAAAAAACAAAAACAAAAACAAAAACAAAAACAGAAACACAAAAACATGGAGAAAATATAGAATTTTAATAGTATTGCAAGAGAACGTAGCTTACTGTACAAAGAAAACTATATGTGAGTTTCTACTTTATGTAACAAATGCAAGTGTTCTCCATACCAAAGATTTAGCTATAAAATGCAAAAAAAAAAGCAATTGGAAATATTTATTATATAGGTACATCGAAATAAATATTTGAGACTAAAAGTCATAAAATTGAAAATAATGGATTTAAACACGTTAAAATTTGAGACCATTTATCATCCAAGAGTATATTTGCTACATCTAAAGTTGATAAAATATGGACAAAGTATTCGAGTTCATTACAAATGACAGGAAATTTGAGAACACTAAGAACTTTAAAACATAGTTCACATTAGTAAATATGAGCATATGGAGAGTTGTTTAACCTTAATATTCATCGAATAAAAATTATAAGAACAATAAGTCATAATTTTTTCATGTAAATTATGAAAACCAGAGAATGGGGTGAATCCAGTCATTGGCAGGACTATGGAGAGATGGGAACTCGCCTGCCCTTCTGGCAGTGGATATTGGAAGTGCAATCCTGGAAAGTCATCTGGCCATAGTTAAGAAAATTACATATGCATGTTTCCTGTGACAGGAATCCTCATCCTACTGTATAATCCAGGAAACACCTCCACAAATTCCACAAATCAAAGTTTGGACATTTTATGGAAAGACCTTTATCTTGGAGTTTTATGATAATAAAACTAATAGCATCATAGGGATCAATCACTAAGAAACAAGGCTCTAAAATGTGGCAGATATGGGTACTAAGACAGCAAGTAAAAGGATGCAAGAATCTGAGTGTACACACATCAACAGACACAGATGAAATATATGACAATGCCAACTGAAAAGTGCAATAATAAATCGAAGATTCATAATAGACTTCTACTTATGTCAATGAATGCCACATGTAGCAAATACACACACGTGCAATACAATCACACATAAAGAGTTATTTGAACTACTTCAGATGACATGATATTAGATAAGATATGGCTAACAATATTATTATCTATTTCCAGAAGATCTAACAACTATAAACATATAATAGTCTTACATATACAGAAGGAAATTACATGCATTTATATATTTGTGTATGACCTGTATACACTATGGATAAAAACTTTATTATGATGTACAGAACTTAAATATTATTTTACCTTGCCTCATTATTTGATTGGGAAACTGAAAGGTCAACTTCTCCAAGATTCGAAATACATAGAGAGAAACCCTGGACTCTGTACTTTAATATAGCTGTGGTGAGCCTAGGCTTCGGATACTTCTCCATCATTACTGAATGAACTGCTTCTCGACAAGGAGATGAGAACAACTGTTATTTTCCCTCTAAGCCTGTGCCTTTTGCAAGGATGCAGATTAAAGCAGGAGTCAGAACACTGCTCTCAGAATACTTTAGAGGCAGCAAAAACATACTTACCCTTAAAAATTGGTCAAAGAAAAAACGGAATCAACCACTTTACATTTTTTATTTCTATCAGCATCTTGATGGCTGTGAGTAAATGCCAGAGACACTAATAGGTTTTATCTCACAATTTCTTGGAATTAACATCAAACATTATAGAATATGAAATGTAAACGAGAGAAGGGAGTTACAGTTCTTTATGTTGTTTTTTTTTTTTTTTTTCACATAAGGTTGTTGGATTTTTTTTTTCTCTATCTTTTATATCCACAGGATGATGGCATCATGCTGAGCCCTGCTCAGAATACAGATCTGTGCTGGGATGTTCTGTAAGTTTAAGTATGCAGACAGTGTGTTTCTCATCCCTGATATACCTAGGGCCGGCATAGCCATGTGGAAAGATTAATTATGCTCACATCAATTTTGGCCTCTAGATGTCATGTAAAGAATGTAGAATCTGAAAGGAAGCTGCAGAATTTTTATTACGGCCATCGGAAACACTGTGTGTAGCTGGGAATGGAGAATAACAGCCGAGGTGTTCTTTTACACAGAAGCCAAAGCAGAGAGGCTAGAAATCACGTTCTTGGATGGGCTGTGTGCAACACACACTGATTTGTTAGCTTCTCAGCCTAAAAGAGAGATGCGGCCGCGCACACGCTGCTGGTTTCTATATGGTCAGTCTCTTAGATGTGAAAGCACTGAGGATGTGCAAAGAAACAGAACAATTGTCACTATTATGGATGTGAGCGAAAACTCAAACAGGGAGAAGTACATGCTGACTTTTAGGGCTCTTTTATGGTTCTCCTTTAAAAATAAAATGAGGAGGACAGTAGCAGATGGGCGCGAATGTTAAATTATTATACATGCTTAATTCCAGTGCTTTAGTGTGAGATCAAGCAAGTGATAATAGGCTTCAGTTTTTGTGCAAGAGGTTTCACAGCAGAAAAAAAAAATGTGCTTCAGCTTGTTTTTGCAAAACTGAGCAAAAATAAAAATAAGATTACGCTAAAAAGAACCAGATGAACCACCGAAAGGAATCCATCATGAAAATCGCATAACATGGAGACCATATCTGTTTGTCGCAGTGTTTGTTGCAATCTGCAGTTAATTCATCACAGTGTGGTTCCCTTGATATGTAAGGACAATGGGAAATGTCCACAAGCCCTCTTCTTATTTCCATTCACAGCCCAGGAGAGCAGTGGGCTGCAGACAAGAAGCCATTTAAATGCCTCCCAAGGAGAGCCTCTAAGCTGAGAGGAAGCAAGCTTGCTCTAAGTTGCTCAAGGAAAACCCAAAGCTGCCAGACAGTGAGGACAGGGAAATCATGCAGAAAAACCAAAAGAAAGGAAGACTAGGAGCAAATAGGAGTCTGCTTAAACAGATGTATGGTAATAAGCCCAGCTACCGAAAACTTCACAGTGCAAACTGAAATAGTCCATCTGATTTCAGACCTGAACAGTGGGATAATGAACGCTGTAGAAGCAGTGGGTTCTTCAAACTTGGTTTGGAAATATCCTGAGGAAAATGCTAGCGATTCACAAAAGAATAAAACAGATTCCCCTTGAGTGGCTAAAGTTAATTTTTTTTTCTTTCCCTCTGGGGATTAAATTCAGAATACTTGCTGTAGATGATCATATAACTACAGGTGTGTGTCTGTGTGTGTGTGTGTCTGTGTGTGTGTGTGTGTGTCTGTGTGTCTGTGTGTCTGTGTGTGTGTGTTTGTGTGTGTATGTGTGTGTCAGAGAGAGAGAGAGTTGGTCAAAAATTTAACGACAGGAAGTTATTTCATGGAGTGCTTAAAAGAGAGCAGTTTATTATTTATAAAAGTAAGTTATACTTTTACTATAGGAGAAAGTTTCAAATCATCCTATTAACCCCAACCATTTCTTAAACCACAGGCTAACCGTTTTTAATTATCTTTTTCACATCCAATCATGTGAAACTGTTTTAAAGTAAGATGTTTGAATAACTAGGCAAATCGTTATCAGTAGCTGAGTGCAATGTACCTTCAGTTCAAAGACAAATGGGGTGATCTCCTCTTCCAATATATGCAGCACAGTTAATGACCAACCAGGGATATATGCTGTAAATGAAAAATGCATACGAAATAAAGTATCAAGAAAGAATTCTTGGTTCATTTTCTGAATTAAGTCTGTAAGAAAGATGCATACATAAACTACTCTCACACACTAACATCCACATACCCCACATATAAATCACTCATCCACCACACACACATACCAAAACACACACACACAAGCACACACACACCATATATACATCACAATCCACCACATACACAAAAACATAGACACACTACAAACATACCACATGCATATACCCTACAAACATCCATGACATGCTCCCTCCATTATTATGTAAGTGCAAGTGAAAAAACAAAACAAAACAAAACTTTTTGTCTCTCTTTCCTAACAATGTACTAGCAACACAAATCCTCTAAAGGCTCTATAGACCTGAAAATTGGATATATAATCCACACCCTTCAGGAACAGTTGTGCCAGTTGGATACCTCCCTCCCTCCCATTACATGGTCCTAAACTCTTTCTGTCTCATTACCAAAATTTTATATCATTGGCTCTGTGCTCATATTATCTTATTTACCCTTCATTCTTATTCATTTTTGCCAATGCAAGTTTAACATTCTCATCTCCAGTGTCACTCTAAGTGTTTTAATCTACACTTCACAAACCAATGAAGGGTGAAAAGGGGGAAGAGGGAAAGGGGTAGGAGAGGGAGGGGCAAGAGGGGGAAAAGAGAGGGTGGTGGAGAGGGGACAGAGAGACAAAGACAGAGACAGAAAGACAGAGGGAGACAAAAACAGAGAGAGAGAGAGAGAGAGAGAGAGAGAGAGAGAGAGAGAGAGAGATTATTACAAATGAAAAATGTAGTCAAGAGATACACTGCAAGTCCCTGGTACTCAAAAGACACAGAGAAAAGGGGAGTGTTTCAGGAAAGCACACACACACACACACACACACACACACACACACAGACTTGGGATATATATAACCAAATAGACACCTCCCCCCAAAATATCTATATTCTATTTTAATCTCTTGCTTGGGGATAAATAAGCCATTTTCTGCTCTCTGTAGTTAATTTTGTGTTCAGTAGAGGATGTAAGCATACTTCTAAACCCTTAGAAATATAGTCCATGTGCAGAACAAAAGGGAGAAGCATCAAAAAATGGGAAAGCCTGCAGCACTTTTAAACAAATAATTCTATTTTTCAAGGTGTGTTTTTTATTATAAACCAAAACATAGAGAAAAACATACAATATCTAAAAATAAGTATAAATGCCCTAAATTTAGCACTACTCTATTGGGCACTCTGAAATTTTCTCACTTTAATGGTCTCTCTTTCTCTATAAACTGAAAAAGAAAAAGAGGGAGGGAAGGAGGGAGGGTGAGAGGGGGGAGAATGAGAGAGAGGGTGAGGAGGAGAGGGAGAGAAGGAGAGAGGGGGGGGGAAGGGGAGAGGGGGAGGGGAGGGGAGAGATTAGATCTTAACAACTCTACCTAAAGGATTTTATCCTGCTTTGGGAGGGAGTTGTAAAGCCATTTCCTCCCAATAGTACCATTCTCTCCTGGAATAAAGTGGGAGATTCCAAGGCCCTAAGAGGTAAATAAAACTTTCAAAACCCAGTTAACAGGTTCACCACCCCGCCCCAGGCATATACACACAGGGTTGGAAACGTGTTATAAATAGAGGAAACAATTTCTGGGAAGAGAAAATATCATGCAGCGTCATCCACACTGAGATGGATATTTTAGTAATGTTTCTGCCTCTGTATCATCCATGACCCTGCAAGGAAACTCCAATAAATTTGATATTTCACTAAGATAGATGGGTGCAATTGTTTCTTTATCCACTGGATGGTACCCTACCTGGAATGATCTTTACATATCTTCTCAAGGAAAGATACAATCAGTACATAAAGAAAACTTCCCAGCCAATATTGGAGTTTAGCTTTGCATTAATTAGTGAGGATTCCAGATGTGGTGATTTGAGTCATTTGTGTCCTCCAGGGTTCCAGTGTGATGAGTAGTGTTTCAGGACTAAGAGGTGGCAGAGACTTTGAGGGCTCATAGGGATCTTTCTCCCCTCCTACCTCCCCATCCTGTGGTTCACACCCGAATTCAGCTTAGGGAGCCCTGACCAGTCCTGACCAGGACTTTTAACCCCCAATAGTTTAGTTATACTGTAAAGAACTAAGAACCTATAAGAAAACAAAACATGTGTGTTTTCTAAAAGTTTTTGTACTTTTTAATTTTTGAAATTGTAATTACATCATGTCCCCTTCGCCTTTGACCACCTTCAGCCCATCTTATGCATATCCTCCTTTCTCTCTGTCAAATTCACTGTAGAGATGTATGTGTGTTTCTCACACACACAGAAGTGAGACACAGGAACTGGGTTTCTATCCCTTCCGGAGAATGACTGCTTGACCCTTGGACCCACAGGCCTGAAGAAACAGTCCCTGCCTGGCAACCAGAAGAACTAAAATTTTATTCTCTCTGGAAAGAAGAGTGCATGACTAGTGAAAAGCTTAAAAAAAATAGTCTTCACAGTTTCCAGTAATAATTACTTTCTTGGAAAAACATTTAAACAATTTGTGAGAACCCACTTTACTGATGTTTTTCCACACCATATCGTTAGGATTCTTAAGAGGTAGTGTGAGGTCTTTTTCAGGAGCAAGAAAATCACTGAAACAAATATGGACAGTGAATAATGAGTACATTTATTATAATCATAAATCACTGAGCATACCAAGCAGGGCAAGGTCTGCCATGTACTTTTTGCACACTGCACCACAAATGCCGTTAGCCATTCTAGGAACTCCTAGAGAACTAAAATGTCCAGCCAAATCCTTTGAGAAAACTGTATACCTTGACATGTTACTATTTCTCAAAGGAGTATTGTTTTATTTAGAAAACATGCTTTAACTTATCTGATACAATGACTTTTACAGTATTTTCAGAGTGAACTCAGACTATCAAGAATTTTATCAACTCTAGAAAGGGATATTAAAATATTTAATTGTTCTATAAAGCAGTTAAATTGTCCATGTTGAATTGTAAAAACCAAATACATATTTGTTGAATGAATATACAAAATGCCTAAACCATATTCTTAATATCTAAGTAGAAAGATGTTTATGATTGTTTATCATCTGCTCTTCACCTAGAGCCAGCAGACACTGTAATATCTCCTTATATGTATGAAGAAAAAAGTGCTTATTAACTTTTTATGTGACCCAAGTCAGAAAGGGCTATCTTACATAATTGATGACACAATCAAAATTTTAAAAAGTAAAGATAGCTGTCTAAATGATGGCTTCAAACACAGCTAAAATAAATATACTAGATATAGATTTAAAGAATCAATTTACAATTGGGTAGTTAGGAAAACATGACAAGTGTAGCTAGATGGATAGATAAATAGATAGATAGATAGATTAGACATATATAAACCTAGCTGTAGAGTTATAAAATTTAATATTTATCAGCCTGCACTTAGCATTGTGTCTAGTTTGAAATGCCATTTTTAAGTTATTTTTTAAGAGATATATGTTTTCTAGAGAATGTTTAATTAACCAAGAAAATAGTGGAAAAAATGATCTAACTGTAATGTAATATTTGTCAAAAGAATCACACACTTTCCTGTGACCAGAGGAGGAGGTAAAGACCTCACCCTGACCCCATCAGTCAGGAGCCCAGGACTTCAAGCACTCTATGGCTTATAGGTTTCCAGAGAACTAAGAAAGTCCCATGGAGGCACTGATAAAACAAATATTCATATATAGTGAAAAAAGATAGCAAATTCACTTCCTCAGTAATCATTGCTCCTGTAACCTACACAAGTCTTGGTGTAACCTACACAAGTCTTGGTGTAACCTACACAAGTCTTGGTGTAACCTACACAAGTCTTGGTGTAACCTACACAAGTCTTGGTGTAACCTACACAAGTCTTGGTGTTGGAGATGTAAAGCATTGACTTATTTGCATGTTCTTATTTTGTAGTAGTAGTAGAAGAAGAAGAAGAAGAAGAAGAAGAAGAAGAAGAAGAAGAAGAAGAAGACAACCAAAAATAAAAACAAAAAACCAAATCCTCTCTAGAATAAGAAAGATGGAGGTAGGCTTGGGAAAGTGCCTTCTGGTGCACATGCTGAGGCAGTGCAGAAGTGTGCATCTTATTTTTATAGCACATAGGAGTGCACACTGGGTCCACACCTTGTCTCTTCAGCTACTGGACTTGGTTCTGTTACGATATATCCATCTATTCCCCATCTTTAGCAATAACCATCAATTCCTAACATCAAATTCTATGATTATGACTGTGCCATGACATCATTTTCCTGCTAGACAGCTTTATGTATCCATAAGACAACTTTGTTAAACTATATCCTCATGCAGCTGCAACACTGAAGTTCCCATGTACAGGGAACAAATGTGGCAAACATGTTTTCTTTTGGCCAATTTTAAACACTACTCTATGCCACAGAGAGACATTTTGATTAATAAATTTTTACTGTGGTAAAACTTCCCTTCCTTCCCTGCATTTGCCCAAAGTCCACATGTTAGATTTGTCCAAAAGGTACACGCTGAAATTATGGAGAAGAGAGTGGATTGAAAATACCCAGTGGGAGGCATATTAATTCACATACTATTATTGAACTTTTTGAATCAATATTAGTGCACAGGGGATATTTTATGTTCAAAATTGGAAGAGCAATAGAAACAACAATCTTACAACAACACCTTCAAAACAAACTTCCATTGCTTACACTGCAACTACAGTGCAGACCTTATCTCAAATGGAAACTACATATGTCAAAGAAAGACTTCCAGAGGTACAGAACCTTCACATGGCATAGAGGAAGGCACCAGGAAGTGAATATATCTAAAGACAAACTATAATCTGAACCTGGAAATTCACATGGGCATGGAGTTTTAGACCTAAATATGAATGATAAAATCATCCTCATACTGAAATGCAACAACCAGGTGAAACTCAATATTGCTAATCAATATTGCTACTTAACAGAATTCAAATGAATTGTGTGAAACAGAGAGGAGAAGGTTACCGCACTACAGTAGCTTAGATAAGACTTAGACTCATAGAGATTCCACCTCAGAATACAACTGGATAAAAATGACCACAGCCAGATGCAAGACAAAGAAATTGTAGACTGCGACCTTTATGTAAAGAAGAATTTAAAAACATTTCATAGGATTACACATTTCAAGTCAAAATAAAGATAAAAACAATTTTAGTATGCATGCATTTAACTGCCAATTAAGAGTAGGCAGTGATATGTATCAATCAATATAATACATAAACATTGATCAAAATGTCATCACCTATCAGAAACTAAATATGTATCAAATTTATAATCCCAAAATGAGAGAATATTTTATTTTCTGATATACACGGAAAGCACATTAAAAATTGACACAATCTATGGAAAAAATAGAAAATAAAATTAGAAACTTTTATTGATATTCATTAAATGATAAATGAAATTAGTCAAAAATTAATAATTTACTGGGAAATTTTTATTTACCTATTAGATTGTCAACATACCCAAAGTATATCCTGACCTGCTGTAGACCAAACATTACTACTGTAACATAACATTACTACTGAGTAATATGGTAGAGAGTGGAAAACTAATTTTTCTGTATATTTCTATAGGTTTAAACCCTAATTACTCATTATTCAAAAACAGGAAACCAAGATGGGAAATAAGGAATATATTATCACTGTTTTTAATTCATGCCTGGGTGCCCAGCCAAATGTGGGTGGCCTGCTAAGCAAAAGCCTGTGAGTGTCTGCAGCAGACAACGAATCAGCCAAGAGTGCATCTCCACTGCTCCCTGGAGCAGTTTCCCTGGAGTTCCTTCTCTAGTTCTCTAGGGCGTGGCTTCTGAGGTAGACTTGATGGTCTAACAGTCCTTTAATCCTCTAAAGTGCTTTGGGTCACAGCAACAAAAAGGAAGCTAGAGGAACAAGAAAAGTCTTTACACATCCTGCTTTTATCTGATATTTAAACAACGGATTTTAAACAAAGAGATTGTAAACATTTATGGCATTCTGTTTTTGAATATTTTCCTTGTATATTTGAATTATAATGTAATTACAACATTTCCCCCTCCCCCTTTCTCTCTCCAAAACATCCTATACACACCTTCTCACTCTTCTTCAAATTCATGGCCTCGTTTTTTTTTTAATTAATTGTTATTGCATACACATATATATTTCTAAATGTAACCTATAAACATTTTTAGAAGTAAAGATATCCAATCAAGGGCAAGAGAATAGCAGCAAGATTGCTTTCAGTGTGCCCTTTTATTTGTATTTTTAAAAAGTACCCTGAAGTGAAAGAAAAAGGAAAAAGAAGAGGAGGGGGGAGGGGAGGAGGAGGAACTAGAACCCCTAGATTGTGTAATTGTATGTAGTGAACTTGATTCGATAATAATGACTTAAGCACAATGTAAGTTTACTGGGCCCTCCTAAGGTGGGATAAAGTCAAGGAAGAAATCAACGTGCCATGGTTTTTTTTGTTTGTTTATTTGTTTTTTTATTTTCTTAAACTGATTTTAGTAGTTATATTGTTGGCATTTTTTTAAATTGACTTTTGTAATGTTGGTGCTTTTTGAGAGAAAGTTTTTGAGTAATTGTATAAAATCCTCATTTCATCATCACTAATAATCACCGTGTGACCAAAAAAAAAAAAAACATTAAAAGTAACCTTTGTCAAATAAATCAGAGTTAGCATGTTAGCTTTGAATTCAAGTCGGAGGAACCAGTATAACTTACAGTATGTTTCATCTTAAAAAGAGAATTGTAGGCCCAACCATAAAAAAACTGTAACACTAATGAACCACACCCCAGCTGGGGGTTGAAAGCTGGTAGGAGCCAAAGGACCAGACCACCTGTGCAAGCATTCTCTTGAGGAATGTCAGGACAGGGAAGCAGGAGTGGATGGTTTGGTGAGCGGGGTGTGTGTGTGTGTGTATGTGTGTGATAGGGGGGTTTCTGAGGGGAAACCAGGAAAGGTACCAGGGCATGATGTTTAGTGTGCAATCCTGGAGGGAAGTGGGTTATCCCCATTTCAGAGAATGTAAAGGAGCAAATAGAGTGTGGCAGGGAAGCACAGAACCAGAGTCTTCTTCCAGGGCTGCTTCTCTTCCATACTTGGGCAATACTACCTTGTTAACTGCCGGCTACCTCTCTCTCTCTCTCTCTCCCTCCCTCCCTCCCTCCCTCCCTCCCTCCCTCCCTCCCTCTCTCTCTCTCTCTCTCCTCTCTCTCTCTCTCTCTCTCTCTCTCTCTCTCTCTCTCTCCTCTCTCCCTCCCTCCCTCCCTCCCTCCCTCCCTCTCTCCCTCTCTCCCTCTCTTCTCTCTCTCTCTCTCTCTCTCTCTCTCTCTCTCTCTCTCCCTCTCTCTCTCTCTCCTCTCTCTCTCTCTCTCTCTCTCTCTCCCTCTCTCCCTCTCTTCTCTCTCTCTCTCTCTCTCTCTCTCTCTCTCCCTCTCTCTCTCTCTCTCTCTCTCTCTCTCTCTCTCTCTCTCTCTCTCTCCCTCTCTCCCTCTCTCTCTCTCTCTCTCTCTCTCTCTCTCTCTCTCTCTCTCTCTCTCTGTCTCTGTCTCTATGTAGCCCTGGCTGTCCTGGAACTCACTCTGTAAACCTGGCTGGCCTCGAACAAAGAAATCCTCCTGCCTCTGCCTCCCAAGTGCTGGGATTAAAGACATGTGCCACCACTGGCCAGCCTGTATCCTTTTCTCTTAACAGAAAAGAGAAAGGGATAGGGGGAAAGTGTGTGTTCTCTATTCAGCAAAGAGAGCTCTCTAAATGGTCAGCCAGGCTAACCAATTACGAATTGATGAAGAAATTTAGGAAATCCCTTTTCAAGATAGTGTGCCTGGCTATAAGGCATACTATATATCTCAATGGCAGAGCATCTCGGGCAATATAAAAAGCTAATTTTTTTTTTCTGAGTACCTGTGTTTATTTCTGTATTGCTACTCGTAACTTTCTTGCCTACTTCCATCTACCCTAACCCTGCAAGAGGAAGATGAATACTTGGCTTCACTGTGCTAAAAATACCCTACCTTCAATGTATAACCTTTTCAGTAGTAATAGACGATTCGTGTGCTCGGAGAAGCAGCCAGAAGATAGTACTGCAGGGAGAACAGATGAAAAGGCATAGCTCTGGATCTTTGTAAGTCCTGCTTGATTACAGACATCTGGCCATTTCTGCTCTTCACCCTGTTCCTTGCTTCTCTTCCCCTTCCTTTCCTCCTGATTCCCTGGTTGTCTCAGTTTCTTTTGTTCTTTTTCTCTGATAAAAGGCTCCTTAAAGGGGGGGGGGGGTTATTTCAGCTCATGGTTCACTATTACAATTTACTGCAGCAGTGAGTAGAGGCCATAAAAGCATCTATCTGGTCCTCTCACACCTGGTACATCCCAGCCTTCAGTTGGCTTTCTCCACTCTTACCTGAGGCCATTATCCTTTGCCTAGGAAATGGTGCCACCTATAGTGAGCTAGTCCTCCCTCATCAATTAATGAAGTTCAGATAACACCCCACAGACATGCCTTGGAGGCCGTTCTCCAAGGTGATTCTAAGTTCATCAATCGTTAAGCTACTGGCCATCAAACTGTCTCTGCCTGACAAGCTTCCCTTCATTGTTTCTGCCTCCCATTTCCTCCAGATCTAACCCTGCCACTTTTTTAATCTTTTTTTTTTTTTTGCTTGTTTATTTGTTTTTCTTTTTTTCCTTTTATTGGATATTTTTTTATTTACATTTCCATTGTTATCCCCTTTCCCAGTTTGTCCTCTAGAACCCCCCTATCCCAACTCCCCTCCCCCTGACTCTATGAGGGTGCTCCCCCAACCACCCAACCACTCCTGCCTTCCTGCCCTGGCATTCTCCTACACTGGGGCATAGAGCCTCCTCAGGCCCAAAGCCCACTCCTCCCACTGATGTCCAACAAGGCCGTCTTCTGCCACATATGTGGCCGGAGCCTTGGGTCCCTCCATGTGTATTCTTTGGTTGGTGGTCCAGGACCCCGGAGCTCCAGGGGATCTGGCCTGTTAGCACTGTTGCTCCCCATGGGGTTGTAAACCTCCTCAGCTCCTTCAGTTTCCATTGGGGACCCCGTGCTCAGCCCAATGGCTGGCTGCAAGCAACCGCCTCTGTATTTGTCAGGCTCTGGAAGAGCTTTTCAGGAGACAGCCATATCAGGCTCTAACCAATCTGTATTATTGTTCCCAGCAGCTCAGATTCAGGGTCCGCTTTTCCTACCTTCCCGAGAAGGAAACTGATTTTGTATTCTATAGCTCCAGTTTCATGGTGTCTCTCAAAGCACCAATACTGCTGCAGCTTAATAGAGCATCCCTTGTAGATCTCCTTGACTAGAGCAGTTGGAGAGAGATCTACAAATCCATAAAGAGAAACTTCTTTTTCCTCCCAAGAGTAGGTACAGGAGGTGCCAAGAAGGCTTTCGTAGCTTACATGCCTGAATGACTGCATATTGTGTGTTCAGCTTTAATCAGAAGATGTCTGTACAGCCCGAAGACCTAACCTTAGCCTCCAGCGTGCACTGCTTACTGTCCCTTATCCTGTAAAATCAGTGATGCTCTGGTGCACTTATGCACAACAGCTGACTTTACCGAATGAGTAACAATGGCACTTCCGGGCCAGAGCGTGCCCTTTATTTAAGGCTACATCAGAGTCACATTGCACTTTATTTCCTTGCTCTATAAGATTACAAACGTGGGATATGAGCTCCCTTGCCCACAATATATCAGCTCCATTTCAAAACATAAGGACAGAAATTGGCTCGAGGATAGAGGGGGTACAAGGAGCGTACATGGCTCTCAATAGCTCACGACCTGCTTCCTTTAGACACGGTACATGATTGCTACCTGGATCTCAGATAGAAAATGAGGTGAGAAGTATGTTCATCATACAAAATAGACATGACTATGAACTGAAAACAAAAGACAAGATGAGGAAGAGGAGAGGCAAAACTCAGCCACCAATGTAGTAATATTCTCCTCTTGGACACTTGTGTATGTCAAGATAGTCAGGACCAGCAAATGAATTCTTTTCTTCCTAGTGGTAGGGAGAGGATCCTTGCCTTTGGTTAAAGTCAATCTTAGCTTCCCTTTCTTTGCCAAGTACTCTTGTCACTTAACCTCACTCTTAGGAAAACCAACTTTCTACAGAAGCCATTTGCTTATGTGCTCTGTCTTGAGCTTAATTTTAATCACTGAGCATTATAGCTCTAAAAAGCAACAAAGTTCTGATTTAAATCTCTTAAACATATATATATATATATATATATATGCTATTCAAATTAAATTATTGTAAGAACAGTAACACTATATTAAAATATAATCACCTTACTCCTTTTGGCTTCATGACAACGTTCATAAAGTGCTTAATATTCATGTAACACACTGCCTCACCCTGTAATGTCACTATATTTATGGAAAGAAATTGTAATCCTCTTTACTGGCTCAGGTTAATTCCAATAAAATATTAAATCCATTTTCTAATCTAAATGAGTTCATTAGGAGAGGCATGGTACTGAGAATACCAAACTCTCTACAGAGTTCAGCTTCATTACATTCCTGCACTGTGCGTTTCCCGAGCTGTTGTACTACATTTATGAGGATTTATCTGTACTGTTCCAAAAACATTCATCCTAATTCTACTCCTTCTGTGCATGCTAATCATGAATATGTTAAGTGGAAATACTAAGCTTGTAGCCAACCTCGTCCCCAGATGGGTTCAAGTTATGATTACAGAAGCAAATTTGCCATAAGCACTCTTACAGCATTGCCAGCAAGCCAGAAACGGAGGTTTGGGGGAGAGAGAGAGAGAGAGAGAGAGAGAGAGAGAGAGAGAGAGAGAGAGAGAGAGAGAGAGAGAGGATGGTTTGAGACAATAGGAATGTCATGAATGTTAGAAAGAAAGAAGGGAGCTGGTAAGTGTTAGAGTTTGCTCTGTATCAGAGAGAGTTTCAGGAATGTTGAAGTACATCTCTCTGAAGAATAGTAAAATAAACACAGAGATTAAATCATTAGTATTAAATGTTTACAGTTTCTGAAAGTCCATAATCCTTGGGAAAACCACTTGGGATTTAGGTCATTGCATCTAGCAAAACTTTGCCCCATTTGTTCTTTCATTTGAGAACAACAATGGATCTTTTAGGAGGGCAGACAAGAGTATTCTGGGATGTTACATGATGACTAGCCAGTCACAACTGTTGCCCAGTGGAGTTTTAGACCTGTTGTCACACCGTAAGATTTCTGTTATCTTTCAGGTTAAAGAAAAAAAAAAGACAAATGATCTATTTTATATTTTACATAGAATGAACTCCATCAAGAGTCATTCAGTCAGTCTCTTTTTGTTAGGGTCCTCAGTGAACTCTGAGTAAAGACACTTTAATCTACACTTTAGATATTTAGTGTAAAAATGATTCCTCAGTCAAGTGAGGAATTTCCTATTTTTAGCAACAGGAAGAAACAGGGGTGGGAACAAGAGAAAGCTATTCTTAGTGCTGATTATTTTTAGTTAAATACAGTTTCTTCTTCATCTATATAAAATCTGTAATAAATCGTCAGCGACCACTGGTTGTCACTGTTGTGCCACAAAACAGCATGAGCAGTTCCATTCTTTCAAAAACCTGCCTTCTGAGATGTGAGTTTAGAATTATATACACTTTACTCTCTGAATTATCATTAAAACAGAGCATGGAAGCTTATGCCAGGATCCCATTATTTCACATGATTATTAGGCCATTTATGTGGGAGTCTGCCTCAAAATCAGTGCCATATAATAGAGTGGAGAAGTAGAATAAAGACTGCATTATAAACTGCAACAAAACCCTGTGTCTTTAAAAGGCCGTGTGAGAAATATTTGTTTGTTAGAGCACACATTTTTTTAAACTGGTGCTTAAATATTATTATATGTGTATGCAATAGGTGCATTTGATCACTTCAAAGTTTAGAAATATTATTCAATTGAAGTGTTTCTAATGATTGAGCCCATGCCATTTATAAGCAGCAGATGAGTAGACAGCCCTGACATAATCTTCCTTTTTCCCCAAATCTGATTAAAACTAGCAAGACAAGAAATCAATGGGCTCCGGAATATAAATTCCCCAAATATTCTGTTGTGTTTGAAATTAATTAAGGACGGTGATGCAGGAACCTCAGATCAATAAACATCAATGATGTTAGTGTTAAAGGTGGGAAGAGCTGGCATGGAATCAGACTGATATGTGGAGGTATAAGATGATTATCTACTCAATGAAATTAAAGGTTAAAATTAGGCAAACTATGCTTTAGGAAAATGTAGACGGAGGCCTAGAGAGTCCAAAAAACAATGGCTGCACTCCCTAACACAATCTTTTAAACTTTCATATTAGTGACATTACTTCATGTGTCTTTTCGATAAACTACAATAATTTTGAAATTGTCAATATTGAGGTTTTGGTGTGGGAAGAGAGGCATAATGCTCTCGAGTGATTGAATTTGGAGTTGGAGAAAGCAGAAGCTCAACACATTCACAGAGGAGCTGAGAGCATCAGTTCTACCATTTTCCCATATCATTGCAAGTGTGGCCCTAACCATCATCTGATCGTATCGAACTAGAACTAGAGTGTCTTAAGGTCATTCTTAATCTGCTTTTCACTTTTATTTCTGCATTCGCTCTCCTTTTTTTTTCATTTTCTTTTATTTCTATCTTCCTTTTTAAAATCCTGTTTAAACCTCAGCCACAGTTATAATCTGTAAGCCATAAATCAAAATGGAAAAGGAAAGACAATCAGTGTAGGCTATCCAGTTAAGTAATGATTATTTGTCACACTTATTTTTGAAATTTTTACTACTACAAAATAGGCGATGTTATAAAGAGACCATTTCGATCTTACATCCTCTGTGTGTACACATATTCATTAAGGTATAAGGTCTGATTATTTGTATTGGGAGGGTGGATTCGCGATTTCTCTGTGTAACAGCTCTGGCTATCCTGACACTCTCTTTGTAGACCAAGCTGGCCTTGAACTCTTAGAGATCTGCCTGCCTCTGCCTCCCAAGTGCTGGGATTAAAGTTCACTACCATGCCCAGTTACAATGTAAGTGTATTGAATACATTAAGTTATGCCTTAGTGTGGCAAATGAGAATGATGCAGGAGAAAGCTCCTGGTAGGTGGTAAAGGAGAAGGGCTCCTGGTGATATTGCAAGTTGCTCACATGTGTTACAGTGAGAACAGAGGCTGGGGTTAAAAGGAAGATAAAGAATTACCATGAAAAGATCTGGAACACTGAGGAAAATGACCAAGCGAGCATATATTTGGCATGAGAGAATTAAATTATATAAATGGGTAGAAGCATAGACCATCTTGTTCCTACTTCCCTACCCCAACAAAGCTCTTGTGAAGAACACTCGTAAGGCATTTGTGTCTTTTCATAGAGCCTTCCTTCAGTGTAAGTTATGATAACAGATTCTATTGTAAGTTAAGTGCCCATAAGAACCTTCCATCTGACAGGCCACTTGAGACCCACATCAACAAGAAACCAGTTGCAGGCACCTCCTGATGGCTGTGGTCGATGTCACTCACTCTCTGCCGTGGTTAAGGTGCAAGTTGCCCATGTAATTATGAAGATTACTTTATTAACACAAAGCAGGACATTTGCTAGCAAGTGAATAGCAGCTAGCAAATAGTCAAGTTCAATAACACACAACATAGTTAAAGATGGACACGTTTTTTGTTTGTTTGTTTGTTTGTTTTTCACCCCTAACTGTGTGGGAAGCACATGAATGCACTAAGTTATGCCTCATTTACAAGGCAGGGCACAGGAGATGATGTGGGTCAGTCTTCTATTGGTTCAATCCATGATATCACAGAAAGTAAACCCATGTGAATACAAACAACCCTGTAACATTTATCCATTTTTTAAAATCATGATCTTATTAAAAAAAGATTGGCAAAAGAATTTGATCATCTTGGAAATCTTACATGCTTGGAAATTTCTCTCTTTATTCCTTAATTTCTCACTATTTCTCAATTTCCCTCTTTCCTGGGGAATCACATAGTAATGTCTGCTTCTGTTTTGCATAGTCTTCTGAGTGCCATCATCATTAAACTCTTTGAATAGGAATCCAGGAACATTGAGCTGCTGTATTAGGCAGATCTTTGATGTCCATGAGTGTTTGGCATCTTGGATCCTTGGTCATGCACAAGTGGCACACAAAAGGTTTTATTGCTCTTAAAGAAAGAAAGAGAGAGCGAGAGAGCGAGAGAGAGAGCAAGTGAGAGAGAGAGAGAGAGAGAGAGAGGAAAAATTCACATTAACAACAGCACAAATTGGCTGTGAAGCAGTTTTTTCTTAATTTGTTATTTGTTGTTATTTTGTTTTGTTTTTAAACATAAGTACAAAGCTGGGTGAATATTGGAAAAGCATAAAAAATTCTCAAAGAAGTAAAAACAAGTGCCAAAAGAAGGGATTACATTTTCCTAAGAGAGATAAGCACAGTATCACAAAAAATCAGAAGAAATACATCAGTACCTCCAAAATGCAACTACCTTAAAATGCCAGATGACTGTGATATATATTTACACAAGTTTACCACAGTGTGTCCTTTGAGGAGATTGTTTTTAAAAGTAGATGTTACAGTAAAAACTGCATGGGAAATGACAATTTCTACACATAAGTTTATACCAGATATTTTCTCTGGAGGCTCCTCAATAGAGATCTTCAACCAATTTGAAATTATTATAAACTCCAAACTCTGACAATCACTTGATGTGTTTCACTGAAAGGGGACATCGTATGACAGCCTTTGGTAGCAGACTATTCCTCTTAGTTAACAAAAGAATCAAGCACAGTGGCCATAAGTCAAATAAATGGTTCAAAAGAGATAGTATTTGTATTTTTATTTATTGCATAATTATATAATTGCATTACATTTTTTGTAAAAGTCTTGATGTATAAGTATTAATTAAAAAAAGAAAAATTTCAAAATATGCATGAGGTGGACAAAATAAAATCACACAAAGCAAAAAATCTAGTGTCTTCTGTCCTGTGGCATGTCTTACATCACTGTCCAGCCAGGTTCTTCAGAATTCCTACTGTGTGTGTGTGTGGAGAGTGAATGACTTGAGCGAAACTTGCGTTCAGATTCTTTCTGCCCTCAGAATGCTCAATTCAATTCTATTTGTAAAACAGGTAGGTCTTCATTTCCTTCAGTGAATTAAGCTGTCAGAATTCAGTGAATTCTGCCTGGTGTTGTGTGTCAACTTGACACAAGCTGGAGGTATCACAGAGAAAGGAGCCTTCCTTGAGGAAATGCCTCCATGAGATCCTGCTGTAAAGCATTCTCTCAATTAGTGATCAAGAGTGGGAGGGCCCATTGTGGGTGCTGCCATCCCTGGGCTGGTAGTCCTGGCTTCTGTAAGAAAGCAAGCTTAGCAAGCCAGGGGAAGCAAGCCAGAAAGCAAGACTCTCCATGGCCTCTGCATCAGCTCCTGCCTCCAAGTTCGTACCCTGCTTGAATTCCTGTCCTGACTTCCATTGGTGATGAACAGCATTGTGGAAGTGTAAGCTGAATAAACCCTTTCCCCCCAAATTTGCTTCTTGGTCTTGATGTTTTGTGCAGGGATACAAACCCTGACTATGGCAGAAGCTAATAAATCAAATACAAAATACACAGTTCTGGAAGGTTATAGATGTATGATTGAAGCAAATTTAATAAATGAAGTGACTGTCCATTTAGGACTTGAACTAGTTAGTGTTTACTACCTGTCTGCACTGTGGTGCCTGGTACTCTCCATATCCTCAGAACGAGGTGCACAGGGTGAATAACTAACCTTAACTTGATAGAAAGAAAATAACAGAATTTGAAGTAGAGACAAAGGCATCCTGAGATTGAAAGCCACCACAGTTTAAGACTCCCCTTCTTTTCTGAAGTAAAATGTACTTCCAGATTGTAGCAGGACACAAATCATCCCACCTGCCACCTGCCTAACAACCGAGGCACTGTCAAGTGTCTGAGGTCTCTCTGATACAACTGGAAGTTGCCCACAATCACTTGTATAAGCAGAAGTTCCTTTCCTTCAGTCATTCACTGCATTCTTCTAGTAGGTGAGAAATGCTACCATGGAGGTGACCCTGTCTCAATGTGATTGACAGCAACAGTGTGAAAGGAAACTGAGAAAATGGGAGCTTTCTCTAGGCAGGTGAGAGGAGAAGTCCTAGCTTGTTTGTAGCGACCCATTTTAGCACTGTCTTAATTTATCCTTAAACTAATTCAGCCGCACAGACTATTATGACCACATTCAAATACATTGGCTATGTTTCCTTCATAATTGGCACTGGGCATAGTGCTGACCTGTGCATGTAAGGTGATATTTAATTGACACAGGACACAGGACCCCCAAATAAGGAAGCACAGGAAGACAGTTGGAGCCTTGGAGAGAAATCAATATGAATTTTTTTTCTTCTGCGATGAAGAGGGCTTACAGGTAGAATGGTGCTTTTGTCTAGGGTAAAATGTTTTCTATTCTAAAATTAAAAGAAAATAGGTCTTGTTTTGCTGGAGAATAAATGTTGTACTCAGAAGATACCTACAATTAAGAAAGGCCTCTCTACTTAATAATTGCTCAATAGAAATAGACAAACAGAAATATAGTAAATTTAAAACATACAAAATACAATTTAAAGTAATTTAAAATATTCTTAAATTCTCATTGTAATTTCTCTGATATGATGTACAGTTTTACCTTTATTAATTTGTGTGCTGCTGGGGGAGGGCAGCACATGCATACATATGAATGAATGAATGTATAAAAGCATAAACATATGGAAGTCACAGGGCAACTTGGTGGAGTCTGTTCTCCCCTTGGGTCAAAATCAGGTTATCAGGCTTAGCAGCGAGTTCCTTTGCCCACTGAGCCCTCTTGCTCTTTCTGATACAATGTTTTAAGACAGATAGCATTTCTTTCTTTGAAAAAAAAAAGGGGGGACACATAGCTAATTCTAATATCCAAAGAGGGGTATTTTTAACCTCAACATTAGAATGTATAGATTATTAATACTATGAGTTTCAGCCAAGGAATGTACAACTGAAGGTTGATATTTTAGATCTCTGGCATGTGTATATCACTTCTCCTTCCCTTGGAGCTAAAGTATATATGATTTCAAAAGAAGAGATGAGTGCCATCTTTTAACATTTGCAAACGCTGTGCTCTTTTAAGAAGTCAATGAATAGGAATCAAAACAGAATACATAACTATGCAACGAGAAACTCTGTAAAGAAGGCAGAGCTAGGTGTGTTAGATGATTAAGTAAGCCACATTACATCCACGGTCTCCCTGTGGGATCTCCCTTCACTTGTCTTGTGTTATCCTTCCCAAGGCTGTACATCTCCAGTCAACCAGACTGACCAGGGTGGGATCTACCCGAGGTGGTTGGTTACCAGTCACTCAGAGAAAAAGATCCTCCTAGGAGCTTTGTGGATTCCCAGTTTGGGAGCAAAGCTTTCATTCTCAGGGATGCTGGGGAAGATTATATTTTACCAATAGTTTCAGCCTGTTTATGTTTCTAACTTTATCCTCCTAGTAATTATAATGCACACTAATATCCCAAGAATAATTTCACTATAATAAAATATCTCAGTCAAATGCCTCAAGAAACTATGTGCAATAAAATACCAGTTATTTCATTAACAAAATGTGCCTCTGTTTTGTAAGATGATCTTTTAGAAAACAAACCATCTAATACAAAAAAGAAAATGACTGTCATTGCTTTCTGTCTTCATCCATAGAATCTATGTGTATACATACATGCGAATTTAAATTAATTTTTAGCACCATGCTTATTAGAACCAAGCTAAATTTCTAATGTTGAGTTCTGATAACTAAGTAGAAACATACTTAACAGGTTTTCTTTTATAAATTTATAAGGAATGTGCTGATTTCTTCTCACTCATCAATACTTTTCCATGGTATATGTAAATTTATTAAGAGTTTATGTTTCTAACGTTAACCCGAAAAGCTTTGTAACAGTTTCTTGAATTAAGAATGTATTATTTTTAATTAAAAGGTACTTTTTATTAAAAATGTAAGCTTTATACCTTCAATCATTAACCTTCTGTTTGCTCTCATTTTTGTGCTGAGTCTCAATTTATTCTGTTCTGCTTTTCCATTATACGCTTCATGGAGGAATTACCACGAAAACTTCCACCTACCTGAACTCTTCTCTCTAGCTTCTCCTACACAGAAACAGAGAAAGAGGAATCGACACACCCAAGACTCTGTCATTCTTCTTATCTCAAATAAGACCAACTAAAAATATCTGAGATTTTCATTCTTTGTGGAAATGGTTTTCAATTTAAAGGCATTTGACCTGGAGTGAGTTTATATTTCACTCAGCCTACTCAACAGCATCTAGAGAGGCCCCGTCAGCAGAAGCTTAGCCAAAAAGTGTGAGTGAAAGTTCAAGTGCCTGGTAGCTGGGAAAGCAGGAGGGGGCAAAGAGTCTGAATATCAAAGCTAAATTCTGTCAAAATGGCAAAAAGTCATTTCCAAACAAGGCCTCCCAAGAAGACATTAATTGAGGGAGCTCAAATAAGGGTTGGCCCCTGTAACTGAGGGTCATCCCCAAAAGCACTAGAATCTTTCCTTGGGACATAAAACTCAGACTTTTTTTTTTTTATTAGGGGTAAAGGTCAGAAGGTATTGGCGTAATGTAGCATCTAACTTCTCTCAACATCTTTGATGAAAGTAACGTAGTTAAGAAACCAATAACTTGAGGAAGATTCCAGCAGAGTACTGAAGCAAAAGCATATCATATGAAGAAGAAAATCTTGGATTTTATTCTGGGACATTGAGAGATGATCTTTAAGAAGAGAAATCAAATCTAAATTAATGGTGGTGCCAGCCTGGACATCTTAAAGACAAAAGTTTCTAAGATGTGTGGAGATATTTAGAAGAAACAAAATGTTCAGGAATCACTGCTTGGCAGGTTAACCAAGAGAGTGAGCCAGACCTATGATATGTCTCTGCATTCTGAATATGACTTGGTAACTGTCACTGCCTGATGCTAGACAACTTTCTCCTTCAAACTGAGAAACCTGACGCATAGGAACTGCACATCAGCATCATCTGCTGGACCACTTGGCAGCAATTGTCAGTCTATTTCAGCAAATTGAGCTTCACAGCACCCTTTGAATATTTCCCCCCTCCAGATTGCAGGGCCCCAGTACCACTGAGTATATAGGAATAACTCTCACCTTTAGCTGCCTTCCAACATAATCAGCCCTAGATAAATTGAGCAGCACACTTCAATTTTATTAGATGGGTAAAACTCCCACCAGCAGAGCGAGTGTGAGTGCTTTTCAGGTTTAGTGGAAGATAGAGGGAAATGGTCAAAGGAGGAATGAGCTGTGTGCTTCTGGGTTTGAACAGCTGGAGACTCTCGGTGCCCCACTTTCAGACTCAGAGATTCTTTCATGATTTCCAGGAGATTGTTTTAGGAGGTTCTTCAGGCAAGAGTGAGCAGGTATTCCTGATCTCTTACGAGTCTGTGCTTGAACGGATTCATTCAGCAGTAGCAACTACATGTTGCCTTCCAAGAAATACTGTACGGGGGGCACCTGGGAAATTCAATTCAGATGGCAGGATACTGTTGTGCCTCAGTGTTTCTTATGCTTGGTCAGCATTTCTGGCCGAATGATCTGGCTGTTCATGGTTGCTCTCTGTGCTTTCAGTTCTCATTACGAGTTTCTAAGAAGAACATTGGTTGGTTATATTTCACTATGGATACATATAAATGATGACATTGCATCCTCAACATACATTTATCAGAGGGAGGATTCTGGTTTTTCGCCAAACCATTTACACGGTATGTTTGGCAAACCCTCACACTTCATAGAGAAGGTAGTATATGTTCTTGACAAACTTGCATTGGAAGTAGAATGTATATATTCATGATATCCCCCTCCCTTTTTTCTACCCTGGGAATTTTATCATTACCTGTAGACAGAAAAGAAGAGCAGTTTGGTGGCAATATGTTACTGTACTCTTAATTGGCTTTGAATACACCAACAATGAAGTTAAGCGTTAAGTATGAATTCATTGTAACAGTGATCTAAAATTGGCACTTGAGTCTGCTGATATTCACTTACAGACACTAATAAACAGAAAATGGAGTAGCAGGCTTATGGGAGACCATTGATTCTCAAGCAAGTGTGCTTAGGTTTATGGTCACTTGCAGGTCATGCTTACCCTTGCCTTTGTTGTCTTCATGACACCCAGGCGTGCATTTGAGGCTTCTTTCAGATGTACTTGGAGCATACTTCACACAAGGAAATGCCCCCATCAAGAAGTGGTCTCTACCTAACCCACCTTTGAAGTTAAATTATGCTGTACAGATATTTGCCCAGCTTCTAAGAGCCCTCTATTTTTTTTTTAGAACACTTGTATCTTAACTATATCTTGTCTGCTTGATTCTTGCTGCTTGAATCATATTCCACACAGCTTCAATTCTACTTTTAAAAAATGCACCATTAGCTTGTACAGAGTTCCCAAAGAGTTTGATGAAATCTTTAAAATTGAAATGAAGATAAACATGATGAAGTATTCCACAGAGTCAGAAGAGATCATTTTTGCCTGATCTTCCAACTTTCTCAGACATCATACCTAGGATCAGAACTTGTCACTGTGCCTAGAGGCCACATACCCCTGGTTTGCTTCTACCTTTAGAACTTTTTCTATTATAGAAATAACTTTACTCACAAACTCAGCACTTTTTGCTTAAACACGTGTCTCCTTTTCTTCCTCTTTGCTTTTCCATCTTATTATATGGATAAAGTATACTCTTTGCATGGAGGCCTATGCACCATAGCCGTGCCTTGCTCCTGGAGGCCAGAAGAGGGTATTGGATCTCCTGTGAGTCTAGTTATAGATGGTTCTGAACTTCTAAGGAGATGCTATAAGACTACACAATGTTCTTAACTGCTAAACTGTCTCCCCAGCTCCTATTAACCTCCTTTTCTAAGCCAACAGAAGAAAAGGGCTATCTTCCAATTGTCCCTTCTGAAACTATATACAGAGTGCAAATCTCCTTTTGTTTATTAGGAATACGTATGTTTGTGAATGTTCCTGTGTGTAAGGAACATTCACATGTGCTCATGGGTACATACGCATGTGTATACACATGTACAAAGGCTAAATGTTACCTCTCAGATGCTGCTTTGCAGAAAGCCTCCACTGTCTTTTGAGTCAGGTTGGCTTAAGGGCCTAGAGCTTTCCAAGCAATCTAGGTTAGTTAATCGGCAAGTCCCAGGGATCTACCTGTGCTTGCTTCCCTAGCAATGGCATTGAAATCTTTCACCAAGACTTCTAGCTTTGTTGCTGTTGTTGTTGATGTTCTATGTGTGCATGTGTGTATGGATGTATATGAGTTTGGTGGTTTAAATAGAAATGTTTCTAGAGGCTCAAATATTTAAATGTGCACTTATTGCACAGCTGTGTTACTGGAGAAGGATTGGAGGTGGGACATTGTTGGAATAGGTGTGGCTTTGTTGGAAGAAATGTGTCACTGGCTTGGGCTTGAGGGTTACAAAATCTCAAGCAAGGTCTAATGTCTCCCTCTTTTCCTATTGCCTGCCAATCTGGACATTGAACTCTCAACCACTTCGCATCATGACCATACTAGACTAAAGCCCTGAAACTATAATCAAGGTGCAGTCAAATGCTTTCCTCTATAAGAGTTAGTGTGGTCATAGTGTCTCTTTATAACAATAGAACACTGATTAAGATAATGAGTATGAATGTGTGTGTGTGTGTTATTTGTACATGTATGTTTAGATAACATACCTGTGCATACAAGTGAGGAGGCCGAATGGGAGTAATAAATGTTCTGTGTTACCATTTTCTGGCATCTTCCCTTGAGCAGGGGTCTTTCAGTGAGGCTGGAGCTAGGCTGATAGTCAGGAATCCTCAGTAGTCTGTCTTTTCTACTCAGCGCCCTCAACACTGGTAGGAGACACATAGGCAATTATGCTCAACATTTAATGTAGCTTCTGGGATTTTGGACTCAGAGTCCATACTTACACAGCAAGGACTCTTAACTTCTGAGTCATCTAAGTGTCCCTAAGCCCAGCACTTTAATATAGGTTCTTGGGATCAAACTCGGGTCTTCTTGCCTGAATAACAAGCATTTTACTGAGTCAGCCATCTTCCCATTCCCAATTTTGGACAATAATAGTTTTTAATCCCAATCTTTACTCTCATACTTTTTTAAAATAATAATAATCTTTATTTCCACAAAGGATTGCAATACCAAAGCAAGGAATTTTCTGTGCCTTTTCTTTTTTTTTTTTTTCTGTCCCCATGATTTCAAAAGGTGACAAAGATTCAGTATTATATCTCTATTCTGTTGGGCCCCCATGAGTGCATTTATTTGGCTATAAAGGGAATGCCAGCTATTTAATCAAACAAAGTACACAAATTCTATACTTCATTCAGTAGCTGGCAAAGATTTCCATGGTTTCAACGAATTTATTGAATGAATATGTGGGTTAATTATTATCCTTATTGCTTCTGTCTTCATATAATAACATGTTCAATAGCAAAATAAAATTAAAACAAAGATGGTATTCATTTAGCAAGAGAAGATTTAAATTATGATCAAAAGAGGAAACAATGGTTAAATTTTCTTCTATACAAAATAGAAATGTTTATCCATATTCCAGAGTTAAAAAAATAATTATTTTGTCCATTAAAGAATCAAGTGATTTTCTATTAGACAGTATTTTAATCATTGTCATATTCAATGTTTATTTTACATAGTTACTTTCTGGAGGGGGATACTTTAGTGTTTTCATCCTCTGGCATAGGTATATGTAAAATCCCAACCTGTAGAAAAATATTTATCTATGAAGAGCATCTGAAACCTTGAGTGGGCTCTCCGGCCTGACACTTCTAAATCAAAACGAATCAAGTGCTACCTTTGAGGGAAACACTTGATTGTATTTCATGCCATCCCCAAGGACAGGGGAAGAAGCTCAATAAATACTTGTTGAGTTGACATTCAGCACTGTAAAGAAAAGCAATCACTATGAGCTCTGGGTTTTACTGTTTTCTCTATTTTTTATACTCTTTCCTAGACAGAGGAAAGAAGAGGGAGGAAGAGAAAAAGGGAGAGAAGGAAAGAAAGAAAAGAGAAACAGAAAAATAATATAATTTTTAACATATTACGTATTTTCCAAGAGTTTCATCAGTTTAATATTTTTAAAATTATTTCTAATTTTAAATTTTAGTTGTTTTAATAAAAAATAAAGTGAAGAAAAATAAAGATAATTTTTAAACAATACATGAATGGAAATAAATATATTGAGGGATAGAATGTAGATAAAAGTAGCAGTAAAGGCAAGAATGGGAGCATAGGCCTGTAAAGCTAGAAATTTAGTTTGGCAGAGGAGAAGAAACCTAAACCTGAGGTGAGGCTGGGCTATGTAGTATCTTTCAGGCTAGCCTGGTCTACATAATAAAACTCCTTCTCAAAAGAAAACATGATGGGAAATCCAAATTCTATGTGGGTATGTATATATTAGAAAGACAGACATCCATACATCTAGAATTCATATTTTGTTACAAATGATATATGTGATACCTAGGGATGTTAAATAAACCAGGTTCATGATATTTAGTTGGTATAAATTACTATATTTCTGAGTTTTAAAATACCAGAACTGTTTAACAAATATTTTTAAGAAACTATCCCTTCTCAGGAATACAAGTTATTGAAATATGCTTTATTCCAGTACAAAATCCAGAAAATTGTCTGCCATTATTGAAAATACCTACATTGACTTTGAGTAATATTCATGATCATGATATGGTACATCTCTACTCCAAGAAATTAGATTGCCTCAGTTTGATGAAGGAAATAAAAATTGTTATTGTGAGTGACATTCAGATTGATTTTTTTCTTCATCTCAATATTTAAAATCATATTTCATAGACTCTTTAAAGATTTCTTTTGTTAAATCAAAGAAATAATAATAGTCTCAAAGATATATAAGGCTGTTCTGTCAAGAATACTTACTTCAACAGATTTCCTTAAAGTTGAATCAGTCACCTTAGAATTAGAAACTCTCCAGAACTTTAACATTTATCCTGATTTTTCTTCTTCTGAAAGAAAACTCTTCTTGAAACAGTAGAATCTTAGCCTGGGAAGTTAGCCGAGAATAGATTACATGTCTACATTTTACTGGATGCTATTAGGATAGCAGTGAACAAACTGATGTTGGCCATCATTAACAGAGGAGAAGATACATAGGCAGGTGGTTTTTAATCAGCCTTTGTCTCCTTGGACATATATATGCCTTCCTTTTTGTTACTTATTCTACAAACCGAATGTATTGTAACAACCAGATAGAGCTAAATTTTAGCCAAAGGAAAAAAATGAGTTACGTGAAAAGTATACTTCAATAGCAAGTATTTTCCATATTAAAAACAATAATGGTTATGAGATTATTTCCTGTGGCCAACATCCTCCTTGTTTGTTTGTACACAGTATACGTGAAAAGCTAAACAAGGTTGTTTCCAAGTATAATGTTTTGAGTTTTTTTCCCCATAACAATTTCTCAATATTTTAACCAAGTCAAAATCTCTGTTGTCTCATACTTGGTAATTGAGGTAGGTAAAGTACTTTACAACACAGATTGAAGCAGTTTTTCTCTACTTCTACTGTTAAGTAAGGATAGTTATAATTGTAATGTAACTATCCCGATTCCCTTTTAAGGAGAAATGAACTGTACTTTCTGACTTGCTATTTACTACTATAAGCAATAGCAAGAATTCCTAGATGAACCACACACATCGAAAAGAATCTTCCTTGCTTGTACTTCCTGAAAGGCAACAGTTAAACTTCATACCTACATGAGGGCTCATTTGACATGCACAATTAGTTTTCAGTCAGTCACTGGCCTGTCAAAGTTCATGATCATGAGTCAATGCTTCACCTGTGAGAACAAAACACACCTATCTATATAGACCCAGGATGTGAGCAAATGCAGCTTTAATTTGGATGTAGTCATTTGATATTTATCAAGTCCGCACTATGCAGAATCCTCACATGATCTCTGCCCTGCATGAGATAGAGTTTCCTCGTAATGTTGAAATGTAAAAATCAATTTGCAAATTTCCAAATTATATATTAGATAATGCGTAGCCTCGAGCAGGTGACTCTTTAGAAAGTCAGCAGCGATGATTTTCACAAGTTTCACAGAACTTATCGAAGAGGCACATCTTGAGAAATAAACATAAGGAGACTGAAATGTGTGACTGAGAACTCAGGGGTAAGAATCCAAATGTCATCACAGTAATCAGGATGTCTTCCAAAGAACTCAGCTCAAGGAACCGGCAGGAGGGCAGGAGAATGCAAAGCTAGGTTGTGATTGCAGTTAAGGTTGGTCAAAGTGAAGCTTCAGAGGGGGTGGGGGGTGGGGAAGGGGCGGGAAGATCGAGACAGTACTTTTGTTGAAGTTAGAGCATAATGCCACTAATTTGAGAAAAAAATGAGCAGCTAACTTAAACAATACATTCCGTTGTGGTCCTTTCCAATCCACAAATGTGAAATACTTCCTACCAGGACATTAGCTTATAAATATGTTTAATTTAACCAATAAGCATACTACTCTGGGCATATCTAATCTTATCTAAATGATTGGAGAGTATTTGTCTTACATATACTGCTTTTTTAGTAATTGGTGATTGACTGCTTTTATAGTCGTGCTTGTGTATGGGCCTGTGCATGTGTTCGAGGGTAACTTATGGCTGTCAGTATGATTCTTCCATTAAATACATTCTGGAGATTAAACTCTATCAGGCTTCATACTATGCATCCTTAGACCCATCTCAAAGGCCAGCTCTAATTTTTGGACTGGTAGAAAAATAAAGCTATACAAATTAATGAGATAATCATATAGTATTCAATGCATGTATAAATCACACAATCTTTTACTGAAGTCAAACATGTTTATATATATATATATTTTGGATCATTTCATTAGAGATAAACCTTTCAAGGTCCGTTTTTTAAATATCCAAATGTACGTTATATTACTGCTCTCTATAGTCCCCCTAGCAAACAGTAGCACACCAGAGTCTCTTGCTCCTACCTAAATGTTAGTGAACAGTTAGGACATTAATTTGGATAGCTGCACAATTTTGTTCCTGACACTGAGGCAAAGTAATCATCATTGAAGTATGGCATTTAAGTCAGGACAAGGATGTCTGTAAGGACAACTGGCCTGTCTAGATGACCTTAGCAGTGAACCTTTGGCCACCGTGGCTCCTTGAGAGCAAAAGGTGCTGTCATCATACAAAGGCTGCGGTCGCTGGCACTGAGCCAACACACAGGACAAGTACAAAACAGCATAAAATGGTATGAGTAGAGACATGTCTCTAAACATTTATTTCTAGAGGATTAGTTATTGCGTCAGCAGTTTGCTAGATTGACCTAAAATAAATTCATTTAAGGAAAAAAATAGTGGATAGCTAGTTTTACCAGTTACTTTACCGATTACTATGACAACATAGCTAGTCAAAGGGAGAATATTTTGGCTCATAGTTTGAGGGTTCAACTATGGTTGAAAGAGGATGCTGTCTGGAGTGTGAAGCACAGGGGACATGGAGTCCACAGAAGGCACACAAGGCTGAATAGTGGTACTCAGCCTGTTCTCTCCTTTTTATTTAGGTCAGGATCTCAGGCCATGGATGATGCTAGCTATGCTCAGGGTGTATCTTGCCACATCAATTAACCAGCCTACAAAGTCACTCACAGAAATATCCACAGGCATATCTTAGTTGACTCTAGATCTCATGGAGGTGACAATTTTAACCAACAGAGTATTATATGCATATATTATATTATATGTATATTATTACATTATATTATATTATATTATATTATATTATATTATATACTGTGGATGCAACAAACATCTACTGATACTTTACATCAAGTTTTCCTCCTGTGCTCGACATGTTTGCAATAAGAATATATGTGAGGAAATAGTGGGAATTAAATGGCAATCACTCTCTCGTTAGGTCATATATTTCAATGATCAGTCATCAGTAGTCAAACTGTTTAGGAAGGATTAAGAGGTGTGATCTTGTTAAAGGAGCTGTGTCACTGGGGGCTGTTTTTGAAGTGTCAAGAAGTCTTTCTCCACACCTAGTCTTTCTGCCATTTGCTGATAATTATATAGTCTTTGAACTACTACTGCAGTGGCATGCCTTCCTGCCTGTTGCTCTGCTTCCTGCCATGATGGTTTTGGGTTCTAAATAACCCTTAGAAACTGTGTGTCTCGAATTAAACGCTTTCTTTTGCAAGTTGGATTTATCTTGGTGTATTAATATGGCAATAGTAAAGTGACTAAGGCAGACTGGGATGTAATTGGCTTTGAACTTATATTGGCAGCAAGCTCAAGATCTGACATAGCCCTTCAGAGCAGTTATTTATTGTGGAAAGTTGTTTTTCATTTTTCTTTTTTTTTTTTAATTCCTATTCTTAATTATCCTAAAAGCTAAGCTACATAGTGACTCACTGTGAGCCATCAGATGACAACACCCAAGGGTAGCTGAGAAATGAAGATCTTGATCCCAAGTAGGCAGATCTGAGCCTGGCACTACAGCATCAGTTTTTGCATTCCATCTCTCATACTGTTCAGATCTTTCTTGATTTTCAGTGTTCACTTAATGGAGTTATCAGGTTTTTTTTCTGAATAAAAATATATGTAATTTATAGGAAAGTATATGAAATAAGGAATCCTTATGTTAAGCCAAACAAGCAAAACTTGAGAAAGACGAGTATAATGTTTTTCTCATAAAACTATCTAGATTTGTCTATCATCTATCTGCTATTTATCTATCTTCTAACATCTATTTATCTGTCATCTATCTAATGATCGATCATCTGTGTGTGTGTGTGTGTGAGTGTGTGTGAGTGTGTGAGAGTGTGTGTGTGTGAGTGTGTGTGTGTGAGTGTGTGTGTGTGAGTGTGTGTGTGAGTGTGTGTGAGTGTGTGAGTGTGAGTGTGAGTGTGTGTGTGAGTGTGTGTGTGTGTGTGTGTGTGTGTGTGTGTGTGTGTGTGTGTGTGTTTGGAGGAGAAAGGAAGCAGTGAAAGCAACAAAACATAATGAGGAAAGTTCATGAAAATGCCATATTGTGATACAACATTTTACATAATGACTAAATGTTAATTAAATTTGTTTTTAAAAGTTCACTATATCTGTAAATATCTCAACTAGGATTCTGTGTGACATTTTTTTCTGGGGAAGCTGAATATAAGAAAGGTTGATAGAAAACCTATAATCAGGCAGAACTATAATCAGGCCCAGTATGTAAAGGTTCTTCTAGAAACCTGGTTTCCTGAGTTGACTCTCAGGAACTTATACAAAGGTAAAAAGACAATTACATCTATACAGTTGCCCTCTGATCATCACACATATGCTTTCCTCCCCAACAAGCTAAAAATCAGAAATAAATACTTGGTAATGGAAAAAATACAATCTTATTCCTACAGATATTTTAAGGAGTAAAGCTACTATGTAAATATTCTACCTCTATTAAGCACCCAAGAATCTCCCTGATATCTGCTTGAACCGCAGTAACCCTAGAAGGCTTATTATATAGGGATCATCCAGGTCCTCACTACTGAGGACTCCTGTGCCCATAGTCACCAGGTATTATTCTACACAAAGCTGCAGTCTCTCTTAATTTAATATCAAATTTGAGGAAATAATAAAAAGATATATCAAATGGGTCATCTGGGAGCCCTTGCTAATCTTCTTCTCATTACATCACTACTTCCAGCTTCTCTAGAGGTCGTGATTATCCACCCCTTCAAGTATGCTTACTCAATTTCTTGCCTGCTAGTCTCTCATTGTAATGTGTTTGCAGTGCTCTAACGGCAGACACAGCTTAAAACCAAAATGGTTGTCCTCTAGACTTTTACACTGAGCATCTGATTTAGACTTCTAAAATCAGAGTCTAATATTGCAGTGAGGTTTGAAAGCACAGATTTTCCAAGCACTTTTTTTTTTTTTGAGAATTGGAGTTAATAGGACATTCTTAGAGTTATACTCTGATTCCCTAAAAAGGGCATTCTGCTTTTAAAACACACAGATATTTTATAAAACAGTGCCCAATATAAGTATGCATATTAGCTATATTCAACAGTCCTTGTTCTATAACATGAGAAGCCTCTGGCTACTGCAGACTGTGTTGTGATGAGTGGATCTACTCTGCTATGAAGTCCATATTAAGGTATGTATTATGAAAAATTTAACAAATCTTCTGGTCCAGCATGCTGTAAAATTTGTGGTATAATTTGTTGGACCCAAGAAAAATAAACATGTAGAATTTCTTATCTAGATATTTATTAAAAAGAACTTCAAGTCTCTGAAGAAAGAAATCTAAGAAGATCTCAGAAAATGGAAAGATCTCCCATGCTCATCCATTGGCAGGATTAATATAGTAAAAAATGTTCATCTTGCCAAAAGCAATCTACAGATTCAATGCAATCCCCATCAAAACTCCTACTCAATTCTTCATACAGTTAGAAAGAGCAATTTTCAAATTCACCTGGAATAACAAAAAACCCAGGATAGTGAAAACTATTCTCAACAATAAAAAAACTTCTGGGGGAATCACTACTCCTGACTTCAAGCTGTACTACAGATAAAAACCAGTACTGTACTAGCTGTACTAGATAAAACTAGTATGAAAACTGTGTGGTATAGGTACAGAGACAGGCAGGTAGAACAGTGGAATAGAATTGAAGACCCAGAAATGAACCCACACACCTCTGGTCACTTGATATTTGACAAAGGAGCTAAAATCATCCAGTGGAAAAAAGACAGCATTTTCAACAAATGGTGCTGGTTCAAGTGGAGATCAGCATGTAGAAAAATGCAAATCAATCCATTCTTCTCTCCTTGTACAAAGCTCAAATCCAAGTGGATCAAGGATCTCCCCAGAAAACCAGATACACTGGAACTTATAGAGGAGAAAGTAAGGAAGAGCCTCGAACATGAGGGCACAGGGAAAGTTTTCCTGAATAGAATACCAATGACTTAGGCTCTAAGATCAGCAATCTACAAATGGGACCTCTTAGGATTGCAAAGTTTCTGTAAGGCAAACACACTCTCAATAGGACAAAATGGTAACCAACAGATTGGAAAAATATCTTTATTAACCCTATATCCAATAGAGGGCTAATACCCATCATATACAAAGAGCTCAAGAAGTGAGCCTACAGAGAACCAAAGAACCCTATTAAAAATGGGGTACAGTTTTAAAATTATCTGTGTATATGAGTACACTGTACCTGTCTTCAGACACAACAGAAGAGGTCATCAGATCCTGTTATAGATGGTTGTGAGCCACAATGTGGTTGCTGGGAATTGAACTCAGGACCCCTGGAAGAGCAGTCAGTGCTCTTAACAGCTGAGCCATCTCTCCAGCCCAAGAGGATGCTTGCAGCCAACCTTTGGACTGACCACAGGGTCCCCAATGGAGGAGTTAGAGACAGGACTGGAAGAACTAAAGCAGTTTGCAACCTGACAGGATGAACAGCAGTATCAACTGACCACTATGTTCATAGCAGTCTTAATTATAATACTACTCAACTATTAAAAACAATGAATTCACGAAATTCTTAGGCAAATGGATGGAACTAGAAAATATCGTCCTGAGTGGATTAACTCAGTCACAAAAGAACAGACACTGTATGTACTCAGTGATAAGTGGATAGTAGCCCCAAAGCTTGGAATACGTTTGATAGAATTCACAAGCCATATGAAGCTCAAGAAGGAAGACCAAAGTGTGGATACTTCAATCCGTCTTAGAAGGGGGAACAAAATACCCATGGAAGGATTTACAGGGACAAAGTGAGGAGCAAGACTGAAAGAAAGGCCATCAAGAGACTACCCCCCCCCCAGATCCATCCCATATACAGACACCAAACCCAGACACTATTGCAGACGCCAACAAGTGCTTGCTGACAGGAGCCTGATATAGCTACCTGCTCAGAGGCTTTGCCAGAGCCTGACAAATATAGATGTGAATGCTCACAGCCAACCATTGGACTGAGTACAGGGTCCCCAATGGAGAAGTTAGAGAAAAAGACTGAAAGAGATGAAGGAGTTTGCAACCCATAGGAACAACAACAATATGAACCAACCAACCCCCCCCCCCAGAGTTCCCAGGGACTAAACCACCAACCAAAGAGTACACATGGAGGTCTCAGCTGCATATGTAGCAGAGAATCGCCTTATCTAGCATCAGTGGAAGGTGAGGCCCTTGGTCCTGTGAAGGTTTGATGCCCCCATGAAGTTTCAACCTCTTTGAAGCAGGGGGAGGGAGGATGGGATGGGAGTTTGAGGAGGGGAAACCAGGGAAGAGGATAACATTTGAAATATAAATAAATAAAATATCCAATAAAATTAAATATATATATATATATATGTATACACACACACACACACACACACACACACACACACTTGTGTGTGTGTGTGTGTGTGTGTGTGTGTGTGGCAATACCAAGAAAACAGGTGTGTAGCTTTTCTTGATTTGGAATCTATTTAGTTATACAAGTTGCATTCAAACAAAAGTAGCCATTAGCTGTAGGCAGGAATGATAAATTCATAATAAACTATGCTTCTATAGCAAGAGAAGAAGGTACATTCATTTCCTTGGAGCAAGGGTTTCAATAGAATTGCTTTCTATGTAGTGATTGGTTGATCAAAAGAGTTGAGGGCAACAGGCAGATGAGCGTTGGTTTAAAGCTAACCATAGATATAAGACAGAGATAAGTTAGGCATTAGTCTTCAGAGAAAATGCTATTGGTTTCTTCCATAAACTGCAATCTATTGCCATAGCTACTGTATTTACACATTGATCATGCTGGCCAATGACAGACTCTTTCTTCTTTCTAATAGTTCAAGGGTCTACTTAGCTATTTAAAGTCTATTTTTTTCTAAAGCCCTTATGGTTCTAACCTTTTGCTTCTGAGTCCCTGTACTGGCTAGTTTTGTGTCAACTTGACACAGCTGGAGTTATCACAGAGAAAGGCGCTTCAGTTGAGGAAATGCCTCCATGAGATCCAGCTGTAAGGCATTTTCTTAATTAGTGATCAAGGGGGAAAGGCCCCTTGTGGGTGGGACCATCTCTGGGCTGGTAGTCTTGGTTCTATAAGAGAGCAGGCTGAGCAAGCCAGGGGAAGCAAGTCAGTAAAGAACATCCCTCCATGGCCTCTGTATCAGCTCCTGCTTCATGACCTGTTTGAGTTCCAGTCCTGACTTCCTTGGTGATAAACAGCAGTATGGAATTGTAAGCTGAATAAACCCTTTCCTCCCCAACTTGCTTCTTGGTTATGATGTCTGTGCAGGAATAGAAACCCTGACTAAGACAGTCCCTGACCAATTAACTAAGCCTTCCTGTGTGACCCACACTTTCGTAGACATTGTTATCTCTAACAACAGTTTATACTCAATTATCTACTCAGGCAGTGTTTCTTAATCTCTCTTCACTGGAAGAATTGACATTTGTAACACTCTTTAAGGTATATTCATGAATTTGTAGATCAAAACAACTGCATGATTGATATCAGTCATCTTTAAGCAAAATTCATCTATTTCCCACACTCATTCCCTGGTCATAAGGGATATTCTATAGGGTCAGAACTCTGTGCTAAAAGATGTTCAAATAAAATAGTAACCAATGACTTTAAGTCTGGACCAACCACCCGTTTACTAATGAATATTGGCTACCTTCTGCTAGTATTAGCCAGTGTTCTACCAGGAAACCAAACCTCTTGAAGATAGATACATAGATAGAAGATAGATAGCTCTGGGGATGATGCTTTACGTATGGGAATGATACCATGCAAAGGTTGAGAAGATTGAGCAAGTTTGAGAAGTCCTCTGGCCTGCTTTATGCAAACTGGAGAAGGGAAATCAATGATACAACTCAGTCTCAGTCCAAACTCCTGATTCAAGTCTGAAAGCTGGTAACCTAAGAATACAACAGGATGGCTATAACGGTCAAGAATAGAACACCATCCCTTCAACTTTCGATTGAATGATGGCCCTCAATAAATTGGATAATTCTTGTCTCCACTTTGAGAGACCGAGTTTCTTTACTGAGTCTCAATCCAATTGTTCATCTTTTTAGGAATAATGATTTCAGCAATATCTAGAAATGTATTACCAGTTTTATGGGAAACTCGAACTTTAATCTTCATTTGGCTTACATATACAAGTAACAACCACACTATTTGTTGTCTGCTCTTTGCTGGCCGGTCCAGGGAGAGGAGAGAGCCCGGTCCAGTCAGGTCTCTCTGGGGCTGATCGGGATGGCGAGTGTCGATGGCCCAAAAGAAAAACACAGGGCCAGGAGTCATGCCAAAACAGGAACTCACTTTATTAAACTAGGCACTTGCTTATATAGAGAAGGCAAAGAGGTGGGGAGAGGGGTATAGGGTGGTGTGAGATGACAAGGGATGTGGAGTGAGTTCACGGGCCTATAAGAAATTGACACATTAGCAGTAGCTAGGCAGAGACAGTCTCATTCAGGTCTATAGGTCGTGCTGAGTTATTCTCAAGCGAATGAAAGGTCTTGAAAATTGAGCCAGGCTCCGGTTTGTCCTCTTGGCCCACATCAAGGCCAAGTAGGGCCCAACAATTTGTGTCACATGCTTTGTACAATGGAACACTGTTTAGGCAGCTCAATCTCATACCTTGCTATTCTGCTAATGGTCAGCTTATAATAGGCATCTTTAGTTATGTTATAATCCTGAGTCCTATAGTTAGCAAACGTTCTCAGTGTCCAACAGTATACTAGAAGCTATTTTTCAAATGGTAAATAATATTTATTTATCAAACTAGAGTATAAATAACTAGAATCCCATAGAACTAGTCATAAAATCTATAAAACAGCATCATGTCTCACCAATATATCTAATGCCATGGGGGGGTGTCTTTTGAGATAAACAGAAGATGTTTAAATCCCTCTTGTACTGTGCCTCAGAACTGCTTAATCCTTTCAAATCATTCTGCTTCCATATCACTCAGTAGACAGAGAGAAAAACAATTTTGACCTGTCTACTCTAAACACAAATATGAGGGTATCATGTAACATTCACAGTGGGTAGAAGTGGATAGGAGACACTCCTGAATGATGCATTTTTTCCCAGAAAGGTTTCCAATATGTCACATAATGCAAAACTGACCTGACACTAAATCATTTTAATTTCTTTTGCAATGGTCTGCATAGGCCTCAGAAATGCCTTCAATGTACTGAAAAACTTTTGTTGATATGGCCTATGTACGTGATATCATCAGTACAGTAAAATGTTCTGATAGGCTGTAAAATGTCCTGATGATCTAACTAAACAGTCACAGGATGAGGGAGAGTAAGCACAAGCCTGAGTTGAGAATCTTCATCAAAGTATTAACTCGTCCTAGTTCCTTTTAATGACAGAGATAGAGAAAATTAAATTAAATTTGTGATCCAGCGAGTCTCAGTATTAAGTATAAAAATATTTATATAAATATCACATTCACATAAATATTATCATATAAATATATCCTATTTGTATGGAAGTGTCAAATAATTCCACCCCAATCCAAAAATACTTATAATTATTCATCATTTAACTTTCCGGCAGTCAAAAAATCAAAAATTTGAGGCCATGTTACACTTCTCAAAGTAAATACTGTATTTATATGAACCACTGCAATAGAAGTATGTAGATATTTGAATTTGCAGATTATCTTCTTCATAGTCTTTCTGGCTTAGGCACCAACTAGAGTAATAAATGAAATAGACATAAGGATGTTAATCCAATGTCTGCATTATCTCAAACTTTCAAAACTATCACCTGTGTGTGTATCAAACCACTATTTCATGAATTACTTCTAATATTGCATTTCAAAAGCCCAGCCACAGAAAATTCATTCACATGGAAACATGAATTAAAGTGGTTTTTGTTAGCAACAGATATTCAAAAAATGACAAGCTCCATGCTCAGTGAGAGGCTCTGTCTCACCAAATAAAATACAGAATGATAGAGAAAGACACCATAAGTCCTCTTCTGGTTTATACATGTAATGTATACACAAATGCATGTATATATGTGTATATATATATGCATATATATATATATATATATATATACATACACACACACACATATATATATACACACACACACACACACACACATATAAAATACAGAATGATAGAGAAAGACACCATAAGTCCTCTTCTGGTTTATACATGTAATGTATACACAAATGCATGTATATATGTGTATGTGTATATATATATATATATATATATATATATATATATATATATATATCACAGATAACACAAAGAAACATATTTTGATGTTATAATGCATCAAATAAGTAAAAAGTAATAGATATTTAAAATTAGGAACATGATTTATGTCTGATATTAGTCAGATATAGATTACAAGTTCATTACATGTTAAAAATAACCATTGTGAAGAAAGTTTTGATTCTATAAAGTACAATCCCCATTTTACTGTGCTTTCCTCTAATGTTTATAATGATAAATAGGTTGTCATCATAATTCATCAGAGCAATGCTTTATAAAACCACATGAAGACTAACACTATGATAATGCGTCTGTTACATGCCACCTTGAGGGGAAAATCCATAAGTAGTAAAGTAGTAATTTTGTATGATGAAGGCTTTTCAGAATATAAAATAGCAGAGAGTGAAAGTTAAAACACTCACATGTTTTACAGTTAAGCCCAATGTTTTGTGATGTAGTTTGCTTCTGTAGTTTATGTGATCATGCATAACATAAAAGACATTTTAATAGTATCCAACGGTATTTCAATTTGTCAAGGGCTAAAGCATTGCTTTATATGTGTACATGAATGTTTTAGTGCGCACATGTGTTTGAATATATGAACGGGTTCATGAGGCATCCTCCTCCTGGCTCATACTGGTGAGCAGATAGTGTGGGAAATCTGAGCATTCCTGCTTTGACTGTCAACCCTGTTCAGCATCCTCGGCTTCCTGGTTTTACATATGGGATGTGAGTGCCCCTGTCCAAGAAGTAAACTCTTTTCCACAGAAGAAGAAGAAAACTGTTACTATAATCATTCGGTCTAGGTCATTAGCAACCTTATAGGAAGAAATATTTTGAAGAAAATGTATAGAAATAAGATAATGTCTTTTAAATGGTCCTTTATGTCAGTATTTGAACCCAAAGAGCAACAGAAAGAATGCTGCAGCAGTGGCGATAGGAGCAGCATAGAACAACGCTATTTCATATGCAGTGATGATGCATTACAGAAGAAGCCAAAATGAGTCAGATGAGAGCGTATCAAGTCCATTTCCCTCGTTTTGATTCACAGGTTTTTGCTAAAAATCACAAGCCAGTCTTTGTGGCAAGCTTCAGAAAACTTGCACAGCTCTGATAAGAAAGGACACCGCTCATAAATATTCATTAAAAATTACCTTTCTGGATCATGAATTTTTCAAGCAGACACTGATTTGACCTCTACAAGGCACAGAATCCAGCCTATAGTGGAGTGTCTCCTATTTTTTGACAAAAAGGTGAAAAATTGGTTTTCCCAGCTAAGCAGCTACTTTGTACACTGTGTGAGGTCCAAGGTCAGCTTCTTCCCTGCTTGCCACACTTGAGCATTAATATTCATTTGAAACACAATCTTTAAATTCTAAAGTCCTGCTCATAGTTCTTTGAAAAAATTGATTGTAAAAGCAGCCCAGGGTTTGCATTTTAACTAATTTTAACTTAACTTCATCTAACTTCGATGTTCTTAAGAATGTATGAATTCAGTAATTTTCTTTTAAAAATAAAAGTCAATCCACCTGTTTTGAATTCATATTCCCTCTCACTAAGGATAAGAGCCACGTTTTCCTCATAATTATCTCCCAAGTCGGTGAATGGGTGGAGATGTCTACATTTGTGTTTCCAGGAGAGCTATATTGGTGTTTCATCTTCATATAGCTCTCCACATTCCACCAACACAAAGGGAGCTTTGCATTTGGAGGGGTATGTTCTTTGCTCCAATTGTGGTTTCTGCAATATCACAGGAGGGTACTTAGCATAAGCACCTGCATGGTTTAAATAAAGTAACTGGTAAGTAGATTATGAATGATGGTACCTATTAGTGTTCAAGTGCAGTGTCTAAGCCTCAGTGTTTCACAAAACACATGTTAGGCTCTTGTTTAAATTCTAGGGACAGTATATTTAAGTTATAGAATTTAAATTTGGGTTACTTCAAAGAATGGCAGAACCATGTCCAAAATAATCCCTTAAACTTTTAAACACTGTAGTTCAAGCCATTGTAATGTAATTGTGATTCAGGTTTTTTTTTTTCCTAATGTAGTTAAGCAATAATAAGACTGTTCATACTCTGGTTACATTGGAGTCTAATCCCAGTGCCAGCAATTTCTGGATTTGTGATCTTAGGTGTATGATAACCTTTTTGATTCTTGTCTTCTTATATAAAAAGTGGAAACATTTGGTTTAGAGCATTTACAGAGTATTTAGGCTATAGCAGGCAATAAATAGTTTTCTTTCATTCCTGTGATACTAGGTCACCTTTCTCAAAGACTAGAATAAGTTGGCAGAAAAATATAGCATTTCAAAATAAAAGGTTTCTCCCCTGCCTCCTGAACAAACACATGTTTAAGGGTGAACAGGAGAAACTAGGAAGTATTGCCATGAAAAATTTAAGGGCCCTGGTAGTTCTGTCTCCATCATTTGTTACTCAATCCAATGTACAGTAAGTCCCTTGGTATTCCACGAATTAGCATCAGGCAGCTAAACTATTTCATCACTCCTTCAGACTTACTACTACATGTCTTTAATGTGTCTTGTTGATCCTTTTTAAAAATCTATTTTTTAATACACCTACGTCCAAAAGCACCAGCACCACCACCCCTTAGCCATCTAATCAGGGTACCATCGCATTTTGTATGATCACAGGGTGGGATTAAATTTCTAAGAGCTATACAAGGGAAGCCAAGGCTTCCTTCTACACTCATCCACTCTTTTGACTCCCACTTCAAAGATGGCTACAGACTTGAACTGCAAAGATTTAGTAAAGAAAAAGCATTAGGTACAATTAAAATTTAATATCTGGCACATAATGATAACATTTAGAATGTCTCAAACATATTGCTGAAATAACATTGTTGTTTTGGTAACATTTAGGTTTAAATTTGTATGGAGTATTTTGTCTGACAACTTCATCCTGAACTCCAGATTCATCAAAAACTTATCTAGTGTGAATAGTAAAATTTGTATTAAGCTTCTGCTTATAGTCTTTATCACTTCATAATGGCAAGATAAGTCCCTGGTGGTTTCTACTTTCTTTATATAGTTCAGAATTATGCCATCAATTCAAACCACCAGATACATCTGCCATGTTTCTATTTTATTGTAGATACACATGTTGCTTGAGAGATCAGACTCTACATTCACCAACTTAAGTGTAACTCCTTAATGGTCAAATACACCCTACAGATTTATTAGGATGTCTCAGAGAGGCCCTCATGCAATCTCTCAGCAAATACTATAGGCTCTCCTTCTAGCATCAGAAAACATAGTTATTATTTTGTCAACGTTGCTGTTCCAGTTTGTTAGTGTGTGTGTGTGTGTGTGTGTGTGTGTGTGTGTGTGTGTGTACATACTATATAAAGTATGTAGCTTGATGTTAGAACCATGTTGCATGAGAAATATGTTATTACTCAGCTCCTGAGTGTTGTTTAAAATATGTACGCTGAGGGTGGATAGATGCCGCAGCAGCAGTTAGGGAAGTCTTCCCATAGGACAGAAAGTCCTGTTCACAATGTCATCAGGAAGCTCATTGTTACATATAAATCCAGGTCCAAATGTGACACAATGTGATTTTCACTCATGTAGACACACAAACCTATACAATGTACATAAATAATAGAAGCAAACCTTTAAAATGATTATACAATATTCACATATTATCTTATATACTCTTTTTTCCTGAATATTCATATTTTATTTCTAGAATAAGCATTAAAAAAAAAGAAGGAAAAGAACTGAAGAAAAATGAGAGGAACAGAAGGAAGAGCAAAAGTAAACAGGAAGTGGAGTGAGCAGGGGGAAGCAGGAGACAGGGAAGAAAGGTGAGGAAAGATAAAAGAGACAGGAAACATTAAAGAATGACAATATTTCAGAGCTGTTCTTTCCTCCCATCCAATTGGGACCACAATACCTACTGAGTGTATAAAAATTACAATTTCTGTGGAAATGTTTTTTAAGTAGGAATCAATTCATAACTGAAATGCATAGTACATCTATCAGGAATAGTTACTATGAAATCTCGCTGTGGGAAGACAGAAGTATATGGCACAGAGTTTCGATGAGGACATTTTACAAGAGCAAGCCTAAAAATCACTGCAACAAAGAGCTTCCAATAGAAATGGGACCCATGGCACCAGCCGCATATGTATCAGAGGATGGTCTTGTTGGTCATCAGTGGGAGGAGAGGCCTTTGGTCCTGTGAAGGCCCAATGCCCTAGTATAAGGGAATGCCAGGACCAGGAAGCAGGAGTGGGTGGGTTGATGAGCAGGGGGAGGGGAAAGAAAATAGGGGGTGAAAACCAGGAAAGGGGATAACATTTGAAATGTAAATAAAGAAAATATTTAATAAAAAATGGCAATCTTTGCATTAAAGCACCATGCTTAATGTTTAATAACTATAGAAATACTTCTTTTCTTATGAGACAAAAGGAACAGACGATTATCCAAACATGAACTGGTCACTGTGAGTCACAATGCAAGCCATGCTAGGAGAAGGTCTCTCTGCTCTCCCATGCGGCATCAGTATGGAGGAATTGGTTGCATCAACCTGCAAAGACAGTGGTAGCTACATTTTAATACAAATGCTACAAGTCCATTTTTTAGTATTAAAAACAATATTTTACCATGATAAACTTCTGTTATTCTTTGGCTTCTACATGACACTTGAAATTAGTTTCTGACAAAAAATATCCCATCTGCCTCTGCATGTACTAGTGGATTGAGCTGATGTATTTGGTGTGAAAAGCAAACCCTGAAGTGGAGACTTTATTGTGTTTTACACTTGATTGTTTATGCACGACAGTACATTTAAACTGACTTTCAGCAAGCCCGTTGCCAGAGTTTCAAAGGCTGGAAAATGGCACAGCCTTTCACAAAATAAAGAATAGGCAGTCACACCAGCTTACAAGTTATTTTTTATGAACAACAGAATTGCTTTTTGCTCATTTCAAACAGACCCTAAATGTGCCCAGCACAGCAAGAGAGAGTAAGAGGAAGCAGAGAGCTTAATATTCCAGCCCAGCTCACTGGAAACAACCATCAACAAAACTCAGTAAAATGACAGAGCACTGTGCTGTACAAAAACATGATTTGTCTGCTTTAAATGGAGAATAATGATTTTTAAGTTTAGAATAGAACCAAAGGACTCAATTACTATTCATGGTTTCTGAATTGTTTTACTTTGGAAATTCCTTTAGCATGAAATGTTCATCAAAATCAATGCATGAAAGTGTAGGGAGAATGAGCACGCAATCTCCCATATTCATAAAGGACTTCTTCAATTAAGATCACTGAAAAAAAATGTGTCACCAATTCATACAAAGCTACACACTATGACTAAACATTTTTAAAGAATAACTTTGGAGGAGATGGTGAGGGGGAGAGGAGTGTATGTGTGTGTGTGTGTGTGTGTGTGTGTGTGTGTGTGTTCATGTGCATGTGCAAGTGCATATATACACTCTCCTAGCTTTATTAAAACCAAGATTATTAATATACAGTACTGGCCATTATATAGAATACTATGTGAATGAGCCAGTACCAATTTTGTTTACTCTTTTTACTCTTTTAAAACTATATAATTCTTATACTCTTATTTAAGCTTATTTGAGTAAAACTGAAAATTTTTACTGGAGCAAAACCAGTTTTTTTCCCTGAGAACAACATAATTATATATTGACCAACATATCACTTTCTTAACTGTTTTCATTTACAAAAAGTAGTGTCCAATTAGTAGCTTTCACAATACAGAGCTACAGAGCTGTAAAAGAGTTATTCAGTTGTAGAAGAGTCAGTAATTGTTTAGTAATTAAGGCTAAATTATTTCATTGTTTCCTTTTGTTTTCTTCTACTTATCCCTTATAATGTTTTCAGGTTTTTTTTCCCTAAAAGTTATGCAAACAAAAGTGAATAACCTTATTCCCATTCCTGCATTTAGAAAAAAAAAATGGCTACTTGTGTGAATGCTATCAGGTTTGATTGTATCTACTTGTCTTCTCAAGAGCATGGTGCAATCCAAGCAATATTGGTTATGAACTAAGGTAAAACATATCCTTGGCTACTGATTTGTTAGGGAAACATTTGCGTTTATACTAACACTGGCAAATTTTTTGATGGATTGTTACATATTGTATTGCATTTTATTTGCCATATTAAACAAAATGTCAAATCCTAAAACCAAGCAAAACATTATCTGTATTTTTTTTTTCATTATGTAGGGGAATGGTAAAGTCCTGAAGGCAATATGAAAGCCTTAGTTAACCAGCTCCTTCTGTTTGCATATTCAATCCCTCAATGTAACATATGCATAATTTTATCATCATTGTGTGCCATCTGGAGTATCCTGATTGAACTGCAGTTTGAAAATGAGGGTTAAGAGGTAATTTGGTTGCATACATTTAGAACTGAAATGTCTCTCATGGAGCAGAACAGAGTTATTTAAAAACAGAACTATGACTAAAAGATGAAAATATATTCCATAAACTCAAGCAAACCGAGGAAGACAATTTCAAGTCTTCATGCCTTCACACTTCCAGCTTTCTTAAAAATTTAACCATAATATTCTCAGGAGACTGTTGCAAAAACCATTTGAACATATCACTTAAGGCAACAGATATTATTATAAATACTTTACCTGCTAACTTACAAATTCTCTTCATGAAAGAGAATTCCATGACTGATTAGTGAACACCAGCTAACACACTGCTAGGAAAACAACTACTTATTTTTTCCCTACACAGTCACTTAGGTGGGATGTAAAAGTTGCAAAAATTCATCAAATTTGAACATTCTACTTGAGTTCAATTTCTCTGGTGGCCCACAAGTCCCATCTTGAAGTCTGATAGTATTTCTACTCCACAATTTAACTTCCAATTACCACACTGTGATGTCAAGTGAAATACTTTATAAAACCAATTTCAAATCAGGCTTACCTTTTTTTTTATACTTATCTTTCAAAAAAAAAAAAAAAACCTAATATATGTTCCCTTTCAAAACATTTTCTTCCAGAATTTTTAAGTGCTACTGAAAGAGTCAATCAGCCACACTATGGTGGGCAACCATGTTTCAGGTCAAAAGTGTAATTGTTAAAATGGATTTTCCTAACCTAGACTTGTTAAAGGATTAATCATTTTCAAAAAGCATATATGCTTTAAAACTTTGCCCAACTAAATAACGCATTAATCTTTCTCACCTGTGTGGGGAAAGCGTTGTAAACCAACTTTTCTCAAGTTAGAATTTGTCAAATTTCCAGAAGTAAGCCCATATTACAGAAAGAACATCTATAGCCCTGTTTCCCAGCTCTGTTTCTGCTTACTATTTTTCCTGCATAAACTGAAGGCAACTTTAAGCTGGCTCCTTCAGAATTGGAAACTTCACCCACTCTTCAGTGTGTTCCGTGCACAGGGCTTTCTGGCATTTTCTGATAATATTGTGATTCATTTCCTCAGCTCACAGAACAGATATCGAGACATGATCGTCAAGACTTTGAACTGTGATTTAAGGAGAGCACACATTATTAGACAAGCACAGGCACTGAGAGAGGCAGTTCACACTGCATTTCTCCCCCTTTTTTATCCCGGACAGCAGTGAAGTGCAGGCACCTAATCTACTACTATCCTGTCACAGAACATGACATTCTAATTCAGTCAGGAGGGACTCACAATAAACTCGAAATCACACTGAATGCCTCTCTGGTATGACAATTGATTACATCTCCTAACCTTTCTGCATCTGTGGTACCATCTGGAGCATTTAGTACTTACATTATTGTACACAAAGAACAGGTAACAGCCTATAGACCCAAAGCAGGCGCACCCTTTCTATTGTAAGACTGAACCAACAATATCAAGAATGAAGAAAATGGTAGCCCATGTCATCTAGACTTCATAAAAGATTACATTACGATGGAAACTGAACATATGCCCAATAAAAAGTATTTTTGTAGACTATACAATGCAGGACTCAAATATTTAAAGTTATCTTTTCACTCTTTGGAAATTAGATGAAGCATAGAAGACACAGAGAATAATTCTTAAAAGGATCTATTATACTAAAATCTCAATGTAATTGACTCATCATTGAAGTTTAAAAGTTGAGAATGATTGTATTGTGTTGCCGTAAAACTGTTTTAACTTAATTTGAGATGTTAAGTAACTTGATCAGGGCAACACAATCAATTACAGATCTAAGATACAAATCCAGTTTACTCCTAAACCGATTATTCTCCCCACTGCATTATAAAATTTAATTGAGTTGATTATTAATTAATCATCTTGGCCACACTTATTAAATATTATACAATGTGTTGTTTGGAAATTCATAGCAGACACCTTTATCTTCTTTAAAGAAGAATAATTACATTAATTGCAATCGTTTAGGACAATAGTTCTCATGTGAGGCCAGACAATTCTTTCATATACTGTAATTCTCTCCTGCTCACTGTGGGGCACTGAGCAGTAACCGTGCCCTTTATCCAGTCAATGTCAGAAACTATATTTCTCCCAGTGATGACAAATCACTGCAAAGTGTTTTAGAAATCAACAAATAGTCAGATTTGTGGCAACGTAGGGAATCACAAAACCTGCAGCCTCCATGACCTGTTCAAATACTTAGCAAACCAGTTGGGCACTCTACTGTCACTCATGGAAAAGTTGTGGCAACTGCAAATTGTTCAAGTGTTTATTCAACGTGCAGTTTCAAAGACTCTTCTGTCCTCCCTAAATACACTCAGAAAATTTCAATAAGAGGCAATGACAGAAAGATAAAATGAACAAATTCAGAAGTACATCAGTTAGAAATTAACAAAGATGCCCAGTACAGAAAACCAGTAGTTTGTATATCTTCTCAATATTAATACTGTATATGATCTATGATTGTGATTGTAACAGTGTATAAATAAAAAGTTATTTATATTAACAACAGGTGGCACTAGTTCTTTCTGTGCCTCAGACATTCTATACAATATTATCTAATACAATACTAAGCTTTGATGATCAATGAAACTGGGAACATGTTCATTTTATCTAGTGTTTGTCTCCATGAAAACACAGGGTATTTTGAGCAATAGGGACCCTCTCAGTCTTCCTCCCTGAACATCTGTTCCATTACCGGATGCTAGTATTCTTTATCTGTTGGCAGAAATCTATCTTTGGAGTAGCTAATCAATGAGACCCAACACCATACTTAACCCTAGTAGTAATAAAGACATAACTTCTTCAGGTGCGATCTCCAACTCTCATCGGAGCAGGTGTCTGAAGTTATAACGGTAAAATTGGATCTTACCACACCCAAACTCGCAGGGATCTGACTCACAGACGCCAAAGCAAGAACAATTGTGAAAAGGTATCTTGGCAATGCGGGGATCATGAGAGCTACTGCCCACATGCCTGTTGCTTAACCATTGCCACCTGACTTGTTCGGTGTCCCCAAATGACAGAAGAAGTGTATTTAAATTCCACATTCAAGCTTCTTTGCTTCTCTCTTGTCGGGCTTATTTCTGAGTCACTTATTCAGTTGTCATCTTTATTCATGGCAAGATGTCCAATTTTGACAATCCGTGGCTTGTCAGCACCAAACGAGAACACCACTGCTTAAATGAGGAGAAAGTTCCATTTTCAGCAGCGAAGTAAACAGCAGCATTTTAAACTCATCAGTGAACAGAGGAGGTTAACCTGCTGCTCCTCCAAGTGCATTCACGGAGGGGGCATGAAGTCAGAATATTGTGAAATTCCTGAGACCTTATTGGGGGCAGGGGAAGATTAAGGAACGACCTCTTTCAAAATGTGTGCTTAGCAGCCTCCACATGGACCAGTTATGAAATCCCATGCTACCATCTCTGGCTGACAGGCCGAAGCAGGTTCCTAAGCACAACCGTTAATTTCAAGGACATAGCACCTTGTATGCTTGAGTGAGTGACCGCCTTGCCCTTCCCTACACTCATCCCAGTAATTGCTTTACTGTGTGTATAAGGAAGAATCTGGCTTATTTGTCCCCTGTCTCTTCTAGTCAAATCGAGGGCTTCTTTTCAAACAAGTGACATGTTCATTGGGTCTTTAATATAAACTGCACGTTTATATTACCATTCCAAGAAGACAACACCTGCAAAGGAAATAGGATATTATTTCCTAGGCAAAATGCTGAGATGTGTGTCTCCATGTAGGGGGAAAGCCCACATAAATGAAATAAAAAGGGACTAGCAGAGAATAAAGGACCATGGGAGTAAAACATGCTGGGTGATGCCTGGCTGCAGGAAATACAGTCTGAGGAACAACAGACAGGGTTCCCCATCTCAGGGTGTCATTCAGTTCCTGCTGCTTTTCTCGCATATGGGTTAGAACTATTCCACAATGATCTCTGCCATTTTATCTACTGACTATTTTCTTTCTTAGAACTCTGATGAGAGGCAGAGGGAGTATAGGGTGTAGGATGACAGGGAGAAGAAGGTAGGGGAAGAAAAGGCAGAGAGGAAACAGGAACAGTTTTCTTCCATTTTCCTCTTTTCCTGCTAAACTTAACGGGTAACTAGAAAAGATAGAGACCATGGATGAACATAAACTTAGAGATAAGCACTCCCATTCTTGCAAGCGCTGACTTTAATCTAACACACTTGTCCTTTCTGTTTCACTCACTTTAAGTGTTTGGACTCAGTCTTTTCTCTCTCTATTCTATACACTATCTACTTTAGACACTGGACACTTTTTCTGGAACCAAAATGTAAATACTATTCATCTACATCAGTGTTCCTTTAAAAAGCTGGGATTTGCAGAAGTTTCTCTGTGTTGCCCCCATTTTTTTTCTTTCCTTTTCTTTTCTTTCTTTCCTTCTTTGGATTTAGTGGGAAAGGCTAAATAACTTTGGTTCTGTGGCAATAAGAGTTCTGTCACATCAGAAATATATAGTCAATTCTTATTTTTTTCATTATGAGGCTGATAATTAATGATATGTAAGCAGAAGACTGTCATTAATGATATGCAAGCAAGCAAGGACAATTATGTTCCAACAATTTGCAAAACACGAAACTCAAGAAGAACAAAGACTAAAGTGTGGACACTTTGCCCCTTCTTAGAATTGGGAACAAAACACCCATGGAAGGAGTTACAAAGATAAAGTTTGGAGCTGAGACCAAAGGATGGACCATCTAGAGACTGGCATACCCGGGGATCCATCCCATAATCAGCCTCCAAACGCTGACACCATTGCATACACTTGCAAAATTTTGTTTAAAGGACCCTGATATAGCTGTCTCTTGTGAGGCTATGCCAGGGCCTAGCAAACACAGAAGTGGATGCTCACAGTCAGCTATTGGATGGATCACAGGGCTCCCAATGGAAGAGCTAGAGAAAGTACCCAAGGAGCTAAAGGGGTCTGCAACCCTATAGGTGGAACAACAATATGAACTAACCAGTACCCCCTGGAGCTCGTGTCTCTAGCTGCATATTTATCAGAAGATGGCCTAGTCGGCCATCATTGGAAAGAGAGACCCCTTGGTCTTGCAAACTTTATATGCCTCAGTACAGGGGAACGCCAGGGCCAAGAAGTGGGAGTGGGTGGGTAGGGGCGTGGGAGAGGGAGGGTATGGGGGACTTTTGGGATAGCATTGGAAATGTAAATGAAGAAAATACCTAATGAATAAAAAAAAAAGAATGAATAGTTAGTGTACCCTGATTTGTGCCATGCATGCAAAAACCTCTGTGTTTAGTTTAGAAACTTCTATTACAATGCTTTTTTTCAACTGTCATCTTTCTCTACTGTCACAGTAACCATAAAACTGTGTTTACTAGTTAGCCCACCATTCCCTACTGCTTTCTGAGCTGTGTTCTAAGGCTTGGCATCACCACCTCTCTGTCTCCTAGGCCAGTGACTTGGAAATTATCACTAAGTAATACTTCTCTTCCTTACACTACTATAATGTGTGTCACAGCTACTGCTAAATATATCCTGAAACTTCCTCCCACATAATGAATTCACACCTGCTACTTAAATTCGGATCACCTACTTTAACCTTCTTTCTTTCATGCTGTATTACAAGTGTTCTTCCATAACACATAAATACGATCGTGTACAAAACCTGTGGGAAATGTAGGGCCTCCCCTGGTTTGAAACATTCACTCAATCCAGGTACAGAGCAAGCTTTCATGGATTTCCCCAGGTATAGGTTTCAGGACACAGTATACCATACCATGTTTCCCCCAGCATCATTGACAATTGGCAATCACTTTCCTTTACATGAAATATGCAGTCTTTGATGCATCATCAGCACCTTCATGATAGAACAACAGACTACTCTCTGTTTACCTTAACCCGTTTGAAGATGTTTGAGACCCACACAGATCACACAACACATCCACCCACTTGTCTCTTTACCCTGAGAACAGGCTGGCTGCACATTTGCTACCGCTTTCACTGAGAACACATGCTCTTTGTTTGAAGAATATGCCAAGGCTACTGAGTATGCTTTACTTGCTCATGTTAAAGTATCTGAGGATTGTAGTCTTTCAAGCGCTTCCTTAATAATTTCAGGAGAGTGGATAGGTTTATCTATCAGCTTCTTTGATTAAAAGTCATCTCAGTTACCTTTAAAATGTGACCTACTCTGCGCGCAGAAATATCTAGCAGGATAAACTCAGCAGCTCACAAAAACAGCTTACTTAACTGATCGCTTTTACTGACTCTGTGAGGATGACTTATTTTTATATGGCACCTTGGTTGGGTCATGGCTCCCAAATATATGAAGAAACACTAGTCTGGCTGCTGCTTTGAAAGTATTATTCTTTTTTTTTTTCGGGTGAAATTAACATTTGAACCAGTGACAGGGTAAAGTAGGCTAATCGGCAGCAAGTGGGTAGGTCTCATTCAAAAAGCCCTTATGAAAGAACTTGACCAGCAGCTCACCTTCAGGCTCAAGGTGCAGTGTTAACACTTTTCTAACCTTCCAAAATTACTGCCTAACCTATACCTTGTGAACAGGTAGCATCCCAAAGCCTTTGAGACAATTTCTTTAAACAAGTTTCCCCATAGAGATGTAAGTGGTAGATGTGAAGATAGGCATGATGGTGTTGCTCTAGAATGCTCACTAGTACAGCATCCTTCCACTCTCTGTCCGATGTCCCTCACCTTGTCAAGTAGTTTTGTGGAGATCAACTCAGAAAACTTTCCACTGAGAAGAATGAACACTACAGACAGAGTTTGGGGGTGAGGGGAAGCTTAACCATGTTCATGTTTAGCAAGGATTACTGTGCTATGAATACCACCACTTCAGGGTACGCAGAGGGCTTGAATTCATTTCTGATGGATCTGCACACAGACCCTGGGCACATATTCTCTCATACCTCCATGTATCTGAATGCCCCGTTCCCTGCTCACCTGCCCCCTATAGGCTTAGATTTTTCAAAACTGACTTTTAATAAGGGTTCTCAAGCTGGGCGTTTAATCCCAGCATTCGGGAGGCAGAGGCAGGCGGATTTCTGAGTTCGAGGCCAGTCTGGTCTACAAAGTGAGTTCCAGGACAGCCAGGGCTATACGAGAAACCCTGTCTCAAATAAATAAATAGATAGATAAATAAATAAATAAATAAATAAATAAATAAATAAGGGTTCTCAAATGCTTTGACCTGTCTCACCCCACCCCCCACAGCCCCTTATCTAGCCCACTGTTCAGAGGTAGGGAGGAAAAGACTGTAAATAAGACAAGAGGATGTGGACCTGTTTAGAAGTTGTATCTTCGGGGTAATTCCAAACTCCATTTGTCAGGATACCAGCAGTCCAGTTCAGTTGTGTCAGGATACCAGACACAAATCAGCAGTGGTAGCATGATACTGCAGAAACATCCAGGCCTCTGGAGTCAGCTGGAGGAGCCCGAATCAGCCGGGTTGGCAAAAGAAATTCCCAGACACGCCTCTCTCAATGAAGTGAAGATCAGTAAAGACTTGAAATCAACAAAGTAGTGTAAGGCTACCTACGGAAGCCCACAGTCACTCTCCGCAGACATAAAGTATCCTCCCACGGTTCTTGACTAAGAAACACCATGTGAGTCTCCTTTATCGTACACGACCAGAAACTTCCATTCAGCTTTCTTCTTCATTCCTTATGACCTAGGAAAGACTGTACATTTAGCACCTGTATGATATATCTCAACTTCCTTGAAATGTTTGCAGTATCCTTAAGTACATTTTGGTTTTGTTCTTTAAAAAAAAATGCAATTATTCCATTTATTTACCTAAGGAGCTCACGTGCGTTTCTCATGGTGTTTATACAGAGGCCAGGAGACAGCTCGAAGGGATCTGTTCTCTGACTAACACTCATCTCATTGGGCTTAGCACCAAGCACGCTTATTAGCTGAGTCATTCCACTGTTCCTTTCTTTCTTATTATTACTAACTTTTATTATTGTTTGAATATTGTTGTTGTAATGTTGACATAATGTCTCACATAGACCAGCCTGGCCTTTAACTGCCTGTAGAAGGTGGCCTTGATTTTCTGGTGTCTTTTGCTCCAGAGTAATGGATGGTATTACAGGCCCAGGGCCACCATTTCTGATTGTTATTCAACTTATGGATCTTTGAAGCAGAAATTTTTCTGAGTTCAATGTTCCAATACGTTCAGATAAACTAAACCTAAAGGTATTTTTATTATTTTGTGTGGGGCTTTTTTTTTGGACACATAATGGTGCTACACAGTCAAGGCTGGTTTTGAACTCACAATATACCCTCAAATTGCATGGATTTACCAATATTTTTAAAGGGAAATGTGTATAGACTTTGATTTCAGAAAAAATTGAGGTAATAGTGGAACCTACCTTACATAGTTATTAAGAATTAACCAAAACTTATTCCCAAAACTGTTGGTATATAAATTATTGGTCACTGTCTTATATTATTAACAAATATATATTTTTTACAAAGTAGCCTAAGTAGTTTTCAATTTCATCTGAACATTAATTAATAATCAGTAGTTATTTCAAAGATATTTTTTCTATAATTAGTAGTTACCAAAAGATTGTATATTTCTAATTTTAGTGTTATGACTGAGGTTCCTATTAAGTACACCAATATATTTTTAATAATTATATTATATAAATTACTTTATGAACCTCCAGAAAAAGTCGCTTATCTTTCCTTTTTTCTTTTTTCCTCTTTAACAAATTATTTTTATTTTTTTAAACCCCATTTAAACCTAGCCTTATACAACACATACTGAAGCTATGCTGGTAAACATATTAAAACAAACCCAAATCATTCCGCCCAATAAGAAAATTAAATTAAATTAAATCCATGAGTGTGCATTTTGTGGGAAAGTGTGCTCTCTTAAATAAGGTTACTCATCTTTAGCACTTTCAGAAAAATCACAGGGCACTTATTCTTAGCATAATCTATAGTCTTGTCTATTCTGCCTTCATGAAATCTACAGTTCTTTTTTTTCCCCCGCATTTTTTATTAGATATTTTCTTCATTTACATTGCAAATGCTATTCCAAAAGTCCCCTATACCCTTCCCCTGCCCTGGTCCCCTACCCACTCACTCCCATTTCTTGGCCCTGGTGTTCCCCTGTACTGGGGCATACAAAGTTTGCTAGACCAAGGGGCCTAAAAGTTGTTTTTCAATTATTTCACTTGTTAAACAACAACAACAACAGCAAGTTTCTGAAAAGTTTGTTCGCCCTCACACCACTGCCCCATTAATACAAAGAATACGTTTTCTCAGAAACTTTCTGCAGTAATAGCAAATATCTCAGCGGTTAATTATTATGAGGTAAAAGCAGACTTAAAGACCCTAGAGAAAAGTTGGGTTATTTGCTAAAGGCTAGAAAATACATCAAAATCTTTTAGTTTTCCAATCAGATCCCATATCTGGGGCATTAATCTTAGTTCAAGGTTATTTACAAAGGATGCTGCTACTATAATACCAATAAATTACAAGGCAAGAGGAACAATGCTCTTGTGCATGAATCAACTTAAGTACTTAGGAAGTTCTACCCCTTAGGACTGAACTATGGTCTCACACTTTATTATTAAATGTGCATTTTTATTGCTTTGTAGCTAAATAGTAACAAACTATGATTTCATAGATTTAATAATTTGGTGATGCAGTTATGCTAATTTCCATGGCCAAACATTGCACAGTCAACACACTAAGCGTCTTCAAGGCAATGATGCCCACCCTCTCCTTGTCTCCAGATAATCCCTGCACACTTAAAACTAGCTAGGCTTCATGTTGTCTTCCTAGTGTTTGTTTTTTCTATTGCGCTCATTTGAATTTTGCACCTTACAATACCAAAAGTTAAGCAAAAAAAAAAAATGTGGAAAAATTTTATAATAATCATTCTATCTATGTAGAATATTTAAAAATGTATAGTGTAAATAATGTAAGGTATGGACTAGCATTACCTTTTAAAATGAAATGTAATAAAACTTAAAGCATTCTTATAACACTAAAATAAGCATGGTATAACAAAATATTAACATAGAGTCAAGACTATTCACAGATCGTAATGTGAGATAACACATATTACATATATTACACTTCTAATATAGTTACTTTTACTTCTTTTAAAACTGTTTTCTATGAATCTATATTTTAATTACTTCTTTTATTTTTGAGATTATAGTTACATAAATCCCTTCTTTCCATTCCTCTCTTCAAGCTCTTTCATACGCTCTCCCCCCTCCCCCCCCCCCCGGCTTTCATTCAAATGCATGGCCTCTTTCTCATTAGTTGTTACATGAACATGTAACAGATAGTTCTAATATAACCTGCTCTGTCTGCATAATATTACTAGTATTTATATGTTCCCAGGGCTGATCATTTGGTATGAAATAACCAATTGTTTTGTTCTTTCCTGGGAAAGAAAATTTCTTCTGCTCTCAACATCATGAAGTTGCCTACAGTTCTTTGTGCTGGCCACTATAACATGTCTTCTTGTTGTTCAGCTAAGGTTTATATAGTCATGTTGGTGAGACATTATGTAGGTAGCTCCTTATATTATAGGAGACACAGTCATACAGAAAATTTCCCAATTCACATATTAAAGCAAAAATACAAAATGAACTAATCTTTGGTTTTATGATTCAGAATTAAATTATCTAAGATATTAAAGTGTCTTAGAAAAAGCAAAGACAATATAGAATAATAAAGTCTTCCTATATAAAGCAGATTTATCCACTTTATATCTAACTCTAGGAATTTAAGTGACTCTGTAGATATACATTAATTCCCTCATACTATGTTGACATTTATTTCATAATTATTCTTCATGTTAGAGAATCAAGCTCATTCATTCTTTTTATCTTCATCTTTATAATCTTTCCTTTGCTTTTAAGAATCCCATACTCAGAGGTGCTTATACATTTCTATGGAAATTGAGGTATAATTTTATTCTAACATATCTACCAAACCAAATAAGCACATTCCCAACATCGTGTCACATACCTTTCCATTTGCCACCATGATGCCTGCAAAGCTGACTATAACTTATCTTACTTTCTTAAACTTTACTCATGTTGTGTCACTGTACTGAGATAAATACACTACCCCTTTACAAAAATATAGTATATTATATGAATGCTCTTAAAATAAATATCCAAAAATGAAAAACAATTCCAAATCCATCATTAAGTTTATGAAAAACTTAAATGTCATGTATAAAGAACTGAATTTTAGTTAGAAATCAACACATTCAATAAAATTTTGGTATATATTACAAGTTGAGTAAGTTTAGAAATAACGGACTAAGTTAAATATGCTAGACAAAATGTATTCTCTCTATAACAATATAGAAAATATAAATTTGTTCATATTGAGAGGAGCTCAACTAACAGAGGAAAGATCAGAGAGAAGTAATAAAACAAAAACTATGGAAAGGAAGAAGAAAGACTTAAGGTTTATCACACATGCTCACTATTATGAGTATAGTAATTAGCATATATGCATGTAAATCAAAACTTGCTTAATCATACACTTTGAGTATGAACGCTTTGTAGGTTAATTATATTTCAATGAAAACTGGTTCCGGGCTGGCCTAAGGCTAGAAGCCCCAGTGATACTGATGGTAGGTGTTCCACCTGATTCCCAAGCACCAGGCCCCTGTCACTAGTCACAGCCCCCATAGATCTGTGCTCATCAGTCAGGTAAAGGCAATACCCCAAGCCCCTCCACATGTAGAGGACTTGACCTGTGGTCACATAGACTCCAGACAGATCTCCATTGGTACCTAAAGGCCTCGAGGGCTTAGCCAATAAGATTTCCTTCCCAGACCCTCCTCCCTGCAAAAGGTATGTAACCTCAGGCCCACTCTGAGAAGTGGGGTACGGTTTTACTCATCCACTTTCAGCCATGACAATAAATGCCTTAAAACCATGGACTGCCTCTTTGCACCAGGATCTACCTTGGGGAGCCACGGAGAAGGGCTCTCTGCGCTCCCAGCCATCACAGCCACCAAGACCAAGACCAATCCAACCGCCAACAAACCAAAGACTCTCATTGCGGGAGCAGCTGGAGCTCCCCTCTCCCCGCCCCACCCCCACCCTGACCTGGTCTAGATCTAGCCCAAAGGCTCCCACTCCATAGCGGTGCCTGGGTACCTGAGAGCCTGAGAACCAGGCAGCCCTGGCTTTCTCGGGTACCCCCAACTGACTCCAGCTGTCCCATGCCTAAGACTGTGCCTCCCCACAGTCAACTTGCCTTGTCCTGCCTCCCCGGCAGCTGTGCCCTGTGGTGGAGTGGACGCGAGACTCCATAACCCAACAATGTTTGAAGCCATGTAGGAGAAATGTAATTAATTACATGATAATCTCAGAAGAATATTTTTAATTAATTAATTTTGTTTATTTATATCTCTAATGTTGGTCCCCCTCCTGGTCCCCCCCCCCCTCACAGAGTTCATCCTCCCTCCCTTTTGCCTCTAAGAAGGCACCGCCTTGTGTCCCCTCTAGAACTCTCGCCTGTCTCTCCCTATGTCTAACCTGCCCCTTTATTTTCCTGGCCCTCCCCTTACCCACCCAGATCCTTCCCTCTCTCTGCCTCCCATGACTCTTTTATTCCCCCTTCTAAATGAGATTCAAGCACCCTCACTTGTTCCTTCTTGTCTAACTTCTTTGGGTCTGTGGGGTGTTTCATGGGTATTCTGAAACTTTTGGCTAATATCTGCTTATTGGTGAGTACATACCATGCATGTCCTTTTGGGACTGGGTTACCTCAAGAAACCACACATGCTGACAAAGATGTGGTGAAAGGAGAGAACACTCCTCCATTGTTGGTGGGATTGTAAACTTGTATACCACTCTGGAAATGAATCTGGTAGTTTCTTAGAAAATTGGAAATCATTCTACCTAAAGGCCCAGCTATACCACTATTGGGCATATACTCAAAGGATACTCCACCATACCCCAATGGGCTTGTGCTCCACTATGCTCATACCAGCTTTATTTGTAATAGCCAGAAACTGGAAGCAACCTAAAGAATGATTTCAGAAAATGTGGTACACTGACACAATGAAATGCTATTAGGTATTAAAAGCAAAAATATCATGAATTTTCAAGGCAAATGGATGGAACTAGAAAATTATTTTTAAAATAAACAAAATCCAATTTAATAGAAATAAGTAACTATGAGGAAAATATAACCTTCTAGCCTGCTGTGTGAAAGCTATTTCAGAAAGTTGATTTATGAGATAGGGCTCCTAAAAGTGTCTATGAGAATTGAACTTACATATGTCATGATTTATATGATTTGCATAAACACGCACTTGATACCTCTAGGCATTTCTATCCTGTGATGTTTGTTTTTTTTTTATGAGAATTTTACACAAGCATATAACATGATTCAATAAAGTCTACACTAATTCCCTCTTGTCCAATTCTTCTGCTACTATAAAATGACAATTAAACTTCTATGTGAGTTCTGGGGGTGATTCATAGAAGCCTTTAGCAATCCATAGGTTCATTTAGAAAGAATAATTCATTATTGCTAAGTGATGTTCGAAAAACAGGATGAATCGCTGGTTAAAATCCAATACCATTTCCTTTTTATCAGTCATCCTCTGAGATATTTGGCATTCAAGAAAGGTTTTCATTAAGCCCTCGTTGAAAACACGCTACTTGAAATACCTAACAGAGCACTTATAACAATTTTCATTTGAAATGGTTTGCATTGACATTATTCTTTTGATGACGTAGGCATGGTAACTTTTCCCCCAGGTTATTTCTCCTATTGCAGTTTCTATAGTGAAGCACAGTACCTTAAAGCAACGATCAGCGTCTCCATCCACCTATTTACTTTACTTTTAATCTCTGGGAAATTAGGAAATTTATGTAACTGGAATTTTTTTTTCCATTTTTTATTAGGTATTTAACTCATTTACATTTCCAATGCTATAACAAAAGTCCCCCATATCCACCCACCCCCACTCCCCTGCCCACCCACTCCCCCTTTTTGGCCCTGGTGTTCCCCTGTACTGGGGCATATAAAGTTTGCAAGTCCAATGGGCCTCTCTTTCCAGTGATGGCCGACTAGGCCATCTTTTGATATATATGCAGCTAGAGTCAAGAGCTCCGGGGTACTGGTTAGTTCATAATGTTGTTCCACCTATAGGGTTGCAGATCCCTTTAGCTCCTTGGCTACTTTCTCTAGCTCCTCCATTGGGAGCCCTATGATCCATCCATTAGCTGACTGTGAGCATCCACTTCTGTGTTTGCTAGGCCCCGGCATATTCTCACAAGAGACAGCTACATCTGGGTCCTTTCAATAAAATCTTGCTAGTGTATGCAATGGTGTCAGCGTTTGGATGCTGATTATGGGGTGTATCCCTGGATATGGCAATCACTAGATTGTCCATCCTTTCGTATCAGCTCCAAACTTTGTCTCTGTAACTCCTTCCATGGGTGTTTTGTTCCCAATTCTAAGGAGGGGCATAGTGTCCACACTTCAGTCTTCATTCTTCTTGAGTTTCATGTGTTTAGCCAATTATATCTTATATCTTGGGTATCCTAGGTTTGGGGCTAATATCCACTTATCAGTGAATACATATTGTGTGAGTTTCTTTGTGAATGTGTTACCTCACTCAGGATGATGCCCTCCAGGTCAATCCATTTGGCTAGGAATTTCATAAATTCATTCTTTTTAATAGCTGAGTAGTACTCCATTGTGTAGATGTACCACATTTTCTGTATCCATTCCTCTGTTGAGGGGCATCTAGGTTCTTTCCAGCTTCTGGCTATTATAAATAAGGCTGCTATGAACATAGTGGAGCATGTGTCCTTCTTACCAGTTGGGGCATCTTCTGGATATATGCCCAGGAGAGGTATTGCTGGATCCTCCGGTAGTACTATGTCCTTTTTTCTGAGGAACCGCCAGACTGATTTCCAGAGTGGTTGTACAAGCCTGCAATCCCACCAACAATACAGGAGTGTTCCTCTTTCTCCACATCCACGCCAGCATCTGCTGTCACCTGAATTTTTGATCTTAGCCATTCTGACTGGTGTGAGGTGGAATCTCAGGGTTGTTTTGATTTGCATTTCCCTGATGATTAAGGATGTTGAACATTTTTTCAGGTGCTTCTCTGCCATTCGGTATTCCTCAGGTGAGAATTCTTTGTTCAGTTCTGAGCCCCATTTTTTAATGGGGTTATTTGATTTTCTGAAGTCCACCTTCTTGAGTTCTTTATATATGTTGGATATTAGTCCCCTTTCTGATTTAGGATAGGTAAAGATCCTTTCCCAATCTGTTGGTGGTCTTTTTGTCTTATTGACGGTGTCTTTTGCCTTGCAGAAACTTTGGAGTTTCATTAGGTCCCATTTGTCAATTCTCGATCTTACAGCACAAGCCATTGCTGTTCTGTTCAGGAATTTTTCCCCTGTGCCCATATCTTCAAGGCTTTTCCCCACTTTCTCCTCTATAAGTTTCAGTGTCTCTGGTTTTATGTGAAGTTCCTTGATCCACTTAGATTTGACCTTAGTACAAGGAGATAAGTATGGATCGATTCGCATTCTTCTACATGATAACAACCAGTTGTGCCAGCACCAATTGTTGAAAATGCTGTCTTTCTTCCACTGGATGGTTTTAGCTCCCTTGTCGAAGATCAAGTGACCATAGGTGTGTGGGTTCATTTCTGGGTCTTCAATTCTATTCCATTGGTCTACTTGTCTGTCTCTATACCAGTACCATGAAGTTTTTATCACAATTGCTCTGTAGTAAAGCTTTAGGTCTGGCATGGTGATTCCGCCAGAAGTTCTTTTATCCTTGAGAAGACTTTTTGCTATCCTAGGTTTTTTGTTATTCCAGACAAATTTGCAAATTGCTCCTTCCAATTCATTGAAGAATTGAGTTGGAATTTTGATGGGGATTGCATTGAATCTGTAGATTGCTTTTGGCAAGATAGCCATTTTTACAATGTTGATCCTGCCAATCCATGAGCATGGGAGATCTTTCCATCTTCTGAGATCTTCTTTAATTTCTTTCTTCAGAGATTTGAAGTTTTTATCATACAGATCTTTCACTTCCTTAGTTAGAGTCACGCCGAGATATTTTATATTATTTGTGACTATTGAGAAGGGTGTTGTTTCCCTAATTTCTTTCTCAGCCTGTTTATTCTTTGTATAGAGAAAGGCCATTGACTTGTTTGAGTTTATTTTATATCCAGTTACTTCACCGAAGCTGTTTATCAGGTTTAGGAGTTCTCTGGTAGAATTTTTAGGGTCACTTATATATACTATCATATCATCTGCAAAAAGTGATATTTTGACTTCCTCTTTTCCAATTTGTATCCCCTTGATCTCCTTTTGTTGTCGAATTGCTCTGGCTAATACTTCAAGTACTATGTTGAAAAGGTAGGGAGAAAGTGGGCAGCCTTGTCTAGTCCCTGATTTTAGTGGGATTGCTTCCAGCTTCTCTCCATTTACTTTGATGTTGGCTACTGGTTTGCTGTAGATTGCTTTTATCATGTTTAGGTATGGGCCTTGAATTCCTGATCTTTCCAAAACTTTTATCATGAATGGGTGTTGGATCTTGTCAAATGCTTTTTCTGCATCTAACGAGATCATGTGGTTTTTGTCTTTGAGTTTGTTTATATAATGGATTACATTGATGGATTTTCGTATATTAAACCATCCCTGCATCCCTGGAATAAAACCTACTTGGTCAGGATGGATGATTGCTTTAATGTGTTCTTGGATTCGGTTAGCGAGAATTTTATTGAGGATTTTTGCATCGATATTCATAAGAGAAATTGGTCTGAAGTTCTCTATCTTTGTTGGATCTTTCTGTGGTTTAGGTATCAGAGTAATAGTGGCTTCATAAAATGAGTTGGGTAGAGTACCTTCTACTTCTATTTTGTGAAATAGTTTGTGCAGAATTGGAATTAGATCTTCTTTGAAGGTCTGATAGAACTCTGCACTAAACCCATCTGGTCCTGGGCTTTTTTTGGTTGGGAGACTATTAATAACTGCTTCTATTTCTTTAGGTGATATGGGACTGTTTAGATGGTCAACTTGATCCTGATTCAACTTTGGTACCTGGTATCTGTCCAGAAATTTGTCCATTTCGTCCAGGTTTTCCAGTTTTGTTGAGTATAGCCTTTTGTAGAAGGATCTGATGGTGTTTTGGATTTCTTCAGGATCTGTTGTTATGTCTCCCTTTTCATTTCTGATTTTGTTAATTAGGATTTTGTCCCTGTGCCCTTTAGTGAGTCTAGCTAAGGGTTTATCTATCTTGTTGATTTTCTCAAAGAACCAACTCCTCGTTTGGTTAATTCTTTGAATAGTTCTTCTTGTTTCCACTTGGTTGATTTTACCCCTGAGTTTGATTATTTCCTCCCGTCTACTCCTCTTGGGTGAATTTGCTTCCTTTTTTTCTAGAGCTTTTAGATGTGTTGTCAAGCTGCTAGTATGTGCTGTCTCCCGTTTCTTCTTGGAGGCACTCAGAGCTATGAGTTTCCCTCTTAGAAATGCTTTCATTGTGTCCCATAGGTTTGGGTACGTTGTGGCTTCATTTTCATTAAACTCTAAAAAGTCTTTAATTTCTTTCTTTATTCCTTCCTTGACCAAGGTATCATTGAGAAGAGTGTTATTCAGTTTCCACGTGAATGTTGGCTTTCCATTATTTATGTTGTTATTGAAGATCAGTCTTAGGCCATGGTGGTCTGATAGGATACATGGGACAATTTCAATATTTTTGTATCTATTGAGGCCTGTTTTGTGACCAATTATATGGTCAATTTTGGAGAAGGTCCCGTGAGGTGCTGAGAAGAAGGTATATCCTTTTGTTTTAGGATAAAATGTTCTGTAGATATCTGTCAAGTCCATTTGTTTCATAACTTCTGTTAGTTTCACTGTGTCCCTGTTTAGTTTCTGTTTCCACGATCTGTCCTTTGAAGAAAGTGGTGTGTTGAAGTCTCCCACTATTATTGTGTGAGGTGCAATGTATGTTTTGAGCTTTACTAAAGTGTCTCTAATGAATGTGGCTGCCCTTGCATTTGGTGCGTAGATATTCAGAATTGAGAGTTCCTCTTGGAGGATTTTACCTTTGATGAGTATGAAGTGTCCCTCCTTGTCTTTTTTGATAACTTTGGGTTGGAAGTCGATTTTATCCGATATTAAAATGGCTACTCCAGCTTGTTTCTTCAGTCCATTTGCTTGGAAAATTGTTTTCCAGCCTTTCACTCTGAGGTAGTGTCTGTCTTTTTCCCTGAGATGGGTTTCCTGTAAGCAGCAGAATGTTGGGTCCTGTTTGTGTAGCCAGTCTGTTAGTCTATGTCTTTTTATTGGGGAATTGAGTCCATTGATATTAAGAGATATTAAGGAAAAGTAATTGTTGCTCCCTTTTATTTTTGTTGTTAGAGTTGGCATTCTGTTCTTGTGGCTGTCTTCTTTTTGGTTTGTTGAATGATTACTTTCTTGGTTGTTCTAGGGCGTGATTTCCGTCCTTGTATTGCTTCTTTTCTGTTATTATCCTTTGAAGGGCTGGATTCGTGGAAAGATATTGTGTGAATTTGTTTTTGTCGTGGAATACTTTGGTTTCTCCATCTATGGTAATTGAGAGTATGGCCGGGTATAGTAGCCTGGGCTGGCATTTGTGTTCTCTTAGTGTCTGTATAACATCTGTCCAGGCTCTTCTGGCTTTCATAGTCTCTGGTGAAAAGTCTGGTGTAATTCTGATAGGCCTTCCTTTATATGTTACTTGACCTTTCTCCCTTACTGCTTTTAATATTCTATCTTTATTTAGTGCATTTGTTGTTCTGATTATTATGTGTCGGGAGGAATTTCTTTTCTGGTCCAGTCTATTTGGAGTTCTGTAGGCTTCTTGTATGATCATGGGCATCTCTTTTTTTATGTTTGGGAAGTTTTCTTCTATTATTTTGTTGAAGATATTAGCTGGCCCTTTAAGTTGAAAATCTTCATTCTCATCAATTCCTATTATCCGTAGGTTTGGTCTTCTCATTGTGTCCTGGATTACCTGGATGTTTTGAGTTAGGATCCTTTTGCATTTTGTATTTTCTTTGACTGTTGTGTCGATGTTCTCTATGGAATCTTCTGCACCTGAGATTCTCTCTTCCATTTCTTGTATTCTGTTGCTGATGCTCGCATCTATGGTTCCAGATCTCTTTCCTAGGGTTTCTTTCTCCAGCGTTGCCTCGCTTTGGGTTTTCTTTATTGTGTCTACTTCCCCTTTTAGTTCTAGTATGGTTTTGTTCATTTCCATCACCTGTTTGGATGTGTTCTCCTGTTTTTCTTTAATGATTTCTACCTGTTTGGCTGTGTTTTCCTGCTTTTCTTTAAGGGCCTGTAACTCTTTAGCAGTGCTCTCCTGTAATTCTTTAAGTGACTTATGAAAGTCCTTCTTGATGTCCTCTATCATCATCATGAGAAATGTTTTTAAATCTGGGTCTAGATTTTCGGTTGTGTTGGGGTGCCCAGGACTAGGTGGGGTGGGAGTGCTGCGTTCTGATGATGGTGAGTGGTCTTGATTTCTGTTAGTAGGATTCTTACGTTTGCCTTTTGCCATCTGGTAATCTCTGAAGCTAGCTGTTTTAGTTGTCACTGTTAAGAGCTTGTTCTTCAGGTGACTCTGTTAGCCTCTATAAGCAGACCTGGAGGGTAGCACTCTCCTTAGTTTCAGTGGGCAGAGTATTCTCTGCAGGCAAGCTCTCTTCTTGCAAGGCAGGTACCCAGATATCTGGTGTTCGAACCAGACTCCTGGCAGAAGTTGTGTTCCACTCACTAGAGGTCTTAGGATCACGTGTGGAATCCTGTGTGGGCCCTTGCGGGTGTCAGGCGACTCAGCTGGCAAGGTAGCCCGGGGCTCGAGTCGAGCGGAAGGGACTTGTGCCCCAGATCAGGCCCAGGTAGCCTGCTTCCCTATGTACCGCAGTCTCAGGTTCCACGCGATTGGATTGCGGCAGGCGCTGTGTTCCACTCACCAGAGGTCTTAGGATCCCGTGGGGAGTCCCATGTGGGCCCTTGCGGGTGTTGGGCAAGACTCTGCTGGCAAGGTAGCCCGGGGCTCGAGTCGAGCAGAAGGGACTTGTGCCCGAGATCAGGCCTGGGTAGCCTGCTTCCCTATGTACCGCAGTCTCAGGTTCCACGCGATTGGATTGGGGCAGGCGCTGTGTTCCACTCACCAGAGGTCTTAGGGTCCCGTGGGGAGTCCCGTGTGGGCCCTTGCGGGTGTTGGGCAAGACTCTGCTGGCAAGGTAGCCCGGGGCTCGAGTCTCGATTCGAGCGGAAGGGACTTGTGCCCCAGATCAGGCCCAGGTAGCCTGCTTCCCTATGTACCGCAGTCTCAGGTTCCACGCGATTGGATTGGGGCAGGCGCTGTGTTCCACTCACCAGAGGTCTTAGGGTCCCGTGGGGAGTCCCGTGTGGGCCCTTGCGGGTGTTGGGCAAGACTCTGCTGGCAAGGTAGCCCGGGGCTCGAGTCTCGATTCGAGCGGAAGGGACTTGTGCCCCAGATCAGGCCCGGGTAGCCTGCTTCCCTATGTACCGCAGTCTCAGGTTCCACGCGATTGGATTGGGGCAGGCGCTGTGTTCCACTCACCAGAGGTCTTAGGGTCCCGTGGGGAGTCCCGTGTGGGCCCTTGTGGGTGTTGGGCAAAACTCTGCTGGCAAGGTAGCCTGGGGCTCGAGTCCATGTAACTGGAATTTGTGAAGAAAAAAATACCTCTTAGTGCTGCAATACACATTCATATGTTTAAACTAAATACAAATACTACATTTATGAATATGTTCCTCACAAAGTTCTCTTTTAGTACTGAGATGAGGCTAATTTGACAATTCCTGGATGAATTTAGAAACCACATTAGCCTACATTATGATTAGAGCTGAAAATTCAAATGTTTCCAATTGACAGTCAGTGACAAGTAATGGCTACTTCTGTCTTTGAGAATTGTCATTTAAAGAAATATTCCACGTGTCACTAATATTTCTATGTAGTGGAAAATGATGAAAGCCTGTGAAAAAATAAAAATATCAAGAAAGTACTATTTACTTAAAAATTTGTATTATATTCATTTACAGATGAGAAGATAATGGTGCACTGTCACATGTGGCATGCATCTGGAAGTTAGAAGGTGACTTGAGGAAATTAATTTTCTGCCTCCTCCACATAGGAAAAGTAATAACTCAGGTCCTTGTACCATTCATGAATCACACCTATAGCACTCAGAGAAACAGAATTCTTCAGACTTTCAAATATATGTAAATGATGACATAAAATATCCAGACCAATAGAGAAATCTCCAAAATTTCTTTTTTTTTTCTTTTTTTTAAGATTTATTTTATTATATGAGTACACTGTACCTGTCTTCAGACATACCAGAAGAGGGCACCAGATTCCAGTATAGATGGTTCTGAGGCCACATGCCGTTGCTAGGAATTGAACTCAGCTCAAAGAGCAGCCAGTGCTCTTAACCACTGAGCCATCTCTCTAGCCCTTCTCCAAAACTTAAGTCCAAATTAAGAAATATTGTTCAGTAAAAATGAAGGAGGGGAAAATATTAGATAACGCAGAACAGTGGTAAGGTTATTTCCAGTGTCCCACTGGTACAGCAGCACCCAACAATCTAGTAGGCTGAGGCAGGGATATTGTTCATCATGTGTATGATGCTAGTCTTATCAACTTAGTTCCAACACCTAAAGAAAGAAAGAAAGAAAGAAAGTTCTTCTCTCAAGGCAGAAGGATGTGGAAGTAATGGAAACAAGTGATTTAAATAAAATAATAGCTCGCACAAACCTGAGAAAAAAGGCATGGATTAAAGAAAAATTGTTGAGGTTCTGTCTTTTACTCTGTATTCTATTGCTAAGTGCAGCCCCCCAAAAAAGAGAGTCTGCATGTAGACTCAAGTGAGCTGTGTGACCTTGCCCCCAAGCTATCTATAATTGGGAAATAAAGATGCTGAAAGCCAACAGCTAGGCAGAAGAGACATAGGAGGGGTATAGAGTTCCAGAGCTTGGCAGTCAGAAGACAACTACAAGAGGGGGAAAAAGGCGAGAAGGAGAGAGAAGCTTCCATGGGTTAGGTGAGTCATGAAAATGTGGCCCTGAGGACCAGCCAATTGGAGTTAAGAGCAGTCCAGATAAAACATAGTAATTAGTAACACAAGGTTACCAATAGGAAAGTAGATTGTTAACATAGAGGGTTTTTATCTGCCCAGTTCTTGTGCTGTTTAAGGCTTATTGTAAATATAAAGTTTATGTGGGTCATTTATCTGGGAAGTAAATTATCAATGGATGGGAACAAAACCATGGATTGAGATTACAAATTTCTACAACAAAGAAATTTTTTTTTTTGGTTTTTTGAGACAGAGAATATTTTTATTTATTATTTTTATTAGATATTTTCTTTATTTACATTTCAAATGTTATCCCCTTTCCTGGTTTTCCCTCTGAAAACCTCCAATCCCATTCCCCTTCCCCTTGTTCACCAACCCCCCCTCTCCTGCTTCCCTGTCCTGTCATTCCCCTACACTGGGGCATCAAGCCTTCCCAGGACCAAGGGCCTCGCCTCCCATTGATGTCCAATAAGGCCATTCCTCTGCTACATATCCAATTGAAGCCATGGGTTCCTTCATGTGGTTTTTTTTTGGTGGTGGTGGTGGTGGTTTTTTTGTTGTTGTTGTTGTTTTGTTTGTTTGTTTTTTTGTTTTTGTTTGTTTGTTTGTTTTGGTTGGTGGTTTAATCCCTGGGAGCTCTGGGAGTTCTAGTTAGTTCGTATTGTTGTTCCTACTGTGGGGCTGCAAGCTCCTTCAGCTCCTTGGGTCTTTTCTCTAGCTCTTTCCTTGGGGACCCTGTGCTCAGTCCAATGGTTGGCTGTGAGCATCCACCTCTGTATTTGTCAGGTACTGTCAGAGCCTCTCATGAGACAACCAAATGAGGCTCCTGTCTGATATAGAAGGACCTGAGTATCCATACTTTGGTCTTCCTTCTTCTTGAGCTTCATTTGGTCTGTGGATTGTATCTTGGGTATTCTGAGCTTCTGGGCTAATATCCTCTTATCAGTGAGTGTATACCATGTGTGTTCTTTTGTGATTGGTTTACCTCATTCAGGATGATATGCTCTAAGATCAAGAATTGACAAATAGGACCTCATAAAATTACAAAGCTTTTATAAGGCAAATGACACTATCAATAGGACGAAACAGCAAACAACAGATTGAGAAAAGATCTTTACCAACCCTACATCCATCCAAAAGAGGGTTAATGTCCAACATATACACAGAACTCAAGAAGTTAGACTCCAGAGAACCAAATAACCCTATTGAAAAATGGGATACAGAGCTAAACAAAGAATTCTCAACGGAGGAATATCAAATGGCTGAGAAGCATGTAAAGGAGTGTTCAACATCCTTAATTATCAGGGAAATGTAAATCAAAAGAACCCTGAGATTCCACCTCACACCAGCCAGAATGGCTAAGATCAAAAACTCAGGTGACAGCAGATGTTGGTGAGGATGTGAAGAAAGAGGCACACCCCTCCATTGCTGGTGGGATTGAAAGCTGGTACAACCACTCTGGAAGTCAGTTTGGCAGTTCCTCAGAAAATTGGTATGGTACTACCGGAGGACCCAGCTATACCACTCCTTGGCATACACCCAAAAGATGCTCCAATATATAACAAGAACACATACTCCACTATGTTCATAACAGCCTTATTTATAATAGCCAGAAGTTAAAGAACCCAGCTGTCCCTCAACAGAAGAATAGATACAGAAAATATGGTTCATATATACAGTGGGATATTACTCAGCTATTTAAAACAATAAACTCATGAAATTCTTAAGCAAATGGAAGAATATTTAATACTATTGATGTTTGCAACCCCTACCCCTAGAGGGGGATTAAGAACGGACATTAAGTTGGACTCTCAAGACCTGCGAATTACTGACAGCCCCTCAGGAAGAGGTAGGCCTTTTCCTCATTCGTGATGGACCCATTGATTGACCTACTCTTCTGCAGATAACCAAGGGTAGAGAGGATTCATAAGCACAGTGGCTAGGAAATATCCAGAAGACATCTTTTTATTCTTCCACTGAATCACTTCCAACCCAAGCTTGGGCAAGTAAGTAACTGATTAAACTTAGCAACCCACACACAAGAAGACATGAAAGTAGGAGGAAGAATTCTGCTGCGTAGCAGGGAACCAGTGGGAGGAGGAAGGGGATGAAACAGAGTGACGGGGAGTTGACATTTGGGATATGAATATATCAAATTGTCAAACAATTTAAAACGAAAAAAAAAGAGTTACCAATATTTGAGGAAAATATTAATTTTGAAATTCAAACACGCTTTATTAGAAATCTGAGATACATTTATTAAGAAGCTAAAAGATTTAGTTATTAAAATTATAAAGACTAGGGAGCTAATAATGTTGTGAATGATAGGTTTATACATATTATCGGAAACTCTAAGGCAGCATCCATTAAATACATTTAAATATTCATTTTTTGGGAGTTGGATAATTTTACTCCTTGGAAATCCATATTATGGGAAGAAAACCAGGGATTAGTTCACAGATCTCTGTTGGAAGTTATTTATTGTAATGAAATGCAGTGTATATAAGAAGGAAATTCTAGTGATAAAATTGTATATTTAAATGATGGATTAACTAATATAAAAAAATCTCTTTTATTAGTAAATGCTAGGTCTGGGCCTGCAGCTGAGTAGTAGAGTACTTGACTAGAATATGTAATTTCCTGTGTTCAATACTCAATACTACACAGACAAATAAAAGAAAAATTCAGGTAAATATTAATAACGAACCTCTGTATGATGCAGCACGTGAACAATAACAGTTTAGCGACCTTCACTCATTGGTGCACACGTCTTGGGAGAAGTGAGCTTTAGGACTCTGAAACCCACCAAGAAGGAGTAAGTCCTTTCTTTTAGGGAGAATCATGTTATCTTTGCCCGCACAGCTATTTGCAGCCTCATTTGCATAGGTTGTCACTTCAGATCAAATTGCATTGATTGCGACGGGATGAAAATAAATGCTTTGTTGCAATGATTGGAGATGAATTTTTAATAAATACAAGAATTTAGACACAACATATTTACAATTTTAAACCTTTAGAAATTAATTCCTCCTTGGAGTTTTCTGAGTTAAGCCCTAATTCGCCTAACTTCGATAAATGTAAAATGGATTTAAGAACTTGTCAGAAAAGGCCAAGATTAAAATAATTAGAACTAAACTGCTGTCTAATTAAAACCAAGATAGTAAAGAACTTCATGAATACCTTTAATAGGACATCAAATTACCAAAGTATTTCAGGAAAACTTCCTTAACAACACACTTATAAGAGACTTTTCTTTAGAACTGACATTATGAGAAATGATTTTAACCATTTCTTCCCTTGAGACAGTTTGCAGATGTTAGAATTGATTGCATTATAACAGTCACTGTGGTTTGAAGCTGCGAGAGCTGGCTCTCCAGTGCTGCACAAGGTAGATCCCTTCCCAGTGAACGGGATGGGGATCAACACAGACAGTGCTCAGTCACATGAGCTCTATGTACACCTGACACTTGCTAGCTCCCATATATGCAGAGCCCCGAGGTAAACTACAGCCCAGAAACTCTCCTTACAGCATCCTTTAAGATCAGTCTCTCAGGAGACCATATTGTTCACACCACAAGCAAGACAGCTTCTGTTTTGTTAAAAAAAAAAAATCATCAGAAATTCTTAATTAGGCTTTACACAATTGTTGATTTGTCAGGAAAGGGAAAACTATTTCATTTTATTTCAGTGAAAGCCACTGTCATGAAAATATTCAAAACAGAAATTATGTGAGTAAAACTAACAGCTTTAATGATTTCCCTTAAAATGTTAAAAGTCTGCTGTGGCAGAAAGGGTATAATTCACAATACAATTTAAGTATTTCTTCTATACACAACCAATACTGCCTGTATAAACTACAGAGACTAAAGTTATATGCAAATTGTACAGAACAAAAAGGGTAGAAAAATACTACACTCTTTGCTTAAGATAACAATGTTCCTTAAGAATAGACACTGAAATTTACTACTAAACCACAACTCATGCTTAAAATGGTATGCCAACCCCCAAAAGAAGGCTTTAAGGGTTATTGTGTGCTTTAGTGTTGACATAAACTGATACTTTTTGAAACCTCTGGGGTTGTTTGTTTGTCTGTTTTCTTGTTTTTTATTTTTATTTTTTGGCTTGATTTGTTTATTTTTGTTCATTTTGTATTTTAAGCCTCTTGCATGTAGACGTATAGTCTCTGAAAGCCTTTAACGATCAAAAGATAAAATTTTTATTGTTTAATAGAAAAGACAATCCCTTCCCGTCCCATGAAGGTATAACAGACATGATAAGAAGCAAAGGCTCACACATGGATGACACAAGATCAACTAACATTGTGACCCCTTGAAAATTTGGACATATACCTCCCCAAATTTAAGTCAGACATCTCTTACAAGTAGTTCACTCTTCCAAAAGAAACATCTGCATCTCTCTTGAAAAACTAAGAAAAATTTTTTGTTTCTACTTCTGCATTTCCTTAATAAATTTGCATGAAATTCTGTCCAGACGTTTTGTCCTGATAAAGGACCTGAATGTATGCATTTACATTTTTTATTCACTTAGGAATTGTGTCTTCTCTTAAATATTGATAAAAGGGCACATTGGGCCTCCACGATTTTTGATAGATTCAACAATTAAGCACATGGTTACTCTTTTAAATCAATTTTTATGTATAATATATTCAATTATTTTAACCACCTACCCTTTGTTATCTCTCTGGAACACTCCTGTTTTATCTCTTTGGAATAATTTCCGTATTTCTGTATTTTTGTTTTGTGGCCCAATGTGTTTAACCTGGGTCATCTCAGTGATCATGATTTTGGAACTCTCTGTCTGAGCTTGGTGGATTCACAAGTGTATATGCAACTGAAGACAATTATTTTTAAAAATCTGTATTTCTATTAAAGGAATACTGCATCTGTGGTAAAACTTTAAATTAACTCGCAAGAAAAATAATTGGCTCTCTAGTTATTATACAAGTATTTATGGGAATGTTTCTTCTGTGTAACTTAGCTAAAAATAAAAGATAAAGGAAGTACTTGGTGCTAACAGTAAAGGAACTGAAACATGAGCAGAATGCAACTACAGGCAATTTCTTACTAGGAGGTTTCATTTTCATCTTCACATTGTTATTTATACAACTGACTTAATAGTTAAATGTCCAGCGTGATACTTGAGGGAGAAATGAAAATGTACTTTTGCATGAGCTGCATTTTTTGATTACTAAGGTTATTAATCCAGCTGGATTGAGGAAATAGGTCAGAGGGCAAATTTCTCTGTTTACTGTATTTCTTAAATATCAGAGTAAGAAATATCGCGTATTTGTATATATATGTGTGTATATACATATATATATGATTATAAATAAATGCAGAATATATTCTCTCTCTATATATATACCATACATATATGCTATATAAATATATATGAATATCACCATAAATACTGTAAAAAGAGAGAGGGAACCATTAGGTAAAGTTTCATTTGTTTCTCCTTCTTGGTAGGAGACAGTTTTGCATTATGAACCCATATATTTCAATATTTGTGTATATATTCTTGTATACAGTTTTATACATGTATTTGAGTACCCATGCACATGTGTGTTCATGCTTATGGAGGCTGAGAGACACCATGACCATGGCAACTTTTATAAAGAAAAACATTTAATTGGGACTGGCTTAAAATTTCAGAGATGAACCTAGATGCCCCTCAACAGAGGAATGGATACAGAAAATGTGGTACATCTACACAATGGAGTACTACTCAGCTATTAAAAAGAATGAATTTATGAAATTCCTAGCCAAATGGATGGACCTGGAGGGCATCATCCTGAGTGAGGTAACACATTCACAAAGAAACTCACACAATATGTATTCACTGATAAGTGGATATTAGCCCCAAACCTAGGATACCCAAGATATAAGATATAATTTGCTAAACACATGAAACTCAAGGAGAATGAAGACTGAAGTGTGGACACTATGCCCCTCCTTAGATTTGGGAACAAAACACCCATGGAAGGAGTTACAGAGACGGAGTTTGGAGCTGAGATGAAAGGATGGACCATGTAGAGACTGCCATAGCCAGGGATACACCCCATAATCAGCATCCAAACGCTGACACCATTGCATACACTAGCAAGATTTTATTGAAAGGACGCAGATGTAGCTGTCTCTTGTGAGACTATGCCGGGGCCCAGCAAACACAGAAGTGGATGCTCACAGTCAGCTAATGGATGGATCATAGGGCTCCCAATGGAGGAGCTAGAGAAAGTAGCCAAGGAGCTAAAGGGATCTGCAACCCTATAGGTGGAACAACATTATGAGCTAACCAGTACCCCGGAGCTCTTGACTCTAGCTGCATATATATCAAAAGATGGCCTAGTCGGCCATCACTGGAAAGAGAGGCCCATTGGACTTGCAAACTTTATATGCCCCAGTACAGGGGAATACCAGGGCCAAAAAGGGGGAGTGGGTGGGCAGGGGAGTGGGGGTGGGTGGATATGGGGGACTTTTGGTATAGCATTGGAAATGTAAATGAGTTAAATACCTAATAAAAAATGGAAAAAAAAATTTCAGAGATTTAGTCCATTATTATCCTGGCAAGAAGCAGGGAGGCATTCAGATAGACATGGTGCTGGAGAAAGAGCTGAGAGTTCTACCACTTGGTTCAAAGGAAGCCAAGAGAAGATTGAAATTCCACCCTGAGCATAGTTTGAGCTTATACATGAGATCTCAGAGCTTACCTCCTCCAACAAGGTCACACCTACTAACAGTACCAGCTCCCATGGGCCAAGCATTGAAATACATAGTCTATGGGTCCCATACCTATTCAAACTACCACATATATTCATTCATGTTTTAACTTATTCTTATACATGTTTGTAACTTATTCTATACATGTTTGTTCGGGGTTTGCCTGCAAAAATAAAAAGAGGTTGCCAGATCTCCTAAACTTGCTGGTGATTGTGGACTGTCTGACTTAAGTGCTGAGAGCCATCCTCTAAGAGAGAAGTGAGCACAGCTAATTACTAAGTTATTTCTTTAGCCTTTCCATCTTGTTTTTGAGACCCTGGTACCCCACTTAATTCGGAGCTCACCAACAGACAAGTTGTCTCAGGGATCTGACTATCTCTCCCTTCAGTTCTAAGATTACATGGAAAATCCACTACATCTGCCTTTTAATATGGCTCCTCAGAATCAAACTCAGATCTCTATGCCTGCACAACCACCACCTTACCAACTGAGCCATTTCACTAATATTTATGGGAAAACTTTTATGCATAAATGTGCCTTGCCTCTTCACCTTTCGTCACATTTTCTACACATAGAGTCCTTGTTCACTCACCATTAATAAATTGTGAAGTTTTCATGTTATTTTAAACCAAGGATAAGGCATTTTACCTATGAATAATGAGTGTTATGATCTGACTCCCCACTCCCGCACCCCCCCCCTCGGCATAGCTGTAGCCATTTGTTCCATGTCTGCCAGCTATTTCATATTGTTGCTGTAACATGCCTGCCAGTCATTGACACAGAGCATTGACTTGGCTTAGAGCAAGGACATGCTGAATACATATCCTGTTTTATTCTGTATGGTCTGAATGTTCTCTAGTCAGAGACATTCTCTCATGCACTTTTCCACTTCACCCATTACTGTACGTACAGTTTGATATGTGTATTTTTGTGTTGCTTCACCCAAGCCTCTCCACTTATGGCCAAGCTTCCCAGCTGAAGCTAACTTTATCAACAGTTTAGTCAGCTCTCAAGCATTTCAGAGTACCAATGTAGGTGTTTCCTATTTAAATTGAAATCATGAAATTGATGCACAAACTGCATCACTTTAATTTTCTCTTTCACTGTGACAAACACGTGTGTGTACGTATGTGTGTGTTAAAATCACTATATAGTGAACTGAAGCCCTTAAAATCCACCAACAACTACTATTATAGTCAGATGTAGTAAAGATCAGAATAAGAGGCATTAAGTGTTCAAGTACCCCAGTGCCAGTGCGTTGTTTGTATTTGGAAGATAAACTGTTATTTACAACGGAAATTGACCTTTTCCTACATGAAGCATTTGTCTATGTAACACCACAGCTTGATGACAGCACACACTCCCCTTCACCTTCTACCGTGAGCAGTTAATGGGCACCTCTAGCTGCTTGCCACGTTTGCCACTTTCGCTTTAAATGGCTTTATGAAGGTCCCGCTATTGCTGTATAAAACTTTTATTCCCACATTACTCTTTGTTCTCCAAAATCACTTACAGTTAACTGTCTAAAAGCTTTAGCAAAGAAAAATATTTTCATTGAGCTATTCCAAGGGTTTAAATCAGTTAATCCATGATTACTATTAAAGTATCTGCTTCTTTTTCTGTCTTGATGCATGCTGTTATGACAAGACGATGCTAATAGAGGAACTCACTAAAATCTATCCCTCACAAAAGCACATCACTGTTCAACCCAGCACAACCCATGCATTTACTCACAGCAATAAATTCAATCACATTACTCCAGTTATGGCAGATTTACACTCAACTGCTATCAGTCAGTACATTGACTTTAAGATTTGGCTCCAAGTTTTTCATTACCTCTGTGGAACTTCCCTTTCATTCCTGTCAGAATTGGCTTCCATTTACACATACCCTCAGTCCTTCCTTTCTAATAATAAATCTCAAATTCATCAACCCCCTTGTCAGGCCTCTCATCCATGGGCAGCAGAGCATTCACCTGCTATGCTGCCAAGCTGTGGAATTCCCTGAAATGGCCATTCCTGCTCAAATCTCCTGAGCTTTATAAAACCGTTTTGGAGTCCTGCTTATTAAACTTTGCTTTTAATATTTGATCTGCCACTGACACAAGCTGTATGCCTGACTCTGATTTTGAAGGAAAGAAAAAGAAGAAGAAGAAGAAGAAGAAGAAGAAGAAGAAGAAGAAGAAGAAGAAGAAGAAGAAGAAGAAGAAGAAGAAGAAGAAAAGTATTTTTATTTTTCATCACAATTTGTAAAAGGAATGAAATTTAAGTTTCTTCATAGGTATTTTATATTTCTCATCAGTCTTTTCATTTGCCCTTTGCTTCTAGCTGAATGATACCAATCCACTCTAGTAACAAAGCAGAGATGAAAGATTTCATATGTTATGAGATTGTAAATAAGCAGCCCCAATAGCATTAGTTACTCTGCAGCCTAAATACTGTTAAGGATTTTTAAAGAGCCAATGTGTGGTTAAGAGGGATCAGTTCTTTCTACATAAACACTGATCTTTCATCTGCCCTGAACACCAATATTTTATCTACTTTCAATTCAGTTGCCATATATTTCTATAAATATGTTCACCTGTTAAAATGAGAACAGACAGTTAGACTTGGTGGCACAGGTGGAAGTTTCACTGTCAGCCCCATAGTCATGAAAAATTGTAAAACCAAACGTGCAGATACTGAAAATCTTTTCCAGAGCTGCCCAGGTACACCACTGATGGAAGAATGGTGTCTCATTTTGTTTTGTTTTGTTTTAATATTACTTTGAAACATAAACTGGGTTATGCACCCAGTAGGCACTTCATAATTATTTCTAAAATATAAAATTGATTACTTTTATTTCAGCCCTTTATTTTATATTTCCATTCCCTGTTTACAAGAATCTGATTTTCTTTCTGCTTCTCTACACATTACAAAGTTGTCTGTCACTGACTGTCTCTCCTACAGCTGATCAGCCTATTGATTGGGGCCCCTTAGGCTAGCTGGCAGCCTGGAATGGGCTCTCTCTCTCTCAGCACAATATCCCTCTAAGTGCTTAATGTTCTTTAAACCCCTCATTCAATTAGATGGCACAAGCTATTACCCGCAAGTGCCCCACCACAGAAAATTACAAGCTCATATCTGTGAAATACGGAGAAAGGAAGTCAGAGAACAAGTTAATAGGACATTGTCTGTATGTTTGGTAAATCCTGTGGAGTTTGGGGCTCAAGGTTAATATCAGAGTGCCGAGCTATGGAATTTAAACAGCAGGTAAATTTCAAAAGCACAGAATATGAGAGAACAGAGATCAGACAGATGTGTTATTCTGATATTTGGAATGGCTACTGTGCAAAATTCAGCATCTCCAATAACACATTCTGAGGATGATTTAGGCCACTGAGAATAATGACAAGTTAAAGCTTTTTTGGGTTAATATAACATTACCAAAGTAGGTGACCTGTGACTGAATTTCACTAACTGGTGCTCTCTTGAGGTATGTGACAAATTTATCAATGTTGAAAAGAGAAAGATGGCTTTTTCTTTGTGGGCAGGAAGATAAAAGTTATCAGATAAGATATAATACTTGATATATGAAGAATATTATCTATAATTATTATGGAAGATATTGGATTTTACATGAGAATAAGAGTTTTTTTTTTTAATCAGTTCTCTGCTACATTCAAAACACATAGTTGAAGCAATACAATGAAGTCCTTGCTGATTGCAATGTCTTAAATCCAATGCAGGATACAAATGTGTAACAGAATCTAACTACTTAAATTGTTCTTACCATAGATATAAAAATATAAGCAAACTACAGAATCAGTTTTACTCCCTGTTCCTGGGAAACTTTTAAGTTTATAGCTGTAATGATGAAAAATATGAACTAACCAGTACCCCTCGGAGCTCGTGTCTCTAGCTGCATATGTATCAAAAGATGGCCTAGTCGGCCATCAGTGGAAAGAGAGGCCCATTGGTCTAGCAAACTTTATATGCCCCAGTACAGGGGAACGCCAGGGCCAAAAAGGGGGAGTGGGTGGGTAGGGGAGTAGGTGGGGGAGGGTATGGGGGACTTTTGGGATAGCACTGGAAATGTAAATGAAGAAAATACCTAATAAAAAAATTTTAAAAAAAGAAAATATTCATCTCAAAATCAATAAACTTCAGACAGATTTTCTTCAATTGTTTCCTGGACCTAATGTAGAAATAATGAGGTAGGAGTTTTTTATGAAAAGAAAATGTAAAATAAGGCATTAAACTGCTCACCTGGTTCTGCATGTTCCTGAGAAACAACATAAACAAAATTTGAACACAGAAAATATGATTACTGAAGGCTTAAATGTGATAAAAATTACAGTCCTATGTATATAACTATGTTAATCATTGTATAATCCTTGGGAAATAACAAATTGCTTTAACTTTTAAAGAAACTACAAGAAGAAACTTAAATGTGCTGATAATCTCAATACAGAAAAACCGACCACAAATATTTTGTAAGTTCTCAACCAGTATTCACTATTTCTAGTCAATAATCTTTACTAGATTATGTCTTTTTTATTAGATATTTTCTTCATTTACATTTTAAATGCTATCCCCAAAGCCCCCTATACCCTCTCCCTGACCCTGCTCCCCAACCCACCCACTCCTGCTTCCTGCCCCTGGCATTCCCCTGTACTGGGGCATATGATCTTCACAAGACCAAGGGCCTCTCCTCCCACTGATGGCCAACTAGGCCATCCTCTGTTACATATGCAACTAGAGACACAGCTCTGGGGGGTACTGTTTAGTTCATATTGTTGTTCCACCTATAGGGTTTCAGACCCCTTTAGTTCCTTGGGTACTTTCTCTAGCTCCTTCATTAGGGGCCCTGTGTTCCATCCAATAGATGACTGTGAGCATCCACTTCTGTATTTGCCAGGCATTGGCGTAGCCTCACAAGAGAAAGAGATATGTCATGGTCCTGTCAGCAAAATCTTGCTGGCATATACAATAGTGTCTAGGTTTGGTGGTTGTATATGGTATGGATCCCCGGGTGGAGCAGTCTCTGGATGGTCTTTCCTTCCATCTCAACTCCAAACTTTGTCTCAGTAACTCCTTCCATGGGTATTTTGTTCCCCATTCTAAGAAGGAGCGAAGTACCCACACTTTGGATTTCCTTCTTCTTGAGTTTCATGTGTTTTGCAACCTTATTTATAATAGCCAGAAGCTGGAAAGAACCCAGATGTCCCTCAACAGAGGAATGGATACAGAAAATGTGGTACATTTACACAATGGAGTACTACTCAGCAATTAAAAACAACGAATTCATGAAATTCTTAGGCAAATGGATGCATCTGGAGGATATCGTACTGAGTGAGGTAATCCAATCACAAAAGAACACACATGATATGCAATCACTGAGAAGTGGATATTAGCCCTGAAACCTAGAATATCCAAGGTATGACTTGCAAAACTAGATTATGTCTTAATTACTTTTCTCTTGCCATAAAGCAACTTGAAGGAAAGGTTTGACTTTAGCTCACAATTGAAAAGTGCAGTGAGGATGTTATGCTGAGGAAGTCAGTCAGGGTGAAGAAGTCAGTCAGAGTGAGGAAGTCAGTCAAGGAGAGGAAGTCAGTCAGAGTGAGGAAGTCAGTCAGAGTGAGGAAGTCAGTCAAGGAGAGGAAGTCATGGTGAGGAAGTCAGTCATGGTGAGGAAGTCAGTCAGGGTGAGGAAGTCATGGTGAGGAAGTCAGTCATGATGAGGAAGTAGTCAGTGTGAGGAAGTCATGGTAAAGAAGGCACAGTGGCAGGAGCTGGAAGGAGGAGCCCACTGTGTTGTCAAGAAGCAGAGAAAGATGTGTGCCGGTGCGCAGTTTACTTTCTCTTTATTTAGTCCAGAACTCAAGCTCAGGAAATGGAGCTGCCTAATTTAGGATGAGTCCTCATTCCTCATTGAACCCAATCTACATTAATTACTCACAAGTTTGCTCAGAGATTTGTCTCCATGGTGATGCTACATCTTATCAAACTGACAGTGAGTCTTAACCATCACAGATTACTAACATGTTTAAGAGATACATTCACTGTTCCCCCTGGCAAATACTTTCTGTTAAATAACTTGCATATTCTTTGTTGTCAATATTTTAGATGTGTGTTATGTCTTAACATTTAAAACCACTACTTTCTCATATGTGTTACCCTTGCCTTTTCTCTTTGGTCAATTATACTTTTGATTAAAAAGGGTTTGCCATTTGTAAATTTACAGATTTCATAGAAGCATATTTCAGCTCAATTTTCAATAGCTTACAGAGAACTTCTTTTTATACTTGGGAGACACTACTATAGAAACAGCTATCTCAGAGTGAAGGCAGTTTCCTTCAAGCCTGAAGACCTGAGATTCACATAACTAATGGTTTCAAGCTCCCATGAATCACACACATTCAAGACAAATAAAATGTAATATAAGTGAGAAACAGAGAAAAACACTAAGGTTTTATGAGTTTACTTCGAAATGTAAAATAATTATTTGACATGATATATCATGGACATTCACAGTTCACCTCAAATGCTAATCATAAATAATTTGAGGAAATGCTATACACTGACTATACTTTGCCTCTGTATTTAGTCACACATTAACAGTCTGATATAATACTGTGGAAACTAACTTATTAAGAATAGGATTTTATTTAGCTCATGTGCTGGGAGTCCCTTCCTAGATCAAGTGGTCTCATCGCCTACCAAGTTACATACAAGTCCTCACATGAAGCCTTCAGAAAGTGAATTCAGGTTACTCTCTTCCAAGCCACACACTATTATATTATTGAAAAAAATCATTTATTATATTGTAAATATATGGTAATATATAATATAAAATGTATATATTGTAAAATATAAAATAATTTTATTCATTCCTTAGGGAATATATGGACTTGTTATACCATACCAGTTGACATACATGTAGTTGTACAATAGTTGAAATAATGTTTTTAGGGGCTGAAGAGATGGCTCAGTGGTTAAGAACACTGACTTCTCTCCTAGATGTCCTGAGTTCAATTCCCAAGCAACCAGATGGTGGCTCACAACCATCTGTAATGGAATCTAATACCCTCTTCTGGTGTGTCTGAAGTCAGCAACAGTGTACTCACATATATAAAATAAATAAATAAATCTTTTTAAAAGAAGAAATAGTGCTTTTAAATGACTATATTCAACAACATGATATAAAAATAAAAAAATAGAATATTTGATTAAAATAAAAGCGTAATAGAGAGTATTATTATTTACATAACAGTGTAGGAGGAATGGTAATTAGTTTTAGAATCATGGAAAAATTGCATATGCAAAACTCCTGCTGGGGTTCAAACTACCTCTTAAAAAAATGATGTAACCTGTAATTTGTTTTATTAAATCCACTTGTCAAGAGCCAACTGGGTGAAGCTGAAAACTAGCAGGTGATCTTCCTGAGATGGGCCTGCTTTGGATTAAAATATCTAACAAATTTGTTCCTATAAGCAAAGCAGAGGAGAATTTCATTTTAGAAAACATTACTGCTATTAATATGTTTTTCCTATTACATATATATATATATATATATATATATATATATATATATATATTCACTAGGTATTAGCCCACAGTTTTGAGCAGATCTCTGCACACAACAAAGTATACTGTCTCATTGTGATACTATATAGACAAATAGATAGTTTCTCAGTTCTTAATGATAATCCTACAATAATTCCTAAAATTATATTAGTATTTATTAAGCTCCTTTATATTAGGACTGCTATGAATGAATGTCCTTTCAGATGTCAAAATTGCATTGAAAATTCTGCCAGTCTTTAAGTGTCAAGAGTTAATTGCTTCTGAGATAGCAAATAGGCATCTACAGGCATCTACAGGCATCTACAACTTAGAAAGCACTTTCCAAGAGCATTAAACAAAGATCATAAAAAGGGACCTAAGGATTTACCATAGGTGCAAGGACAGAAGATAGATTATTGACTATATGAAACTTCACTAATACCTTAGTCACGGAAATTATGTTTGTTTGTTTGTTTTGGGTTTTTTTTTTTTTTTTTTGAGACAAAAGTTTCTCCATGTAGCCCTGGCTATCCTAGAACTCACTCTGTAGACCAGGCTGGCCTCAAACTCAGAAATCTAACTACCTCTGCCTCCCAAGTGCTGGGATTAAAGGCATGCACCACCACTGCCCAGCAGAAACTATGGTTTTTAACTCTCCAGGAGCCTATAGAGCTGGCAACAGATGACGGATGTTCAGGTAGATAATTGCTTCTAATGGGTATGCGTGTAAACATTCTCTGTTGCAAACTTCTTATTCAATTTATGATTTGAATTTATGTGTAAACTTGTGATGAAAGTTTTACCAGGTGATCATGTATTTTGAAAGCGCTGAGAATATCCCCTGTTTTCTTAAGGCCCTTTCCTCTTTTTGCTTAGACAACTTTCATAGGAAACATTTCAGAACTTAGAAATACAAACTAAAACCACTTTTCAACGTGTCCATTTTCCTTCCTTTAACTTCAACTGGCAGGCTGGGAGCTAAAGTTTCTGCTGAGATAGAACAAAGGTATATTAGTTAATCCCAGGTTATTTTCTGATGAAGTGCTAAGCAGTTTCTTGACTCAGAGGAACTCAAAAGACAGGTCACCTACTGAAGCATAATGACTTAGACAGGTAGACACTTTATTATTATTTTACAGGAACCCTAAATACCTTGTAAGGCCAAGTCTTATCCCCACCAACGTTCTTCTTCTTCCACTGCCTCAAGAAAAACCAAGAAGAAAGAACAGTTGGGCTGGCCCCCAACATCTATTATTCCAAATAATGGGTACATTGTTGTCAACATTAAAAAAAACAAAAAAAAAAAAAAAAAAACAAGCTGGGGCTGGGCAAACGTAGACAGAATCATTCTGAGAAATCAGTGCCTTAATTTTTGAGACTTAAAACCATGAAATTTTAATTGAATCTAGAAAAACATATAAAGAGTCACATAAAATATCTTTTCTTGCATTCTTTTATTTTCCTTTTGCACTCAATGTAAACCTTTTGTACCAGAAACAACTGCTCTTGGACAAGACTGACTTGACAAGGCCATTCTCCAAACACTTCCCCTAGACATTCACTTTGTAACCCCGGGGGGACATATTTTTGATCCAATGGAAAATGTAGCTCTTCAGTAAATGACATTTGTTCATTAGAAGTGATGTGTTTCCCTTATAATCTATCTCGGTAGTCACAAAGATATTGGTAAATTTTACCAGTATTCCATAGGACGCTGTTAAAATTATTTTAGAAAGAAGACAAAAAACACAAACAGAATGCTTAACTTTTCATGGGCACTCTGATTTGGCAGCCATTTGAGGACGATAACATCTACTGGCTCCAAAGTTTTTGCTTCAGATTGGTCAACCAGTTATGTTTCATGTTGAAGAATAAAAAATCACTGAACTCTTCCTCACCCCAGAGCCCGACCCCTCCCATCTAGAGAGTGTTCCCAGAACATTCCTGAACTCTTCACCCTAGAATGCATTCCTGAACTCCTCACCCTAGAGTTCGAACCCTCCCAACTAAAGACTGTTCCAAGAACATTTTTGAGATAAGGGCCTCCTGGAACAACCTCAGAATGAACCGGGTACATTGCCAAATAATAGGACATGACCCCTTAGTTACGTAGAATCCCTTGGCAGAACCCCTTGTCCCTTGGCAGAACCCCTTAGTTATGTAAACTTGTACTTTCCCTACCCCGCTCTCCCCCCTTGAGTTTTCCTATATAAGCCTGTGAAAAATTTGGCTGGTCATCGATTCTCCTCTACACCATACTAGGTGCATGAGTTTCGACCCCAGAGCTCTGGTCTATGTGCTTTCTTGCTGTGCTTTATTAAATCTTGCCTTCAACATTTTGAGTTTGGTCTCGGTGTCTTCTTGGGTCCGCGGCTGTCCCGAGGCTTGAGTGAGGGTCTCCCTTCGGGGGTCTTTCAATGTGACAAATCTAGAGTAAATAAACCCCCCCATTTAGCTTGGGGGAAAAAAAGGCTCCATTGGAGTTGACAGAGAGGCTGGTGAGTAGAGATTATTTTGATGTCTGCTACCGAAATTGGCCTCTGTACAGAACCTTTTTTTAAAAAAAGGTCATTCTTGCTTTTTGATATTAGAATAGAGAAATATTGTGCAATTTTCCCATAACCACTTGATTCTTTTTTATCTGTTAGGATAAAGGAATGGCTCAAGAAGAAAACCACACTTACATGATTTTTAAAAAGGAAGAAAAAAAAAACAAAAAAAAAACAAAAAACGGTGTGGTTCTTCATCATTCTCTGGATGAAAGAAAAATTGTTTCTAGCTTCAATTTAGGAAGTTGTCATTCACAAATCTGTTAATCTATGCCTAAAGAAGTAGATCCAGCTTTTACGTTCCTGCCTAGAAGAGATTTTTAGTCCACACAACACTTCAGGAACAACTGCACCAATTATTCAAGACTCTTAATTTGCTTAGCTCTGTTCTATTTCTTAGACCATAGAACAATCACTCTTAAAGAGACAATAATAGTAAATGTTATTTCCTGTCATGTTACCAAATTCAGTGAAATATTCTAAGAATGTTAACAATTTAATTAATGCTGGGCGGTGGTGGCGCACGACTTAATCCCAGCACTTGGGAGGCAGAGGCAGGCGAATTTCTGAGTTTGAGGCCAGCCTGGTCTACAGAGTGAGTTCCAGGACAGCCAGGGCTATACAGAGAAACCCCGTCTCGAAAAACAAGCAAACAAAAAATTTAATTACTAATAAACCTTTATAAAATAAGTAAGCACTGTTGTTTACAACATGCTACCGGAAGGGGATGGGGGATCAGAAACAAAAGGTGTGGCAGTCTTTCCAAGGTTACAGAACAGAAGGAGAAAATGGTGTTGGGACTCTACCATTTACTCATTTAGAACTTAATTCCTCTAGAAACATAAGGCTGCACTGTAGAACACCAATAGCTTATGAATTGAAGGAAACAGGAAATATTAACATTTCACTCAAGAGTCCTTCAGAGCCACCTTTCAAAACCACATTGTACCCTTCCCCCCAGCCTTGAGCGTGCTGACTCAGACCTTGTTTCAGCCACAGTAGACTGGCCCACCTAGGGGGGAGTCTTCTGACCTAGGTAAAGTTATTGTCTGCCACATCTACAGCTTCCTGCAAGAAGCCACTACCTGCTGAGCAGCTGAGCTTGTCTTCCTGACAAGATCCGGGCAAAGGCAAAGCGAGGGGTGAGTCTCTCCCCCTTTAAATTCAGACCCTAGAATTAAAGCAATGAGCCTTGATCAGAGCACTTTGTCTTGGCTCCTTATTTCTGTCGCTGGTCCTTCCCATCCATCCCCAGCTTTCCTTTTAGGAACCCAGGAACCTGTGGCCACTGGCGACTACACCACATGACGCCACTTTAAAACGTCTAAAATTTAAAGGGTAAATATGGAAAGAGAGAAGGTAGAAGACCTATTCCGGAGTTAGAGGTAAGAACTGACAGTCATTGTAAATGAGCAATATTTCCTTAACTAATGTAAATGTGCTAAATTAAATTATAACACTGGATGCTAAGCCTGGTGGAGAAACTGGAATTCCTTAGTCTGCATGTTTGAAACATACTTTACACCTTCATAAGTTCCCCCCCCCCACCCCAGGGGGAAAAACAAACAAACAAACAAATCATTGCATACTTCGTATCGTCTCTGCAGATAAATTTGCATAGCACTTCTTATCCAGTGACAGTGATACTGTTTGAAGTTTCTCATCATAGAGGAAATCAATACAGGTAGTTTGAATCTGACTAAAAGAAGAAAAATTGCATGTAAGACACTGTAAGATTCTAGAATCCCCTTATTTTATGTCTTCTATCATGAGCAACTAGAAAAATGCCGAGAATAAAATGCCTGCATGTGTGTGGGCATGCTTATGTGTGTATATGTGTATGCATGTATGTTTGTATATGTGTGTATGAATATGTGTACATGTGTATGCTCAGGTATGCGTGTTTATATGTGCAGATATGAGAACATGTGTGTATGTTTGTGCACATGTATATGTATGAATGTGTGAATATATGTGTATGTAAGAAAGTACCAATGTCTTTTAAAGCCTATTTTAGGTAGCAGTAATAGCTAAGACTTTGCATTTAATTGAAAAATTTGCATTAAAATACTTTTGCAGCTTTCTATATGAAAAGATTTAATGTTTCGTATTGTCTTAAGGAACAGGTGCACCAAGACTCAACTTTCCCATGTACAGTTTAAAGTCCTTCCTCCACAAGTTTATATCACATTATAACTCAGAAGCACTAGTTTTCATATTATTTTTCAGCTTTAGAATTACTGATTTGAAGGTATGAAGTGTCTTGTTCATTCATCTCATTTGTTGCACATAATCCAATGGCCGGTTTCCCTGAATATTTTCATGACTCTGCTGTTTTTTTTTTAAATTGTCATTAACTTAAATATAAGACAATGAGTGTAAGCAAAGGGGTGACCTCCTGTAGAAAGAGTTCTATTTTAATCCATTCAGCTAATGCAATCATACTTTACTAGAGAAAAATATTGTGACACAGAGCCTCATCAGAAAATCCAATACTATGCTATCTTTTGTATATTTTTTCCAATTTCTATTTCCCACTGTGCTGTTCTTTGATGATCTCCTTCACACCTATCTCATTTTAGGGCTTTGCTTGTAAGTATCTGCACCACCTGCTCTAGTAAATCATTTTCAGTTTAAAGAAATCTGTGCTTCTGTTACAACAAAATTATCCCTTCCTGAAAGAATCCTAAGTAAGGCACAGAAGAGATTTTTTAAACACTGGGAGGCTGGAACTAGAAATATAACAAGAAATCTACAAAAGTCACAAATATTTGCATACATACAGAAGCATGAAATAAACACTGTATTGGGAGTTAAAAAATGAAGAGCTTAGGAGTGTAGATCTGGGGTCTCCAAGATACCCATTTTGCTTCTTATTTGCTAGGATTAAGTTTTATTATAATCCTATATAATTTTATTTATCTTTCCTCTGCTTTCATTTTCTTATGTGGACATAAAGTAGTGCCATACTATAAAACATTTAGTAATGTAAATATGTATTCAGTTCTTAAGATATGCCCGCTTTCAATGTTAGCTCCTGTTATCTTTTAGGTTAGTCATTTCTAGTTTGGAAAAAGACATATAGACTGGAATTACTCAGCAAGATTTGTACACATGCCCCCTATGCTATCCCACTCTTAAGCTCTGTAGTTAGTATATGATGAGGAGTCTCAGAATTTATGCAAGAAAAAAAAATAAGAAGCATAATCATCTTATACAGAAATCTCTCCGGGGCCACTGAAGACAAATCAAGAAGTTGATTGCAGAAATCCAGATGATGTAGTATAAGAAACCTGCAATCATGAGAATAGAAAAGACAAGATGGGCACAGAATGCAGTTATGAAAGTTAAAAGACTAGAGATTTGTCCCTTATGTGAATACAGAACAATACCCAGGTTTCTGCCTCAGGGATCAGAATAGAGAGCAACCACTCCTCAAGAGCAATTTACACATGGAGGAGAACACACAGCATTCATCTTCTTCCTCACTAGTAAACTAATAAAAAACAAGCTCAGAAGTGCACTTCTCGGGTGATGCTACAAAGCAGAACCCAACAAGAGCAGGTGTGAATTCTGTTACTCTGGACAGAACACACATCCATTTTTCAGCACCTGGAATTCCCCTAGTTACTCCTCTCAGAGATCAGAGAACCTGTATTGCATGGAGGTATACGTTCTGTGCCTCTGAGTAATGTCAAAATTCAGGGACATCTGTAATTCTCCCAGCAATGGTTTCCTGAGGATGCCCACATCCTTAGTGTTTCAGCAAAGCAAGCTACCCAGGAGTGAGCTTCTATATTAGCGTTCTCAGCTGCAGCTTAAAACTGGAACTTAACACACAATACAGGATGGAGGATGCCACTGAAAAGATGCACACTGTCTTCCTGCGCAGGCCTACTTTGCTTATGACAGCAGGCTTTGGTGGAGAAGGTATCATGTACAAAGCAAATGACCAGTTCTCTCTCAGTGGATGGGCAGTGCTTATAAGATGGGAGATGAATCACAATTGAGGCCTTCAAAGATGTAGGAGAAATAGGTCATTCCAGGACCCAAGATTGAAAGAAAGAATCAAGAAATAATATATTTCCACAGGTCACGCACCATGCCGCAATGAACAAGATCAATTCATGCAGCAGGGTAGCAAGATCTAAAATTCCAAATAAATCCACGAGACAGTGGCACCTAGAAATTGTACCTGATTCTTGGAGAAAATTGATGTAATGTGACATAGGGACAGTGAAGCCAACGAAGTTCTTATTGTAATGATAGAACTGAATTCTGAAATTAAGCACAGCAGGGGAGAAATGGATCTAGCACAGATGTCAAAAGCTATCATTGGCTTCTGTGATAAAACATTTTTTCTCTCTCTCTCTTAAGCTCAGGCCAATGGCCTATGTAGGTCAATGATGTCGAGCAGGGTAAAAAACAAACATCACAAGTGCTACTGTCTCTCTGAGGAGGCTTTGAAATGTTACAGACATTCCAAGATTCTTTTTTGCTAGCAAATATTTTCAATTGTCAATAGAGTCCAGAATCTGCCATGCTTTTCAATAATTACATTTCTCAGGGAAAAAAAAGAGATTTTTAAAAAGCCCCTCAAATAATAAATATTTCAGATCAGCTCCACTTAACATAGTCTTCCTGAATAGGTAACAGGGTCCAACATGGTGTTTAATAAAAGAAGCTTGCATGCCAATAATGTGCCTAGAGTTCTATTTGTGATTGTGTTGTTTGCCTTGGTTTCTAATTCTTGTTTATCTTGTTCATCTCTATTTTGGCATATGTTCTGATTATCCTGAAATCTCTTTTGCTCTGGCATGTTCCATCTTTCCACAGGAAGAGAGGTATGGAAATTTGCCTCTGATGTTTTAACTGATTTTTGATTGATTCCCTTCTTATCTTAGTACCACAAGCCCCAGTTTGGTATTGAACACAGACTGACAAATTCTTCTGTCATCTATAGTTGTTTCCAAAGAAGGGACAAGCACGAGGCTGTGATTTTACCTTTTTAATAAAAATGATATGTGGTCACAGATAACCCATGCATCATTGTGTTTATTTATTTATAGTAAAGAAAGCATACATAATTGATATCTTACTTTAGAACAAGTATTTACCTGTGTAATATAATTTAAAAGCTGTGCCCTTTGATCCCAAATGTTGAAAATCTTTAATAAAACCCTGAGACATTTCATAATTAGATGTATTTTCAAGTCCCCTTAGGGTCTTCTTCCTTAAATGAAATCTGTGAAATATAAATAACTCTCAGAGAGAAAATATATATTAAGAGAGCTATTCTTGGATATTTTCCTATGAGGCAGTGAATTTACTCCTTGAGATAAATCTTAGAAATTGAACATATAAATAAGGTTGTGCAAATAGGATTAGAAGTTTACCTATGTTTTATTGTTTTGTGTCTTGACCAAAGTTCACTTAGCCCTTAAGTCAGCTCTATGAAATCTCAATTATCTCTAGAAGCAAGTTGGAAAATCAGGATTTGAGAAGGGCAAGGATGAGCAAGGTCAGACTCTGAGAACGGTGCTGTTCATATATAGTAATATTCATCTTTGAGCCCATCATTGGTGAGTTCATTCAACATTGAATGAAGGTCCTGCATTTTTTTCTATAATATGAGAAATAATGAGAATTTTATGAGTTTTTTTTTTTCAAACTCTGCAGTCTAATCAGAGAACTAAGGTAGGAATGCTATGGTCACTCTAAATGAGTAACAAAACTGAAGTTACACAGACTTGACAAGATGGAGTCATAGGGACAAACAAAACTAAGTCCAAAGTGTGGACAATGTTAAATTCATAGGAGACTCTTGCTTTGGGCTAAGGTTCTGCCCCAAGGCCCAGGAGACCTCATCAGACTAGAGGGAAGTAGCCATGCTGACCAAACAAACTAAAAGAACTCTGTAGCAAGCCAGCTATCCAAGAAATTGGAGATTCACAGTTGCCTATCAGCAAGCAATGAGCATTTGTCCTGATTACTTGATTATGGGGTGAAAAACAGCTATGTGTGCTTTAATCTGTAAGGAAAGTCACTGAAATGACACTCGCCTGCTTTGTACTTCCTAATTCTGTTCCTTGCATCACTTTTTCAAAGATTTTTTTTCCTATTTAAAAACTAAGAATTTCTGTGTAAACAAAATATAATAATATTGGGATAGTAATGTCTTTGACCTGTGGGTGACCACAATTATTCATACTTATAATCAACTAAGTACCTTCATAATTACAGTGATGTTGTATCCATTAATCCATTAAGGTTACAATTACAGTATCGCACTGGATGATGTATTGTTAGACACCAACACAGGGCCTGAACCATAGGAGATGACCAGACAGTAACAAAATAAACTCCAGAAGAGCAATAAGAATAGGAAAACCACACAGAAATAAAGTATCACAAATAATACAGCCTAAATAACAAAGCCTAAAGCATAATAGCACAAGACTCTTATGTGGCCATACTGGCAATGTCTAGTTCATCTAAATGAGTCCAACTTTTTAGAAACTAATTTAACCATTCCCCAAAATTTTATGTCTTGGTATTCTTTGAGTGGCCAATTGAATGGGATTTTATCTCACAGAAATAAATGTATTGTTAAATTATTAAATGACCATTATGTCTTTATAGTAGAAGTCACAAATATTAAGGCAAATGCCCACCAATCAACTGAGAAATTGTTTATAGAGCATCTACCTAAAGAATTAATATAAAGGGGCTCAACAATGTGTAATAGTTAATAAAGTATATATAGTTAATAATAGTATATAAAGTGAAAGGTTTAAAATCTTTTAAAAATCTTTTAAGTTTTTTTTTCAGTTTTTAGAAAGGACAGCAAGTGTTTACCATAAAGACAGATTGAAAGTAGCTCATTGTCCACTAGAGAAGATTGCTTTTTTAATAACATGACACATTTCATTTGATTTTTAGCTGAAATGCACCAATACTTCTATACATTGTCTCTAAGAATTGGCCAATGACTTAGACCCACCCTTCTCTCTATAGTAGGAAATTTCATCTGAGAAAACCCCATAGAGACGGACCATCCACACAACTCATGAATTAATTTGCTGCCAGCACTGACAAGTTTCACCCTCATCCCTGACAGTATTGGTCTGACTCTCCTAACCCAGACTCATAACTTCTCTTTCAGTGTCAGGGGCAAGCCTGTTACTAGACTTATCCACAAAGAGAAGTGATGAATCTACTGTCTATACTACTACTTAGGGGATAAATAGGGTAATTGGTACTACGCCCGTGGGCACTACTATTGTTATAAACAAGATACAATTCATCTAACCTAAGATCTGTATCTAAAAAATAGTGACCCTTAGCATAATCATCAGGCAAATATGAGTTCTTTTCCTTCCACATAACTACCATCTGTGTCTGGAAAGTATAACTAAATGCTGACAAGGGTAGTTCATTCCTGAGGATAGAATGGGGTGTAACAGTTCTCCTTGGAGTTATCCCTAAGGAGCTCTTGATGGTCCAAGGTGACCTTATGTGCAGCTTCACTGAGCTCCTTTAAGCTTGCAAACTCTGAGTTTTGTTCCAACATATAGTATTGGAGAACACTATGGTAAAATCTAGTCATGGATAATATTATGTGAATTATAAAATATATTCTTTGACATCCATTAGATTGAAACAGTTCTAAAATCAGGTGTTCGGAGACCTTGACATCAGTTAAAACCAATGTACTTTCTCTTATGTTTCTTCAAGGTGACAACAGCCTTGTCACTCTCACCTGGAGTACAGCTTTTCCCTTTGAGCTTCATAGGAAACACACAAGTCTGTGGCTTTGTCCTTAGTCTGACTACTGAGGTAAAACAACATTTGATGTTTGAAGCCTTTTAGAAGGCTTTTCTCTGTGTCATTTTTGTGCCCTAGGTTTTTTGCTATGAAAATTTTTCTTCTAGAAGTTTCATGGGGCTTCTTCAGGAAGAAACATAGAGCTTGGTTTCATCTCTTTCTTTGATGTTTTGTAACATCAAGGATCATTTTATTGATACTGTCCGTTTGTTTTTTGCCACTAGTTTTTGATTTGACTCTAGGTCTCTGGACTATCTTGTCTCTGCTTCTTGATTCAGACATGGGCTGCTTCTTATGGAGTGGGCCCTGAGTCAAATCAGACATTTTTTTTTTTGCTACTCCTTCAAATTCTGTACAAACATTGCCCTAGTATATTTTATAGGCAGGACAGAATGTAGGTCAAAGGTTTTATGTCTGGGTTGATGATGCTTACATTTCTCTTTCGGTAGCTCACAAGGTACACTCACTCATCCCCTCACCAGTGAAAGGAGAATATAGGCATGAAGGCTCTGTATAAACCCCAGTTCAACTTCTCCATATTCAGTGAGTTGTATGGCTGTTGTCCCCCTGGCAGTTTGTTGGATTAACATAGTAAAAATGGCCATCCTACCAAAACTAATTTACAGATCAAAGACAATCTCCACCAAAATTCCAACACCATTCTTTACAGACCTTGAAAGGGCAATTCTCAACTTAATATGGAAAAACAACAACAACAAATAAAAACAAGGTACCTGAAACAATTCTAAACAACAACTGCTTGAGGCTCCACAATTCCTGACTTCAAGTTGTACTATAGAGCTCTGATAATAAAAACAGGGCAGTATTGGAATAAGAATAGATACATTGATCAATGGAATTGAATTGAAGACAAGACATAAATCTTTGAATGAGTGATTTTTGATAAAGAAGCCAGAAATACACACAGAAACAAGACAGCATCTTCAACAAATGGTACTGGTCAAACTGGCTATCTGCATATCGAAGAACTCAAAAAGATCCATTCTTATCACCCTGCACAAATCTCAAGTCTAAGTAGATGGGAGACCTTAACATAAAATCAGATACACTAACACTGATAGAAGAGAAAAGCCTTGAACTCATTGGCCCAGACACACTTTATAAACAGAACACTGATAGTGTTCTAAGTACTAAGGTACTAAGAACAACAATTAGGAAATGGCACCCCATGAAACTGAAAAGCTTCAGCTCTTTCAATGCAGATTGTTACCCTTGCTACTAAGCTTATAGTCTACCATGTCTGGATAGCTCTCCTGAGCTCAGCACAAAATTGAGGACTCCCTTTTCTTAGCTGGGTTTTCTTTTCTCTGCCTGATCTGGAAAGCGCGACCACCAATCTTCTACCTGAGAAGTGTCATATAGTCTTTGGTAAAAATAACAGGCTCACCTTCCCCTCGCCAGATAAAAACCTGCTTCAGCAAGCACCTGGGATTTCTGAAATGTCTCTCCATGCAAATTGGGTTTTCCCTGAGCCTTCAGCCTCACCCAATGAAACTTAAGTATAAGAAGGGCTTGCTAAGGTTTGTATTTATGTATAGACCTTGATTCACCTGGAATAAAGTGCATGTGTTCAAGCGGGTTCATTGAATATCATCTAAGAGAGCTATGACATTAAAAACCTTGGAGAGGGCCTTCTAGCCCTGGCTTTCTGCCAGGATCCTGCTCATCCACCCACTCGGGACTCGGCGTCATCTTTCCCTGCATGGTATACAGCAATGACTGGACTTTTCCGGGGAAGAAAAGGAAGACGAAGCCACACAGATAGACACCAGCATCTGAAGATGCTACACTGAACTTTGCTGAAAACAATGTCTTAAGGCTTCTGTGTTGTAGTACTCTGCTACTCAGAAGAGGATCATTAGATTTCCTTCTTTCACAGGACTTTCCCCCTGTTTGTTTCTTAGTTTTTTGGTTTTTGTTTTGTTTTGTTTTGTTTTGTTTTGTTTTTTGTTTTTTGTTTTTTGTTTTTTTTCTAATTTTTTGTTAGTTGGGAGGGGTGGGGGTGGAGTGTTCATTTTTTGATGGAGATGAAAATTAGATGCTGCTGCATTCTTGCATCTTGGCACCTAACCTCTTCTGGTCCTGATGCTGAGACCATGCACACTGCAGACTGAACGTCTTTCAGCCCTTTCAGGCTATCAATTCAAGCATCTGTCCTCAGCTCATTAGAGAAATCTTTCCGTTTAAAAGAAAATGAAGATATAAAAATAAATGTTAATGGGCCTGTGAGACTATTGGTAGCACTGTCCCGTTAAAGCAAGAGTCAAATTTTTGGAGTTGTTGAAATCATGAGTTATCCCAACCTGGTTTCTTCACTTCTTTCTTGTTCTTTCTTAAACAGAAGACTGCTCTTATATATGTGACAGCACATTAAACATGGTATAGAAACGAGGACCCTTTGCCTAAAGCCTCTTTTTATAGAGTTTTGCTAGGTAAGTGGTTATATTATTGACCCTGAATAGGACACAAAGCCAAGTGTTTTCAACCCCCATTTGTTGGCTTCACCTTTTATAGTGAATATTTATTCTTTTTACAGCTGCTTTCTACTTACTACTTTAAGAGAATTGTATTAGGCTTAGACCTAATTACCAACACACACACACACACACACATACACACACACAAATAAATAAAAATACTTTTTAAAAAAATATTTTTTATTATTACGTATTTTCCTCAATTACATTTAGAATGCTATCCCAAAAGTCCCCCATACCCTCCCCCCCCACTTCCCTACCCACCCATTCCCATTTTTTGGCCCTGGCATTCCACTGTACTGGGGCATATAAAGTTTGCGTGTCCAATGGGCCTCAATACTTTTAAAAATCAGAATTCAGTTAAGAAAGTACTTGTCTTGTAAGCAAGCATGAGGACATGATTTCAGTCAACACAATCTATGTATTTTAAAATAGCTCTCTGTGCTAGTCCATATTTTTAAACCTGGTATTGTGGTAGCAGAGTCAGCTAAATCCCTGGGGCTCACCAGTCATCCAGTCTAGCCTACTTGGTGAATTTCTAGGCATCAAGAGTCACTGTAACTTGAAAATTATAGATAACACCTGTGAAACTTTGACACCTAATCTAAACCTCTGCCTTCCACTCTTGTGCATATATTAGCATATGCACATATACATAAATGAACTTGCATACCACACACAGACAAAATAAATTAATGGATTAGACATAAAATAGGCATTTAAAAGCATGATGAGGAATATATTTACTACAGACAGAAACTGTTAAAAAGAAATTAAAGGTTCAAAATTCACAGTAACCTAATTAAATAATTCCAACCTTGCCTATATGCAGATGCTACTAGAAGTACTAAGCACACACATTAAAGATATTAAGCATACAAAATATTCAAACACTTCCAGAACTGTCTAAATAACTAAAATATACTGACTAGCATTAATAGATTAGACATTTCAGAGGAAATGTTTTCTAAGGATGCAAAACGTGCAAGTTGTGATTCTGCCATACGAAACACAAAAACACTGAAAATATGTCACTGGGTATTGAGGACTTGTGGGAACAGCTTGAAGTCACATTATGAAAGAATTATTGGTATCACCAAGGTACAAAAAGAGTGGGGATAATCAGCAAATATTAGCCGAAATTATAACTAATATTTTGTAAAGTTAATTAACTACAAAGATCTAGCTTGACAAGGGTTCAAGTACCCTCCCTCTAAACAAGACTAAGAAGCAACCAGAGGAGCTGTGCAAGTGGAAATTACAGTATGCAAGACAGCAAGGTTCTTGGTGGAATAAGTTTAAGCCAAAAGAGAGGACAGAATTAATTCTGTTAAAGTATTTTTTAAAATAAAAATAAAAGCAACAATGACATTGAACATTCCGACAACCAAAAATTTAATCTCAGCAAAAACGATGTTCTTAGTAAAATTAAGACTTTATTTTTCAGATACACAAAAATGGAATGGATTCATGACTAGCATTACTTCACAGCAGCAAATGATGTAAGACATCCAACATCCAGCATGATGAGACTTCAAGAATATAAGAATGGCCGCTAATATATATTGTTAGAAAAACAAAAAGGACTGAATATGGATATTAGTGGAAATTTATATGTGATAGTTCTTACAGTTTAAAGTTTGAAAGCAAAAATGTGGAGTTTGAAGAAGTATAAATTTTACTAAGATGCTACAGTGAAAAAAAAAACAGTTTGGTAGTCAATTAAGGACATATAAATACACCAAAATAGAATATCCACAAGTACTCACTCAGGCACAGTCTGGTGATTCTTGATAAAATTACAACACAAAATCCTTAAACCTACTATCAGTTGGAATATGTTTGACAGGCCTTGAACATTAAGTATTAAGTCTCTTCTTCCAAAGATATCACTAAACATGCTAACTAGGAAAGGGAAAAATCTAATAGAGACTCAACCTTAGACAAAGAACTCAGACAACAAGAAGTAGGAGAAATAGTTTTCCCAGAAAAGAGCTTGCAAGTTATATATAGACTCTATGTTGTGTCTTTATATTTAGGAATAACTACATAGATATATATAGAGAGATAGATGATACAGATATAGACTATAGATAGATGATAGATGGACATAATATATATGTATATATTTAGATAATAGACATAGATATATAGATATAGATATTATAACACACACTATATATCACACTGGGTATATATAGAGCTATAGTGTGTGTGCGTGTGTGTGTGTGTGTGTGTGTGTGTGTTTGAGTTGTGTTTGGTTCTATACTAGGTTTTGGCACAGTCATCGTCAGTGGTAGACTCCTGCTCATGGCATGGGTCTCAATATTGACAGATCATTGTTTGGCAACAATTTCTGTGACACCTTTACTACAGCACATTCTCTTGGTAGGACAAGTTGTAGCTTGAAGGTTTTGAGTCTTGGTTGACATTCTAACCCTTCCACAGTATGTCTCTTCTGATTATAGGAAGTGGCCAGGTTCCACAACTCCCCTTACTAGAAGTCTTAACTAGGGTCACTCTCAGATTCCTGGAAGTTTCAATTGCACGAAGTTTCTACCTCTCCCCTGAAATGCCCCCTAATCTCTCTAGTGTCTCCAACACACTCTCCCTAGGATAATTGTCATCAGAGAGGCTCTATCTAGCACAGAATCAACTAATATGGGGTCATAGGGGCTTACACAGTCTGAATTGACAAGAGTGAGCCTACATTGGACTGACATAAGCCCTTTGCATACATGTTACTCTTATGTAGCTTGGTCTTCCTGTGGGACTCCTAACAATGGAAGCCAGGGCTATTTCTATCTCTTTGTCCTGCTTTTGAGACTTTTTCTTCTCCCAGGATCAGCCCATCCAGTTTTAGTATGAAGGGCTATATCTAGTCTTATTGCAACTTGATATGTCATGTTTGGTTGATATCCCTGAGAGGCCTGCTATACCACAATGGCTATGACAGCAGTAGGCAATATACTTCAGCTCCATTATAATCTCATGTGACCAATTGTAATATAACACTCTATCATTGACTAATATAGAGTCATGCTAACATGACAGTGACTTCTGTCTAAACTTGCTATTATAAATTTCCATAGAATGAGATTCAGTTTGTGTATCATTAGAAGTCAGATCACTGGTTGTCTGAGAGAGAGGGGAATGTGAACAACATACCCTATAGGATGTAGTTGTTTCAGTGGTCATATACATGTGGCAAAACTTAAAACTGTATACATTTTCAATGTGTCCATTTTATTGTGTGTACACTCTACTTTAGTGAAGACAAAGCTACTGAGAAAGATCCCAAATGTTTTACAAACCTAAATCCTAAATACAAAATTAAGGGAGTTTTGGAAAACTAAAAGGATCGCATATGATGGGAGTGAGATTCGGGTCTGAGGTGATCGCACTGGGGATGCTGTGCATCCCCGCTCGTGAGGTCATGAAAGCTGATTTTAGCCACGCTCAGAATGGGTATTCCACTCAGACAAAGCAATCCCTGCTCTTGTAATGGAGTCTATGTTTGAACAAATTGAGTGTAGGTAGAGAAAATATAACAAAGAAATGTAGTGATCAAAAATATAAGTATTGTCCTGCCCATCATGCTTCTGTGACATTGTGAACCTCAATTTCTGGGACACACAGCTGCCATTGAGACAGAAATATAATCTTGGATGGTTTGATAAAATGCACTCAGTCAGTAGAAAGAAGCGGATGTGCATGGGGTGTTCACACGAATTCTACTGGTAAAAACTATTTCAGCCCACTATCACCTCTGCCTTCATATTATTTATATACCAGACTTCTTTTGAAGGGGAAAAAGAGTGGGAGGTTGGGGGAAAAAATTGAACCTGGCCTGGGCAATGTGACAGATGATGTCAGGGTCTTGCGCGCGCCCCCAACTCGCCAGCAAGAACGACGCTGCTACAGGATCCTTCTGCACACGTTTATTCAGTCCTGTTTCTTCTTGTTTATATCTCCCTTGTTTATATCTCCCCTGTTTATATCTCCCTTGTTTTTATATCTCCCCCCTAATAGTAATCCTCTCTCGAATAATAATCCTCCCTCTAACCCGGGCCTCTCACTCTTATATACTCTCAGTTCCCATCCACGCACAGCAGGCCACGCCACCTCACCAGGCACGCAGCTTCAGCTAATCAGGGCAGCAGGGGCAAATCTCCATCAAATTGGATTCACCTGTATCCTGGTACACCTGCGCAGCACTCAAGATGTTTGTGTCTTATATGAGGAAGTCAGGTGCAAGTCATATGACTTAGCTGCAGTCCCTGGCGCCTTTGGGACTGCCGCCACACCCGCTCCCCACAATTCCCCCTTTTTTCTTTTTTGGCAGAGAGAATGTCTGTAGATAGCCCCTCGCAACCATGCCCCTTACCTGTCTTTGGGAGACAAACAGCATTGGTTTGATCCCTGTCTTAGGTTGGTGACATGCCCAGGGAGTCTTATCACTGACTACCTCTCTATCATGCCAAGCCACACCTGGGGAGATTGTGTTTTGCTTGTGGCAGGTGCATCAAAAGGCCAGGATGTTGATAATCTATGGCCAGATCTTAATTGCTGCAAGCAAGCCTCATGGGTGAAGGTAGAGGTCTGATCCCCAGTGTGCAAGCATAGGGGCCCTACACAAAACCATCCCTTGGGCTCATCACCCAGAGAGGTCTTGGCCAGCTCCCGTGTCGTTTTTCCTGGGGGAAGGGAACTAGGACACTGAACCTTCATGCAATCAGACGTGCCTTCCACAGGATGCCAACAGCAAGCTATCCTCTGTGCAGTGCTTAGCCTCGCAACCCATGGCATAACGCAGCATAATTTCTTTTAGAGCGGCAAACCGAATCTGAGGAGATTGTCCCGCCTCCACTGCAGCAAAAGCCTACGCTACCATGACAAAAGTGCGGGCCGCACACTCTGCACCTAACACATGTGCCAAACACAAAACACACTATAACAAGCATACATCCCAGGGCTCTCATCCCCACTCATCTTCCCTGAAGCAAGGGATAGATAGCCAGAGGGGCTATCTCTTTAAGGGGAATTCAGGGATCAAAAAGCGTGGAAAATTTTGAATGTCATGTCGAGCTGGTATCGGCTTCTGGAATACCGAAAGGATCTCTCATCTCGGCTCCATCCTTTGTGCTTGTGGGATCATCCACCACATCCACAGGGGCAACTGGATCAGGAGCCTCATTCTTGCAGCGTCTCACCAATCTCTCCAGCACCCAAAGAGGTTCCGTCTGGTCCTGTGGAAACACACAAACAGACCCTCTCGCCCACGTCAACACCTGATCTGGTCGATCCCCAGGGGAGATGGACACAATACCTCGTGGTGATGAGACCATAACCTCAATCACCTGTGTGTCCATCTGGGGAGTCAATATGAGAGTCAAGTTTTCACTAACTTCCCCTCTGTTGGGCAATGATTTCCAAGCCCTTATGGCAATCTGATTCACCTGCTCAAACACCTGCAGTGGATATCCTGTTTGTTGTTGTGCAAATCGACCTTGATCAAGCAGCATATCTCTATCCCATGCAAATTTAGCTTGATCAGTGAAAATAGGACATCCCAGCAAGGAGAATCTATCCTCTTTCCAGACCTCCGGACAGAAGGTCTGCCCATAGATGGCTGACGAGGAGGCATAGGGAGGGGGAGCAAAAGCTAATTCGCCTTCCTCCTCTGCCTCAACTCTTTTATTTTGTCCTTTCTGTCCACCTGATAACACTGTGTCTCCTTTCTTTTTCCTTTTTCTTTTTAAGCCCTTCTCCTCTTCCGACATACTTTCTTGTTGCTCTATAAGGATTTTCTGACCTGTCTTGACTGCCTCTACACACAGTTTCAAACAGTAACAGAGTCCATATATCAGAACAAGCAAGACCAAAACTATCAGACCTACCCACAAAGGGTCAACGGGAGAAAAAAGCATAACTACTCAGCGAGGATCTCTTGATCACTACACTGAGGTTATCATAGTTCCTTAACTTGTCCCCAAACCGGGAACCTTAACTTGTCCCAAAGCCAGGAACCTTTCGTTACCTTGTGCCTGCTTCCTGGCAACTTTATGCTCGCCTCTATTTTATCCGAGGTCCTTCCCAAACTCCTGGGTTACTTTGTGCCTACTTCTTGGCAACTTTATGCTCACCTCTATTTTATCCGACGTCCTTCCCAAACTCCTGGGGTCGCAAGTTTCACTCACCGTGAACTTACCCTGCCGGCAACCACTGACTGCTGAAAGTTCTGAACTCGGTGGGGGAGTCGGTTCCCCGTACGGGCCACCAATTGTCGCGCCCGCTCTCGACCAGCAAGAACGACGCGACCACCAGTCCTTCTAACAGCAGTTTATTCAGTCTTCATCTTTCTTCTTTCTCTTCATCAGTACCGTTCCCCAGCTGAAGAGTTCTGAATCCACGCCAGATCCTTCTCAACAGTCTGTTTCACAGGAACCTTTATTAACCCCTTCTTCCCCGTTATGCAGTTCTGAATCCTCCCTGTAGCAGGGGGTCTTCGCTCTTGCCTGAAGATGTTTCTTTTCCCGGGTTTCGGCACCACTTCTTGCGCGCGCCCCCAACTCGCCAGCAAGAACGACGCTGCTACAGGATCCTTCTGCACACGTTTATTCAGTCCTGTTTCTTCTTGTTTATATCTCCCTTGTTTATATCTCCCCTGTTTATATCTCCCTTGTTTTTATATCTCCCCCCTAATAGTAATCCTCTCTCGAATAATAATCCTCCCTCTAACCCGGGCCTCTCACTCTTATATACTCTCAGTTCCCATCCACGCACAGCAGGCCACGCCACCTCACCAGGCACGCAGCTTCAGCTAATCAGGGCAGCAGGGGCAAATCTCCATCAAATTGGATTCACCTGTATCCTGGTACACCTGCGCAGCACTCAAGATGTTTGTGTCTTATATGAGGAAGTCAGGTGCAAGTCATATGACTTAGCTGCAGTCCCTGGCGCCTTTGGGACTGCCGCCACACCCGCTCCCCACATCAGGGTGCTGAGAGACCCAAGCATGCTCCAGAGCTCAATGTGCTGCACAAGATTTCAGGATGGAAGATCTGTCTGTGGCTCCTTGGTCTTCTCTGTAAATAAGGTAGTGAACAAAAGACTGTCTGGGTTGGGGAGGTCCAAACTTACAGATGGCACGAATTCTGCTTTTCAGTTTCAAGAAAGCCCATTCCAAATATTCATTTTTTTAAAAAAAAAATAAATGACACAAATGCAACAATGTCATGTGATATTGGGTTGCTCGTAACAGGTACAACAATTCTGACAAGCAATGATAAAACAGAGCTACATAACAACATGAGTGCGAATATTTTCCATCGTACAATTCCCTGTCATCAACCGGCCTCAGTGTAAGAGAATCATGCTGTAATTTAGTTTGTGATGCAGTGAGATCACCTGAATTGGTCAGAGTTGTCTGCAATGCATATTTTACAAGTGCTGATTGAGGTCTCGTGCCTGGACTCGGAAAAGACTGAGTTTTATCTCTGATTCCAAAATAGAAATCACTTCTAACTAACATGATTTTTATTAATAAATAAAGAGAGATTATGTGTGAAAATGAAAGGCAAGTTTCAAGTTGTAATTCAGTCTTTGCTATTTTTTTTAAACAAACTATTATTATAAAGGATATCAAAGAACTTTGCAGAGCATATGTGATCCTTTAAAAATATTTCTTTTGAAAGAAATTTTCCTGGCTCTCTTAGATGTCGGCTTTGGATCTGTATGTACAGAATGATAGACATAGTGGTTGATCCTGTGGGAAAACAGGTCTCAAATACATGACAATAATTATTGAAGTCGGAACCAGTTTCAATGTTCCTGCCTACAAATCTTTGTACACAGGCAAATGCACATTGATAACAATTCAGAAGAGCAAACATTTGACAAGGATGGCTTATGCAAACTAGAAGCTAATTGCTAATGTTTGTTGCCAGCCAATTTTTACAAATTAAAATTCTGGTTCAGCCAAGAGCGTGTATTTTAAAATAAGCCGAATTATCAATATTTATAAGTGAATAATGATTAGATTTAATGTAACACACTTAAACTTCTGCTCAGCTAATTTTTTGCCCCAATTTCAGTATGCGAAATATATACTCTTCCCAAACCACTAGAAGAGACAGGAAACAATGCCCTTAGCTCAAAATAAGATGGCTTATATGTAGTGAATCAGTGTTTGTGTTATATGTTCCAAAATCAAACTACAAAAATTCACTTTTGTGCTATGGCAGCCTGTTGTTTCTATCCCTTGTAACCTCAATTCTCACTTATATCTGTCAATATCATGTGTAATTTCAAAATTCCCATTTTCAGTAGATGTCTGGCTTTGATAGCTACAGATAAACTCCATGCTTTAAAAGAAAATAAAAAAAGGGGTGTGAACAGCAAAGAGTACCAGAAGAGAGGACAATAGCATGTGTAGATGCTAACACATCACTAATTCCTCATTATGTGGTGTCTTACATTAGTTTTAAGAGATTAATATATATATATATATATATTTTATGCCCAATACTGTTCCTACTTTATATTTTCTAAAAGTCTTCAAGAACCCAACTGTTCTAGATTGCTTTCTATTGTTATGATAAATAAAATGACCAAAAGTAACTTGGGAAGGAAAAGGTTTGTTTCATCTTAGATTTTACAGTCCATCACTAGGGAAAGTCAGGGCAGTAGCTCAGGCTATGAACCTGAAGGCAGGAATTGAGTCAGAGACAACAGAGGAATGATGCTTACTGAGTAGTTCCCTCTGGCTCTCGTAATTTGCTTCCTTATACAACCCAGGACTACCTGCCTACAGTGGGCACCACCTATAGTTTTCTGGCTCCTCCAGTATTAATCATTAATCAAGAAAATAACCCATAGGCTATCCATGGAGCTATTTTTCTCAACTAAGGCTGCCTATTCCCAGATTACCAATCTATGTCAAGCTGAGAGAACCCTAACCTATCATCTACTCTATAAACAAACAATATAATCATGAACACAACACTGGAAGCTAATTTGTTCAAGATCACAACTCCCATCCCTATACCGATGTTCAAATATCCATCCTTTGATTACAAAACCAGTGATTTCCACCTTATACATAATTCTAATAAGCTTTACCACTTGATTTTATGTCTTAACACTTATTTTTTTTACCCCTTTAAAGTCTAACCTTAAAGTTAAAAACAATGTTTTCTCTGGTTTGAGAGCAGTTAAAATCAGTTACATGTTGTAAATACCTGTGTGTTAAAATTCTTGGAAAAAAAATCATAACTTCCAGCTGTTATGAGTGATTAACTGGAGCATGGCAGGCTCAAACCTAACTGTCCTTTATTTGAAAGCTATGTTCAGCCATTCATACCCATTCATAACCCACCTTTACTT